>NW_027204492.1:37186533-37786533 GCF_024711535.1 Dipodomys merriami | reverse complement strand
GCCCGGTTGAGTTGTGTTGGCTGGCACTGGTTCGCAGTAGATAATCAAATTGATAGCTTGAAATTAATCTTGGTGAAAATATTTACATTGTAGATATATATAAATGCTACAAATCAGAACTCCCTCACCTCCACTTCACTTCTCCATGAATCAGCAATTAAACATTTACCAAAATGCTTCTGACTTTAATCCTTACTCTTTTGAGGGGTCCTTTGTAGACCTTGCAATTGCTTTATGGCCTTTGTAAAGGATCTTCAAGTTGTCTGAAGACTGCTAACAAAACATCCTATAGAAGGTTTCCTGGGGGTCTCTAGTCCAACAGTAGACTTTGAATAAACTGAATATGTAGCTAGAAGGAAAGTTGTCTGCAGCAAATAGAAAAAGTGTTGAGTATGCTATTATTCAGAAAGGTTTTTCAATGAGGAGCAGTTAAAGAGGTAGAAAATAATGTAGGTCCAGGAGACAGATGGTTCTGTCATTTACTTGCTATAAAAACTTAAGCAAGTCAGTTGCCTTCTCTGAGACACAATTTTCTCTCCTGCATAATGACAGCATTAATAAGAAGTACTTATCTCATGGGATTATTATTAGGCAATATGGAATCTCCACATTTGTATTTTCAAATTGAGACAAATGAGTACTTACTAGAAGAAAAATGTTATGCTAATTTACTTAGATATATAATCTAAATTAAGCTTTACCATAATTTTATAAATTTAGAATTATTAATACTCCCTTGGCACCACAACTATGCCTAAAGCAATATCTAGTTTTTGTTATTAATAATCCCTTCTGTTTTTGAATAATTGAATTTTAGTCTATGTAGCGACCTGGTGAACAAGCAAGGTGTTTATATCCTAGCTAAGTTTAAAATTTAGTGTCAAACAGCAGAGCAGGAAGTAGAAATAAGCCAGTCTGGAGTTCCCAGTCCAAAGCTATGCTACCTTGGACCTAATATTATGCATCCTTAAGGTTCTGGTTTTTCTTTTTTTTTTTTTTTTTTTTTTGGTAATATTCAGAAGAAAGGAATTCTATTTGAAGATTACAAAGGATCTTCTAAGTCGAGTTGCTCTTGATTCTAAGATGATCAATTCCTTCTTATTTTCCACAAACTTCATTTTAGCACTTTAAAGAGTTGGAAAACCCCTTAGTTATAAGCAAGTGAATCTTACTGGAATCTGTCCTTTAATTCACAGATGAGACCTCCCCAAGAAGGTATTTCAAGCTCTACTACCCAGCTCTAGTCCCACAGTCCCTAAACTCTCATTCACTTCCACAGTCTCCTTGGAGAGCTCTTCTTCTGTGCCTCATTTTCTCTGCCATCCTACTTCCAGGTGATAACCCCTGATAACCAAGTGTGTGTGTTTGTGTGTGTGTGTCTGTGTGTGCACGTGCATGTAATTAAAAAATTGTGTACTATTATTGTAAAAGTGTGATCAAATTCATAGTTCATCATATTCATACTCATAATTTCTACTTACTGTTAAGTCATAAGCATTTTAGAACTCATTAAATGACCATAAGATATTCCACTGTAATGGGAACAACTTAATTTAACCACTCACGTGTCATAAGACCTTTAGGATTTTAAACATTACTGCTATAAATAATGGCTCTCATGAATATCTTTATTCACAAGTTTTTGTACTGTTTTATCAAATTCATAACAGTGGAATAATTAAATTCACAGTAGAGGAATAATTACTAGTTCAAAGACTGTAAGCATTATGAAGTTATTGATATATATTACCAACATACAGAGAGCAATAACTAAGAAAGGAAATTTCCAGTAATAATTGTAGAGACATATTTGAAAATAATTTGACAAATAGCTACATACATTTGGGATTTTATATTTATATGGTTCTCTGGAAAGAATTTAGATTAGTTTGTAGAACATTTTAAAGTAAAAAATGTAAAAAGTAAACAAAACTGTTAATGAAATATTCAGTCAATGTGCAATGCATTGTTTATTGTGGATTGTATTTTAAATACAGGTGACAAAGGTGATATGGCAGAGTATATCTATGTCCACTATACAGCACATAACAATGTTGTTATTTAGTTATTATATGTCTACAGTAATCATACCTTTACAATATGACAAAATTTTAGTCATGTTTGTAATTTATTTGATATATTACCTTAAACATAGTTTCTATGTTGCTCTTAAGGAAGCTATCTTCTTTGGATTCTACTTACAAGATTCCATTTGCAATAAAAAAAAATGGCACCACTTATAGTGGCATTCTCTCTCTTTTTCCACTGACCACTAAAAGGGAAAAAACATTAAGATGTAGCTCATAGCCTATCTCTATCCTTGAAAGGGACCTAGGTAGTTCTCAATAGAGACTATCTACTTAAAACTATCTTCCTGCTAGGCACTGTTGACTCATGCATATAATCCTAGCTACTCAGGAGGCTGAGATCTGAGGATTGCAGTTGTAAGCCAGACTGGGCAGAAATGTCCATGAGACTCCTATCTCCAATAAACTACTTAGAAAAGGCTAGAAGATGCAATGTGGGTTCAAGTGGTAGAGTGCTAGCCTGAACCAAAGAGGGTCAGTGACAGCACCCAGGCCCTGAATTCAAGCCCTAAGACCAGAAAAAACAAACAAACAACAACAACAAAAATCCTATCTTCCTTCTTCAGCTATTTATTTCTGCTACTATTTCTATAGCATCCAAAAGTAATCCTTATAAAACGGGAACAGCTCTTAGAAGAATTGTTATCTTTTGATTTACCAGGAATTTATACACCTCTTCAATAAAAAGAGACATCTCCTGATTTCTGCACCTTCTCTTATAGATCAAACTAAGGAATACTTTAATGGTATAGTGATAAAAGTTATCATTCTACTCATAACTACTGAAAATTTGGAGTAGAGACAATTAAGACATAATTTCCAGGATGCATCTGTATGCCAAAGTGAACCTGTGTACAGCAAAAGAAATAAAATCCTGAAAAATGACTGGGGTGACCTGCTTTAAATCAATTCAGAATTTCTCTTTATCCCCTCCTTGAGAGTCTCAGCCCTCACTGTAAGCCAAGAGTAAGAGTGAACAACAAGCATGATCCTCACCTTCAATAGCTATCTGGCTAACCAGTGAGTGTGTTTTACTGCTAGTAACATTTTATAATTATGCCCAAGTTTCCAAGGGTGGCCTTTAGCTACAAGTAGTACTGTGTTTAGAGTATAATGTTAGAGGCCATATTTGTTCAAACCAGATGCATCTGGAATTGAATCCTTGCCTCACAATTTTCCAACTATGTTATCTCTGGTTTCTCTTATTTTTTTTCATTTCTTTGTTGCCTTTTTCTTTTTTATGAACTTTAAGTAGCTGTACAAAGGACTTGCCATTTAACAAGGCTGTTTATAAATACAGTGCATCTTCATCAATGTCACCTTTTTTGTGCCAGTATTAGAGCTTGAACTCAGGGCCTGGGTCCTGTCCTTTAGCTTTTTGCCCATCACCAGTGTTGTATACCACTTGAAACACAGGTCCAGTTTTAGCTTTGGGGTTAACTGGAGATCAGAATCTCAGAGATTTTTCCTGCCTGGGCTGGCTTTGAACCAAGATCCTTAGAACTCAGTAGTTAGGATTACAGGTGTGATTACTGGAGTGGCGCCTGGCTATTTTCCCTTATTTTTAAAATGGGTAGGATAATAATATTTAACTTCATTAGATTAATTAAAGGAGATAATTAAGATACAGTAAACTAACAAAGAGACTCAAATGTGGTGAGTACTTAAGGACAACTATTATTATATCATAAGCTCGGGTCTCTTGTTTCTCTTAGATTCTATAGAGGCAGCCTGTTTGCTGGATGTCTGTTGACTTCTTACTCTGCTCATGCTAGAATAGGAAGTTGGCATTTATTTCTACTCTAAACTGATAACTTTGCTGGAAATATATTCCCAATTATCTTCTTAACCTTCTACTGCTAAAATAATGCATGGGAAGAAAATAAATAAAATACATGGATTATAATCTCAACTGTGTTTGATCCTTTGGCTTCTGCTAACCACATACTTCTGCTATGATTATTTGGTATAGTTAGGCAGGTCAGACCCTAGGTCTGGTTAAATACTGTGCAGATTTAAGTGGCGTTTTGCTTTATAGTGACTACAGGAATGCTTATAGATTCAAAAAAAAAAAAAAAAGAAAATGCTGTGGCTGCTGTAAGGAAAGAAGTCAGATATTTAATAGAAAAAATGATCTTTATGCTTTTAGTTGATTAAACTGGCAAGAATGTGCAGGAACTACTTAACTTGATTAGTGATATACTATCTGGATTATACTTCCTTGCTTAATAAATGCTTTTTTATCAAAGCTTGTCTTATGAGCAATCAGACTGGGATCTTAGGCCATAGAACTTAATGGGTGCTCTATAATTCCCCATACTACCTCCCCACCAATGCTACCAAAACTACTACCATCATTTATTGACCAGATATTATGTTTTAGAACACTGAATCAAATATTTAGAAACTATATTCAAGTTAGCCTTCATAGCAGTCCTATGATATGTGTAATAGTATTGTCACCTGAAGAAACTGAGGTTCATGGGAGTTAATTAGCCAGGGTTACACATATAGCATAGATAGTCAAACTAGAATTTAAAATAAAAGTTTAATACCCAAATTTTGTTCTTATCCGCAGGCTAAGTATTGGTCAACTAGAGAATGAAAGTAAGCCTAAGAAGGGGCAATGAATTAAGGTTCCATAAGTATTATAGACCTTCAAGGCAAATCAAGGTTATCATCTGAGAGAGATTTTTGTCAGAGAAACTTTATAGAGCAGCAGGAGGGTGATTGCTAGGGATACTTTAGCCATTAATTCCTTGAGGGCCAAAGAAGAAGAGGGCATAAAGTGGAAAAAATGAAACAGAAGTTCAGCTTTTTCCCTTTGGTGTATCTTTTAATAAAAATGATAATGGAGATAAGAAATGTACTCATTACCTTGTCCATGTAATTGTAACCCCTCTGTATGGCATTTTCACAATAAAAAAATTAAAAAAATTAAAAAGTGATAATGGATCATGGCATAGATGAAAGATCAACAGAGAGGTAGAAGAGATGCATGGGTTTTAGAGCCAGTAAGATTGCCTTTGAATTCAACTCCATCACTTCCTTGCTCTGGGACCTTGGCAAGTCATTTAATTTCTGTAAATCTTAATTTGCTCATCTACAAAATGGAGTTTAATACAGGACTACTATGAAAACTAAAACAAGACAGGATGATGAAATGTTCTGGAATTAGTTGCATAGCCTTGTGAACATAGTAAAAACTACTAAATTATTTTCACTCAAGAGGTGAAATTTATGGCCTGATATTTATCTCTCATTAAAAAATTGAGATTATATAATATATCTTATATGTATATATAGTATATATTATAAGATATATATGTAATATCTATGTAATATATAATATCTTATAAAATATATTGACTAGCACAATGCTTGACACAATGAAAATTTATAAATACAAACAACTGTTACCATTTTCTGAGTAATTTTTATCATTTTATGATTATAATGATGGTGATAAAGAAGATAACAACGATCATCTATAGCTCTGACCGGAAAATACTATATGACTGTATTATTCAAAGAGGAGGAGACAAACAAGCATTTTGTGTATATGCTCAGATCACAGATTGGATTGCTGAGCTAAGAGCACACTTGTCATTTACAGGAGGCTCAGGGGACTCAGGCAGCTGGCTTACCTTTCCGAAATGAATTATAATTTCCCCCTTGGGCTCTATCACCACTTCTTTCAGTAGCTTTGGTTTTGTGGGTCTAGATGAATGTTGGGTGAATCTTTGACAAATAATAGTGTAAGTGCCAAGAACACCACCATCCTAACCAGTTGGACAATCGTGGTTACCTTAATATCAGTTGTCTATTTATTAAGCACCTACTGAAAGGTTTAAAAACAAGACTGTCCCTTTTTTTTGTTGGCCATGGGACCTGAACTCTGGGCCTGGGTACTGTCCATCAGCTTTTCAGCTCAAGGCTAGCACTCTACCATTTGAGCCACAGCACCACTTCTGGTTTTTTTTTTTGTTTGTTTGTTTTTTTGTTTTTTTGTTTTTTTGTTTTTTTTTTTGCTTATGTGGTGCTGAGGAATCAAACCCGGGCTTCATGCACTCTACCACTAAGCTATCTTCCCAGCCTGACTGTCCTTTAAAAAATTAGTCTAAAGATGCTGTACAGAGGGGGATTACAGTTACATAAATAAGGTAATGAATACATTTCTTTTCGAGCATTGTTACCCCCTAAAAAATGTTAGTAAAATTTAGAAGCGAGGTTGATTTTAGGAGAACTTTGAGTTGATTGCCAAGTTCACTTAAAGAAATAGGCTGATCTGAAAGTTCTATTAACATAATTTCTTTTGTTGTTTTTGTTTGTTTGAGGCCATTGGTCTTAAACATGCTAGGCAAATTCTCTACCACTCATTGAGCTGCATCCCCAGTCCCAATATAATTCCCTTTGAATCCAATGGTTTGGGTGTGTGGATTAAATTTTTCTCTTTCAGCTGATTATGTAAGCCAGACTAAACTTTTTCTTGTACTTAGTCAAGTCCCATACCATAATTTACCTACTAGCTGATCTATCTGCAAAACAGGTTGAGTACTGCATGTGGTATGTAATGCAAGTTTGCAGGACTGTCAGGCTAGAAACATATGGGTTTTATTTGACATTTCTAAGTCAGAGTCCAAGTTGTGGATATTATTTTTGGTGCTGGTAATAAGGGTAAAATGGAGGGGCTATTCATCACGCAATGCCATAGTTGACAATAGTTAATGGCATGAACATTATAAAACAGGCATTCTGATTTTAAATGGAAAAAAGAGAAACTTGGTTCAAAGAGCCTCTTTGGTTATTACTTCATTTTCACTCAAAATGCCGCCAAATTAGGTTATTAGAACAATCAGCAACACTTAATGGATGTTTTGAATGTTCACAAGTTTTCTAATAAAATTTGGGTATTGTGCTTTTGCTAATGGCCATCCCTTAAGGGATTGTGTTCTCAGGGTAATATAAATGCCACTTGGAAATTTGTATAGATGGTTGTAAGGAACAGATAAGTGGACAAAGTTGCTCAGAGTTCAAGATGATTGAAAATGAAGTTAATCCAGTACTGTAAAGAAAAATGAATTTATGTTGCTCACCCTGTCAAACTCAACAGATAAGCTTTGTTCATGCTAACATTTGGCTACAACCCAACTTCTCCCCCATACTTGGGAGATGAGGTATGGTGATGATTAATGCGTGAGAACTGCTACTCCCTCCTTTTTATGGTCCTATCATTTATGAAAGGAAAAGGGGAGTTAAAATGGCTAGGGCATGACTCCTTTCTGGATTCCTATTTTTTCCATGGGCTTCTATCCACATGCCCACTTCATCAACAGTCATGCTCTTTATAAGCTTTTTCTCCTCTAAGGACTTTATACAGTTTCATGCCTTTATCAGCTACTCCTGCCCATAGCAAAGTATTTTCTGCATATGTATCTAGAAACACACGCACACAAATGCACATATATGCTATTGAATAAAGTTCTGTACAAGGAAGGATCAATATAAAGCAAATATTAATCCTGTTTTCAAGGTTAGTCATGGCTTATAAGGGAGAGTTGTAATAACAACAGCAATAACACTGATACCAATAATAGAAAGGATGATAATTGTTTAATGTGTGTTAAGCACCTTATACACATAATCTCAATTCTCATGGTTAATATTAATTTATCCATCCATTCATTCAACAAAATAAATCATCCCAAGTCCTTCTTCTCTTGAAACAAGGTATATACCAACACACTGGGTATAACAGGACAGAGGAATCAATGGAAGGGTATCCTGAAAATCAAATAACAAAGTTAATTTTTTAAAAGAGGAAGTGAAAGGCTATTTCAAATGCTCATGACAGGTTAAGACAAAGAACTGACAAATTGGGATTATGTCACTAGTGTTCTTTATCAGAAAGGAGTAGTAGGAATGAAAGCTTGATTAGAAAAGGAGAATGGGAAAAAGAGAGATTTGGGGTATGAACAACCACTTCTGGAAGTTATGCTATATGTAGAGCAGAGAAATAGGATAGTTAATTACAGGAGAAGGAGTTATGAGTGAGGTTGATAATACTGATAATTAACAGAGTACTATGTGGTTTATATATGTTACCTTATTTAGTGATACAAAACAATCTTGTTGTCTATTATTTCCAGGTCATCGATGAAGAAACTGGAAATGTTAAGCTATTTACCTAATCTAGAACTTCTCAACCTTGGCATTAGTGACATGTTGGGCTGAATTTCATGTTGTGGGCTGTCCTGTGCATTGTAGGATGTTAAGCAGCATCCTTTTGTTCTACATACCAGTTGCACCTCACCACTCGTGACAACAGAAAATGCTTAAAGACATAGCTGAATGCTAGTTGTCACAAACTGCTGGGTAAAGATTGAATGGAGAGCCAGTGCTTAAAGGTTGGTTTATCTGACTCCCACGTCTATGCTCTGAGCTATTATATTCCTTTGTATTCCTGTGATGGTAAATTAGTTTATCTTGTTTTAGGTACCTTTATGAGCCCTTATGAAATGGAGAGATTATCTAGTCATAGAGTGAAAGGAACTTAAACATCTTTTTATTTGGCCTTTAATATGCATTCATGTTCACAAGTTCCTGGCTCAAGCTTGCATACTATCCGTTTTATTTTTCCCTCTTTTCTCTTTTATTCCTTCCCTCCCCTCTCTTCTCTTCCCCTTCTCTCCCCTCCCCTCCCTTTACTTCTCCCTTCTCTTCTTAACTTTCTCTGTCTCAATTTCCACCTCTGTCACATACACAACTTTCCTTCATAAAATAAGGACAGCTTCTTCACTGTAGGCCTCACTTTCCCCACATGTAAGATGAGAGGACTGACTTTGGAAAGCAGTATGGAGGTTCCTCAAAAGACTCCACATAGAGCTCCCCTATGACCCAGCAATCCCACTTTTGGGCATTTACCCAGACGATCACAAACAAGGCCATACTAAAGCTACCAGCACAACTATGTTTTTTGCAGCATTATTTACCATAGCTAAGATATGGAACCAACCCAGATTCCCCTCAGTAGATGAATGGATCAAGAAAATGTGATGTATATATACAATGGAATTCTATGCTTCCATCAGAAAGAATGACATTGCCCCATTTGTTAGGAAATGGAAGACTTGGAAAAAATTATATTAAATGAAGTAAGCCATTATATTAAATGAAATTATATTAAGTGAAATAAGGTTTGCCTTATTTGCAATAACTAGTATAAGTTAGGACAAGCAGAATAGGTCAAAAGCTAGTACAAAAGACCATATAAGAAGATGTTAAGTGAAATGAACCCCAAGTTAGGGACACAACTGGTTTTTTTCTTTCTTGCTATTGCTTTTAAAGTATCTAAAATGTACTATTTGATTTTTTTTTGTTTCTCTTGTATGTTCTTTGCCCATGGTACAACCCCTGTTGTCACTGTATTTGATGTCGGTGTCCTGCATCTTGTATATACATTTTTCTAATTTGGGGAGGCGAAGGGAAATAACTTAATGCTGAAACAAGGATACAGGTTGACCTATTATAACAATAACATGTACAAGACATTATGTTGAAAATGAACTTTGTAACTTGTGGGGGGGAGTGGAGAGTTGGGGAGGTGGGGAGGGAAGGGATAATAGGGGAAAAACAGGAGGAGGTAACAATGCTAGATAGGAAATGTACTCATTACCTTACTCATGTAACTGCAACCCCTCTGTATACTATTTTTTTTTTACAATAAAAGACATTAAAAAAGATGAGAGGAGTGGGCTAGATTTTCTTTTCTGGCTCTGACGTCTGTCCTGTGAGTCTACATGCCCTCCTTTTTTCATGAGGTAAATATTTGGGTGGGGAGAGACAAGGGACACTCGAGGGCTTCCAGTTTGAAAGCTGGGGCAAAATTCTCAGGCTGGGTTTGCTTTTGTGTCCTGTTTGCATCTTCCTACCAACTTCTCCCATCTCTAAGGGTCATGGGCTATGCTGGCCTGGGTGACAATTGGGCATGGTAGGGCAGAAAGTCCATCAGGTCAGTGGCTCAGAGTCACCTTTAGCATCTAGGCAGGCAGGAAGAGACTGAAGCTTCTGCTTGGCATGTTTCTGAGAACCCCTTACCCTGGGGTGTCACCTGGAGCCTCTAGTGGGCAGTCAGGCAGGACTGCAGGGCTGGCTTTGTGTGGGAACGGTTTCTGTCTGGGGACTTCTTGAGAAGTGGGGATTTCTTGGGGATGATGAGAAGAGCCCATGTGGTTCTCAGAGTGAGATCAGGTTCCCTGCAGCAATCTGGGAAACTCGCATGGAGGTCCTGTGGGGGCCACTCAGATTGTGGTTCTGGGCTTCTGTCATTTAACTGCAAATGAGGGAGGAAGGGACCTACTTCCTCAATTTATGAGGTAGGGGTGGGACTGAGGAGACAAGCTTCCACTCTGCTTTCAGAGCTCAAGCTTGGACTTGACTTAAAAGGTAAAACTCAGGGAGAAGTTAACTTCTTATTCTGGAAATGTAACTGAACCCCCCCCCTTCCCCTCTCCAGTTCTGATAATGAATTTTATGAAGTCAGCTTACTTCTTGTCATATGCCTTAAAAACCAGTCAGCAATAGGCACTGGGGAACTCTGTGTCTTCTCACTTCTGAGCCTCCCTCTGCTTTTCTCTGTGCCTTTGTATATCTTTGTGGTTTGGAGGGTAATGTCACTATCTATGCATATGTACAAGCTTAGATACACATTTTTGTTCATGGAGTGTTTGGATGGGATTTTAGAATAACAAATGTTGTTGTATATATATGTGGACTTTTCTTTCCATGTATACACAATTAATAATTCTTTAACTGAATTGAAAAGGCAATACTTAACCCCTGGCTCCCTTTTCTCCCTGAGTTTTGTGAAGCTTAAGGCTCTGTTCTTATAGCAAAGGGGCCCTGTCTGGGGAGCCTGTTTAGGCCTGTCTCTTCCTTTGTTTGCTTTCTTTGTGTCTCTCTCTGGGGAAACCTGGCTGCTGAACCCTGGTTACCCCTCATTCCGTTCTGGGCCCCACAGCATGTTTCTCTACAGCTCCTTCCTTTGCTCATAGCTTTATTGGCATTCCCCCAGCAACATGTGAAGGGGGCAGTAATCACTGAGTTGTGTCAGCTCGGTGAGGGAACCCAAGTAAAGCAATGGAATGCCAAGTCACTACAATTACTTGAACTAGCAAAGACATGTACAGGGACAAAGATAATCATTTCTTTGGTATGGATGATAACTAAACATATACATTAATCTGTTTGTGGGCTGAGGGAATGAACATTTCTTTTTTTCAAGTTTTTAAAAAGTAAAAAGTAAAACTAGGTTTATAAACTGAGTGGAAGAGATGTAAAAAGTGACACTGCAAAGCCAAGTGCCCATTATGAGACTGTCATGGTCACAGCAGGATAAGGCACAATACTAAGGACTTAGGCAGATTCTTTCACTAAGTTTTTAAAATCTCTCCTATACAATAAGGATCTTTCTTTTCTCATGGTCTTCTAACTTTACCTTGCACTTAAAACTCCCACAAACATCTTGTAAAGTAGGAAACAAATAATGATTTTTGAGAAACCACTGAGCTGGTCTTTCTCTCTGCAGGAGCTCTTAGTGTCCCACAGAGAAAAATATCTCAGAGCCCTACTTCTATAATTAAGGCAACCATGTGGGTGATGTGGATTTTGCTTGGTTTTAGGATGAAGTGGGACCAGTAGGAATTAACCAATGGAGGTACACTTTTGAATGAGGTGGAGGAACATGAGGGAAAGGAGCGAGTACCATCTTCCAGCAAATTAAAAATTAAAGATGTTATATTCATCTAAATTGAAGATAACTGTTATCATGAAATTGCTAGTTAAGGTGGTGAATGTGTATGTGTGTTTGTGTGTGTGTGTGTGTGTGTGTGTGTGTGTGTGTGTGTGTTGAAACAGAATCATTTAGAAATATAGCATCTGAGTAGCAGAAAATGCAAACTTTCCATTCTATTTCAATAGAGCTTTTGGACAAGTTACTTTTCCTCTAAAAGTAGGAAGCTATCTGCCTATTGTGTGGTTTCTTACATCAATTCACAGTAACCCCAATGAAAATGACTCTCCTTCAACAAACATTTTTGTCATATTTTAAAAGTTTACTTAATCATTCTAGGTCACACTGATTTCTCCTTTTTTTTTTTTTTTTTTTTGCCAGTCCTGGGGCTGGAACTCAGGGCCTACGCACTGTCCCTGAACCTCTATTGCTCAGGGCTAGCAGTCTACCACTTGAACCACAGCGCCAGTTCTGCCTTTTTCTGTTTATATGATACTGAAGAATCGAACCCAGGGCTTCGTGAATGGTAGGCAAACACTGTACCACTAAGCCCCACTCCCAGCCTCAATTTCTGCTTTTGAGAACACTTTTAATCAGGGGTAGTGATGGAGAGGTAAACTCTTTCACTCTCTCTGTCTCTGTTTTTATCTGTCTGTCTGTCTGTCTGTCTGTCTGTCTGTCTGTCTGTCGTCTCCCTAAAAAGAGGTTTGGTGCTTGTTATATGTTTCAATTGCTCACACTGTCTGCCCCAATAATTAGCTTCCCCAGATCTTTCTTCAATGTTTGTCTAGTAGGCTTTAACCTACCATAACACAATGAGAAAAATGAAATAGAGAACATAGTCTAGGACCTCCTCTCTGGATTTTTAAATAGAGGTGGTCATTAAATAATTGGCTGTGTGCCACATTTGTTAAAATAAAGGCCTTTTTGAAAAGATGACAGTGAAGCAAATTTCTGCAAAGCAACGCACATTTTCCCATTGACTTCTACTAGTGCGTAAGACAGATGCTGTGCAATTAATTTTGTTAAACATTCTTGGAAGACTTCCATTAATCCAAGATTTTTTTCAAAGTCCATACCAAATGATTTCTCTGACATATACTTGGTAATTGTACCTCCCCACTTTTTTAACTGAACTGTAGAAGACTTCCATATAATTAGTGATCTACACAAAGGGACAGACCTGCCTTAGAGCTGTAAAAATGGATGTGTTCCATATAAAATGTGTCAGCATAGCTGAAAGCCAGGTATTTCTTGAGCATGGAGCACATTTCTTTAACCCTCAAAAGACAGAAATACTAAAAAAAAAATTAAAACCCAGATGAAAAGAAAGAATGCTATATAATAACTACTCATTGAAAAAGAAACAAGACCACTAGTTTATTGTTATGTGGACTATGTCTTAGAATATTTTCTCTACTCCAAGTATTTGTCCACTCCCAATAATCCAACCACATTGTGAAATTCAAGGAGCTGAGCTGTTTATGGCCATGGGTTTAAGAGTCCATTTGATGTGGTGGGAAGAACATTGAGAAGGGGAATACACAGTTGGTTCAGATTCCCAGCTATGCCACTTGCAGAGACCCTGGAAAAGTTACTTAACCTCTCTGAAACTTTCTTCTAAGTTTCTTCATATCTAACATGAGCAGTAGTGGATGTGGCTCAAGTGGTAGAACACTTAGCCATGTGAAAGACCCTATGTTCAATCTCCAGTATCACAAAATAAAGTGAAGAGAAAAAAATATTTATACACATGTTCAAAGGACATGATTTGTCACTTGGGAGCTGGACCTAGCCTCCCTGACTTATGGTATTAAATTTTAAAAGTGCTTTTGATGTTTTACTTCTCACAACTCAGAGAGCTTCTGCTTTATTTTGTGAGAAATTTGTTGGTTGCATGACTATCCTGCAGAGAAAGAACAAGGGTTCTGGTAATATCTATTTTTGTCTTAGTAGCATTCTTTTGTCTTTTTTTTTGTATTAGTCTTCATCTATTTTAAAGTTTAGGATTGGCCAATCTTAATGTCTTTGATTGCATATTATTTCTAGTTAAAGAAAAAAAATCTGGAACTAGCATACATGAGGCCCTAGGTTCCAGTAGAAAGAAAGAAAGGAAAGAAGGAAGGAAGGAAGGAAGGAAGGAAGGAAGGAAGGAAGGAAGGAAGGAAGGAAGGAAGAAAGGAAGGAAGGAAGGAAGGTAGGAAGGAAGGAAGGAAGGTAGGAAGGAAGGAAGGAAGAAAGAGAGAGAAAAGAAAATAGAGGGAATAAGGAAAGAAGGAGGGGGAGAGGAGGAAGAAAGGAAAGAAAGAAGGGGAGAGTAGGAAGAAAGAAAAAGAAAGGCAGACAGACAAATTTAGACATGCTTCCAAAGTATGTGCTATGATATCGACAATTATGTAAATCATATGTCCTACTCTAAACACAACTGTATATTATTTAAGCATAAATGTGTATTTATAATACATGACATATATAATATATAAAATTATATATGGATGTGTATAAAATGAAATACACAACAAATTGAAAATCTACAAGAATGCAAATAAAAGTGAAATGTATAGCATCTTTTATGGTTTGCTAATTGCGTCATTGTTTTTACATAATATTTCAATACACGGAGTATATTTAAGGCATGCTTTTTATTATTGAGAACGGATCTAAATCTATATTTCATATAGTTGTATTATTGAATTACTTTTTTTAAATGTCTTGTCAGATATAATTATATTGCTATTGTATTTTATCTTATAATAAGTCTTATTAAAGCATTTTAGAATTATAAATGTGAGTTCTATATAATTTTCATACTTGCATTATTAGTAGTATCCTTACTACATGACTAATTTGTACAGGTATTCTTTTTTTGTGCCAGTCCTAGGGCTGAATTCAGGCCTTGGGCCCTGTCACTGACCTCTTTTGCTCAAGGCTAACACTCTACAATTTGGGTCACAGCTCCACTTCTTGCTTTTTGTTGGCTAATCAGGGATAAGAGTCTCAAAGACTTTCCTTCCTGGGATAACTTCAAAGTATGATCTTCACATCTCAGCATCCTAATAGCTAAGATTCTAGGCATGAGCCACCAGCACCACACTTGTACAGATATTCTTAAACCATTCATCCATTTTATCAGGGTTAATGTCTTACATAATAAAATCCATAAACACAAATAACTGGGTCTAAGGAAATAGCAACATCTATGTTGTATATGTTTATGAAAAGAAAGTGAGGGACTCAAGACCACACTTTAATTTTTTTGATCTCTTTCTTCAAAATTCTTTATAGAGAATATATAACAGAAAAGCCAATGTTAGACCTACCAGGTGAGGACACCAGTGATGACTCTGTGTGTGTGTGTGTGTGTGTGTGTGTGTGTGTGTGTGTGTGTGTGTGTGTGTGTGTGTGTGCGTGTGCATGTATACATATCACATATTTGAAATCTTATTAATAGTAAAATAATAACTGATAGATTACTTAATGCAGCACTTGCTGTACTACTTTCCAATATGTTACCTAAATTAAATCATTTTATCCAAATCAAATTTCTTTTACTTTGTGATGCTAGGGATTGAAACTATGGCCTTAAACAAACTACCACTGCCCTACATCCCCAACCCCCAACATCTAGTTGCTTCCAAGATGTACTCAATATAGATATAAATACAAGCTCTATGAAGTTCCACAACTGATCAAAAATAAATACAAGTTCTAATATTTTATTCTACATTCAGTGAATTGACTGGTATACTCCATTCCACCCAACCCTGTACCATTATGGAGGCCACTGATTCTGGCTCTGAGATTTGGAACCTCTGGATCTGTGGGATACTTTAGTGATTTATACTACAGAAACCCTATCCTTATACTTTAATGTTGAAATTGTATACCTCCTGATAGATGACAAAATAAAAAAAAAAACAAACAAACAGAGCCAAAGACTGGAGCCAAAGACTGGTGATCAAGGAAATAATCTCAGACAAATGAAAGCAAAGGAAACTGGATGAGTTGGCCATGATATGGGAAATAGGAATGAGAGATAGGGAAATGAAAATTCAGGGGTAAAAAGAAAGTTTAGATGGAGAAAGTAGCACCTAGGCAGGAAAGAACAGGGAGAAAAATAAAGAGGAAGATGGCAAGGGATAAAGAGGACAGACCCTAGGAAAAGAGAATTTGTCATACATGGACCTGCAAAATGTTCATCCATGTCTTGGTAACTAATATCTCTGGCATATGGATTAGCAAGGCCCGCACAAGGAAAATTGGAAAGTTCCTGTTTGAGCACACAATTCATACCTCCTCTCCAAGTATGAAGTGTGAGACTGTCTCTTTTCATCAGAAGGGAATATGGAATTTATTCAAGCAATACAACAACAACATAGTGCACAACCTAAAGCTAGAACTGTGAGCAGAATGATTCTTATGTAAGGCAGGAAAGGTAGTGTGGCATTTTCATAAAGAGGAATCCCTGTAGCTCTCTTCAAATTACACAACTTTAGGGTCAGGAGATTCCAGCAGTAACTGTAAAGAAACCTCGGCGACTTATGCCAGAAACAGCTGGCTAACAACACTCAGAAGGCAGGATATTGGCAAAGATTGCTCTTCATATCTCACCACAATGCTAGCAAGTATAATAAGATACTTGTGGGGGAAGGAACCATCAGGGTATAGTAATAAGATGTCTAAATTAGATTTTCTAAGAGTCCCTAGGTCTTTTGAAACCATACAGTTTTAAACCTTTGTTTTATTAATGGGTAAACTGAGACTTTGACAGAAAAGCATTAGTTGGCACAGCTCAGGCATGACACTGAGGTCTCTGGACAACTAAAGCAGTGCTCTGGATTCTGCACCTGAGCAATTATCTCCTCTAGCTCTTTGGCTTCTCTTTAGTAGAAGTTTTTTTCTTAGTATGGAAAAAATACTCCATAAATCCTTTAATGTTCCCATATGATCAAAGAAATTATTAGAATCATCTGTGAACATTGGCCGAGCCACTACTGCACCTTGATTCAGTGCACAGACACTAATTTTTTTTAACATCAATTCTCCTGTATTTAAATAATCATATTTAAATATGCAAGGACCCTTGATTTTCTTTCTGTCCCCTCCCCTAATGACACACAGTGGCTACTTCCCTGCTCAGACTCTGCTATATCTCACCATTCTTCACAAGGAAAAAGAACATTAAATGCAAGATCATCAACTTTATACAAGGTTAAGTAGTTTTAAGTAAAAAAAAAAAAATTGGTAAAGAAGGGATTGAGCCAGGAACCGGTGGCTCACGCCTGTAATCCTAGCTACACAGGACACTGAGATCTGAGGATCATGGTTCAAAGCCAGCCTGGGCAGGAATGTCCATGAGACTCTTATCTCCAATAAACCACTCAGAAAACCATGCTATGTCTCAAGTGGTAGAGTGCTAGCCTTGAGCTGAAGAGCTGAGGGACAGCACCCAGGCCCAGAGTTCAAGCCCCATGATCAACAAAAATAAATAAATAAATAATAAAAAGAAGGGAATGATATCAATGTCAGAAAGAAAGTTAGAGACTGGTTCCATTTGAGTCAACAACACCATAATGTTGGAGAAAGAACAAACTGCTGGCAATAAAACAATTCTCTGGCTAAATATCTTCTATTCATAGGTGTAGATTAGGAAGTGACCAGGCAAAAGAGGCCATTATACAAATGCAGGGGAGGTAGGAAGAGTAGAATTCCAAAGCAAACTCTAGGCACCACAGTATGGTACCTGACAACTCACAGGATCTAAAGAAGGTAAGGAAAATGTCCTGATTGTTCAACTTATTTCAGCATCACTAACAAGACTTCCACAGGCTTCACAGTGACCTGACAGCTAACTTAGGATATGGAGAACAGGGTCTGTTAGACAGCTCAGTCAATCTGTCTTTCATGATACAGTTTATAGTGACTACTGTCCCTGCAGAGTCAAGACAATGGAGAACTAACAAGTGCATAGATTACTGTAATTTAGCACATGAAAAATGATGGTAAGCAGATAATTTCAGTCTAGCATATTATGGAAAACTTCATGATGTGAGCTTTATGTTCAGTTTTAAAGGATGAGTAAACAGAAGCATGTTAACACAGAATGAAAAGCACTGATAGATGGTTACCACACAGAACAAGAAGTATGTATAAGACTTGCAACACATAAAACAGAATAGCAAGTTTTGAGAACTGTAAATAGGTATACATCTGTTTTCTGTCTTGTTTTCTAGTGGTGAGAAGTTAATGTTGAAGAGTTAAGTCAAGGGCTAGGTGATGGAGGAGTCTAAGTTTACTTCACTTTGAACCTATGAGAGCCATTCAAGGATTTCAAGCAGAAAGGGCAATGGATGCGAGAGTGAAATTAGAACATGGGAGACCAGCCTGGAAGGTATTACAGTAATCAAGGTAAGATAACATAGTGACTTGGATTGGAGATGTTACGACAGAGAAAAGTGGATGGCTCTGAGTTTGAGTTAGGAAGATAAATACACAAGATTTGATGATGGATTGAGGTTGGAGGTTAAGGAAGGGAAAGAGAAGAGGAAAACTGGTTCTACTTTCCTGGTTAAGCAACTAAGAACTTAATATGTTATTTGCTGAGCTAAGGGAAATTAAGTAGGACTTGGCAAAGGAAGTATGTCTGATAGGTTGGTGGTTGAGTTCTATGTGAGACATATTTGTTGCGCCAGGAAAAATATAAACAGAGGCATCCAAATTGAAGTGTGAACTTAAAGCTCAGAAACTAGTCAATTTGTAAGTATATATATTATATATAAAAATATAATATTTTGTTAATATAGAATATAATACAATATATTGTGTACAAATATATTTTATATAATATCATAAACATAATATGTAATATAGATATACAATCTATAATATCTATATAATATACAATATAAAGTATATTGTATGTATTATATATTATATAGACCCAATATATTATATATAATTTCTATATTATATAGGTATTGTATATAATGTCTATATAATATATAATACAGATATCATACATAAAATAATATATACTATATAAACTCTATACTGTTATATATTATATAATTCTATTATAGGTAACATACTTATATACAACATATATTATATAATCTTTTATATAATATAAAATATGTCATACATAAATATATAATATTATATATATAAAATATTTGTTATATCATTGGTGGCTGAAATACTCCAAGTACACGAAACTACTAAGGTATGAGGACAGAGCACTGGAGGATCCCCATCAAAGTAGTAAAGTCCTCAAAAGGAATACTACTATGAAAGCCAAGGTCACAGAGAGTTTTGGGGGAGAAGAGGGTGTCTTGTAAAGCAAGATTAAGGAAAATAGAGACTGAAAAATGTTTATTGGATTTGGCAAAAAAGATTCTTCTTCAAAATAATCCCTCTCTTCCCTTATAATCCCTTCCCCTTCCTTCTTCTTCCCTTCTTTACCTCCCCTCCCCTTTCTTCCCCTCTCTTTCCCTCCTCTCTCCTACCCCACCCAGTTAGAGATTACTAATGTTAGCAGTGAGGCCACCCCACAGAAAGCTGAGGAGTAAATAAAGGCAGAAAACAGGTTTCTAAGCAAAACCTAACCACCCAAGGAAGCCATGGGTAATTTGAGCCTTTATTCTTTAGCATGTGTGATAGTGGTTGATTAGGGCAGGAATATGTAGGAAAGTATACAGTGTGGACGGAAAGAAATACATAGCAATTAACTAATTCAGGAAAAAATGGAAAGATCTCTTGGTAGCCATGACATCAGTCAGCTGATACACGGAACAGCAGCTGTGTGCAGGAGGAGAATAAATTGATGGATTAGTGGTTACTACATCTATCTGTGTTTGAAAACGCATGAGAAGCGCATTTTGTGGCAGGGAAGCAGCACCATGTAGACATGAAATAAAGAATTAAAATACCAGCACTCAGTTTCACATGAAACTCTAGTCTCATAAACTCTCAAGCTAGGATATGGCTTTTCAAGCCATAAAATGAGATAAACAGCCCTTACCTAGAGAAGGATTCAAATATTCCCTGTTATTTTATCATAATACTATTGGATTATGTGTGTTAATACTTCCTTAGATGCCATGGATAATGAGGAGTTTACCATGTATATAAACTCTAAAAGGTGTTTAAACAGGGAAAATTCTAAAATAATATTGAAGAATACTAGGCTCAGAACAAAATAAATGACCCCCGGCCTCCCATCCTCTACTTCAGACAAACACACTGATGGACTATAAGGCAGAGAGAACTCTCAAATACAGTCAAGGGGAGAAAGAGAACGGATAGAAATGTCAGTCTTTTAAAATGTTTTATTTAATCAAATGATATAAGGATACTAGACAAGGAAGCAATTAAAACATGATTATTGAGCCAGCTGCCAATGGCTCATGCTTGTAATCCTAGCTACTCAAGAGGCTGAGATCTGAGGATCATGGTTCAAAGACAGACCAGGCAGGAAAGTCCATGAGACTTTAGCTCCAATTAACTACTCAAACACCAGAAGACGACCTGTGACTCAAATTGGTAGAGCACTAGCCTTGAGCAAAAGCACTCATGGGCAACACCCAGATCCTGACTTCAAACCCCACAACCAACCAAAAAAAAGAAAAAGAAAAAAAAGTTTTTTTTTCTGGTAATACAATCTATCTCCCTGAAAGCAAAGTTAAATATAAAATCCAAATCTAAATGTTGGTAGAGAACAACCTTTTCCTTAACAATGGGAAGCCTACCTTCTTTTAAAGTCGCCATGCTTGGGATAAAGGCATGTTTCGAGTAGTAGAGGACTTACCTAGTTAGTGGAAAAACTAAGTTCAAATCCAATCATCATAAAAAAAAAAAGCCACCATTCTCTTATTTATTGTAGGCTAACTAAGATTTAACAGTCTAATCACTTTGGGCAAGTCATATCAGTTTCTGTATTGCACAGAGACAATAGATAACCTCAACAGAAAGTGTACAACTATGTTCTGAAAAGTGCAAAACCATGCATCCACATTAGGCGAGAGATTTTACCAGGTGGGGCATGCCTGGTAAACAGCTTCAGCAGTTTACAGGAGTGCTAGGTGTTGTGTAAACGTCCTAGTCAGTTCAAGAGATCTTTGGCAAACGAAAAGTACACACTACCCAGCAAGTTATGTGCTTGATGTCCCTCTTAGGCAAGAGACTAGCCTGCCAAGCTAGCATTGCTCAGGAGTGACCCAATCTTCCATTTCCCTCCCAGCTCAAGAGGAACAGTTTGAAATCCAAATGGGGCCCTCAGCTCAGCTAAGGAAAACAGTCTCAAATCTTTCTGACATCTGCACAAAAGGGGTACTGAAGGGTTGTCCTATAGAGTCAACAGTGCTGGGGCAAGCTTAAACAATCCTGTTTTGGTCCTGAAAACGTAAGAGGCAAGGGAGGCAGACTAAATGGGACCTGGTGGCCCTCGCAGCATAAAACATCCATGTTCGCAATTTGCCCCATGACTCTGGACCTTCTTATCTATTTGGAAAGTAGGACATTCTCTTGACTCATAAAATACAACTTGGTATGGTCCAATAACCTTGAAAAATGTTCTCAGAAACTTTAGTCTGCACAAATTAACTTTAACAACATGTTTTACTATCTGGATTCTGTATCTTTTAAGTATTGAAGGGAAAAACTGTTCATTGATAATTCTATTTCATCCATTGCTCACTGTTTCAACCAGTCACCTATTTGCAAAATGGTAGCCAGAATTTTGGGGACCTAAGCAAGGTTTCCTCATGGAGTAAATCTACTGCACTTTATCTTCAAAACTGAAAAAAAAAAAACTCAGTTAAACAATGAAATCACTGCGGGCATGCTTGCTTGCTCTAGGACCAATGCATTTAGCCATGTATATATTATCTGCATAATACATATGATAAGTATATAGAATTATTACATATAATTATTTTGTTATATGTAATACATAAAATAATTATATATAATTATATAATATATGTATATATATAATTTGCCTTGTTAAAAGTTGCTAGACTTAACAGTCTAGGGCTTCTTCTCAGTTTCCTGGTTTTTGGATCTGTTTTGTCATTTGTCACCTCCTAAGATATTAGAAAATGTTCACTTTTGTTGAGCCTCAACTCTCATATGGTTCAGCTTGGGTACTTTGTAGTTGCTAATCTTTGTAGAGATAAAACAAGTAAGAATCATCACCTAGGAAAGTGGTTAGAGGCTATGCCAAGGAAATTTATAGAACAGAAAGTTTCAACCAATATGCAAAAATGTGCTTGAACTCACATTTAGCCAGGGACTGATGATAATTTTTGCTTATGTTGGCAAAAATATCGAGTTGGTAATGGTATAAAAATATGTGTACTCAGGTACAATGCTCATAGGTGTGTAAACTGGAAGATACTTTGTGACATAATTTGCCAGTAGTTTTGAAAGTTAGTAGATATTTAATAATAAATGAATAATTTAATAATTCAAATTATTATGTGTGGAGATGAGCACAAGAAACCTAGCCTAAGATTTCCACTTTAGCATTGTCAGTTTATAAAATAGAAAAAATTCACAATCTAAGTGCCCATCAAAAGAAAAATGGCTGAGTTAAACTATGAGGTAGAAGAAAAACTTTTAAGGACAAACTGAGTGAAATGGGGGTACATAATATACAATATGATCACACAAACATAACACAGAGTGATCTATTTTAATTATCAAACTGGAAAAGGAAATGAAAGTCGTGATATCAATCAAGGTGCATTATATTCATAAACTGCTTTGTTGAGTGGCAACCCCTTTATATGACCAATAAAGGATAATAAAAATCTATTTTAAAAAAACAGAAAAAGAAGGTATTTTTATACATGTATATACACATCTCTGATTATGCACAAAGACAACTAATGATGTTTTATTTATGCATTGTAAATTAACATAGGCTAATAAAAAGAGAAAAAAAAATTTAAAAAGTAACCTGTGAATTTTACAGGCTGAATGACTTACTTTCTTGCTCTCAGTTCATTCATCTGTTTATTGGGATAATCATAAAGTATACCCCACAAGATGACTGTGAAGCCTTAATAAGATTCATAAAAATTTCATCATCATCAAAAAAAGAAAGACAAAAAGAAATGGTGGTACTGAGAGAGCATGGGGGAGGGCTTTGTATTGCTTGCATATTGTTTGAGAATACATTAATATATTTGTCATAGATTATTTTTCTAAAATTTTCCTGGTTGTAGAGCAGAGAGGAAGGCAGGATCTATAGTGAACATGGCTTCCCTGGAAGGCAGCAATGACCAAGTGATGTAAACAGGTAAGGAATCAAAGGACTAAGTTAACAGCTAGGAATCTGCCATCAATTTTTTGTGTGACTGCAGGAAATCATTTTGCTTGAGTCTGTGTCTTCTGTCCAATCAATGGGTGAGATGAGAAGTCAATAAATGCTTTCCCTTTCTGATATTTTATGATTATCTGTCTATGTCTTTAATGTATAATGGGTCTGATCCATTTTGATGAACAGATTTTTTTTTATTCTCTTCCTTCAAATTTGGCATAGTTTGACATTTCACTTTACTGCAAATGGAAGATAATGAAAGAGAAGGTAGAATGGTCACCATGCTCCCTGTTTGGCTGCATTTTTGAGAGTTTGGTTAACCTATTTATGCTACTACCTTCATTTGACAGTGTAAGCCCTTCAGCTTGTTTGAATGTATGTGATAAGAATACAAATATTATATTGGAAGTTAGATGATCTGAATTTTACAAGGGTGGCTATAAGTTCTGGAAATATACCTATACATACATATTTTTCATAGACTGAATCTCCTTGAATATGTTTTCTAGATTATAGTAAAGAAGCAGACTTAGCAGTGAAAATCAGAAATATAAACTACCTGGTTACTATGCATACACAGAGATAGATGGAAATATGTTAATTTACAAGACAGTTCAAACTGTAATGCTAATGCAGGGTAATATATTGCTATGTCATAATACCTTATAGCATGTCTTTTGTTTTAGTGGCATATCAATAAACCATTTTTTATGTATAGTTGCTGATACTTCGGGAGTATTTTTTTTTTTTGTAGGTCGTGGGACCTGAACTCTGTGTGGGCCTCGGCACTGTCCCTCAGCTCTTCAGCTCAAGGCTAGTGCTCTACCACATGAGCCACAGCACCTCAGGCTTTTTTTGCTTATGTGCTGTTGAAGAATTGAACCAAGGGCCTCATGCATACAAGGCAAGCACTCTACCCCTGAGCCACCTTCCCAGCCCACTTCTGGAGTTTATAATACTGTTTTCTTGATTCTATCTCAAACAAGCAGAGCGATTTTGGGCAAGTCACATACCAGTCTCTAGATAACAATTGGATCATCTGTTCAATTGTAGTAGGGAGAAACCAAATGGATATATGTGATCTACAAAAATCTGCACACATTTTGCAGACAGTATCATGATCTGGTCCTGCAGAATAATTGGCTTTGGAAATATTCCAGTGACATTCTGGAGAAACCCTGGCACTAAGTCAACAAAAGAAACCTCTTCTGACCCCTCAGAGATTTTAATCAGCCTAGTTCTGCCTATCATTAAGTAGCAAAACTCCTTCCAACTGGCCCTCATCACTTTGCTTATTTCATGAGATCATAAAAATAAATTCTGAGCAGTTTAATTCTAGAGAAAAAACATTTAGAAAACGTACTCTTGCTCCTTTCTCAGGAGAGCATGTACAGCCGCCACTGCAGTCTTGTCCCTCACATGGTTTTCCATAGGACTTCTCTCCCTGTTAAAACAAAGGGAAAAAACATTAGTCAAACCTAATCCTTAACCACAGTCTTCTTAGCCAAGTAAATTTCTTTTTTTAATGTTTTTTATTGTAAAAATAGTGTACAGAGGGGTTACAGTTACATGAGTAAGGTAATGAGTACAAGCCAAGTAAATTTCATCCAATGGTGTCATTGTATACAAGAAACAAAATGTCTTCTTAATCTAGCCTACTTTTAGATCCAACCTATAACCCACCAAATAGCTAGTTTGGTAGCTGGTTTGGGAACCGTGATTTACATGTTGCCTCACTGGTAGACACACCAGTCCCAAAAAGAGAAAAATCTTTACATGGGTGAGATGAAAGCAGGTGCTCTCTCTACTCAGAGAGGGAGCATGAGTAACAGAGTACCTGCAGGAAAATCAAGGGCTCGAAATTTAGTGACAGAAGAAAATGGCTACCCTGTACTTTGCTTCTATCTTCTCAAGCTCCATTTCTAGTACACCAAGCCTTCTCATGAGTCACCTGTACACAATGAGTCAGATTCAAATTCCTCAGCAGACATAATATAGTATATCACTCAAACTTTCTAATTTCATTTTCTCTTCTTCTCTGCTTGATGTTGTTGTTGTTGTTGATGATGATGATGATGGTTGAGTTTCTTCAATGCTCTCACTAGATGTGGTATGTGTTTACCCTGTCCAACCTCACCTTCCCCTGTCTTACTCTCTCCATCAAGCCTATTGCTGACATGAGATCTCTGACTTAGCTATGCTTTTCTTTCCCCTGTAATGTTCGACCCCAAGATTATTTTTAATGTCTGGCCTCTTCTAATTTTCCAAGTCTAGTTCAATAATCCATTCACTTAGGCTGACTGTTCAGCCTAAGATGGACTCAAGTCCTTTCTAATTATATCTTTGGTTACTTTTCATTAATAGATATTCTGTCTTCTCATATTAGAATGAAATCTTCACTTAAGTGGGGATTCATATTTTTTGTCCAATATTCTATCCCAAATGCTTAAAACAGTGTATGGTCCTGAATACAGTTGAATATCCACCAGAATACAGCTATTATTTGAATCTAGTTCTGATGAACTCCATAATCTTGACATTAATCCCTGTGTGTTATTGTTTTCAAAGTCCTGTAACAGAGCCTCAAAACAAGGACTCCACATAGAAGAAAACTGCCTTTCTGACCTTATACCACCTTGGGGAAAAAGGTAAACATAAATTCTAGCTAATATCTGCAACAAAAAGTTCATCTGTGAGTTGGATTTAGTATCATCCAATTTCTTGTTTAATGTTGAACCTTTTTTCAACAAGCACAGCGTATTTATGATGCAGCCTCACACTTAATCATTCTTGCCTCTGTGTACAGTGTACCATTCCCTAATCCCAGGGAGCACTGTGACTTTCTCAGATGGTCTCTTATCTCTTTAGACACTGGCACAGTACTTTATCAAAACACCTCAGTAATAAGGTAGTGATGGCAGATCTGTGACAAAATATTGCTGTTTTAGATTCCAAACACCTTTCTGATATGAGATATTTTATCTCTCTTGTGTGCTTTTGACATGTCAAGTGCTATTGTACACTTTCTAGTTTGCTTTCCATTTTATAGTGCATAGGACAGGCAAAGTTTTCATAAGGTTGAGATCAAGTGGTGTGGGAGGGGAAGGGAAAAAACAAATTATTTAAATAGGGATACAGGTGGACCCATTGCAACAATAAGATGTACAAGACGTTATGTCAAAAAATGAACTTTACAACTTTGGCAGGAGGAGGAGGAGATGGGAAGGGATGGGAAGGGGAAACAAAGGAGGAGGCAACAATGCTTGGTAAAAAATGTACTCATTATCTTGCCCATGTAATTGTAACTCCTCTGTATGGTATTTTCACAATAAAAAAATAAAAAAATAAATTAAAAAAAGAGAAGTGGTGTGGGAAGAGGGAGCTGGGGGCTGGAAGAGAATAGAGACAAGAGAGAGGAACATTAATTAACTTTCCGTTTTGCTGTCATTTTGTCTGATAATGATTATGGTATTTCTTGGAATTATGGATAACTTGTTTCTCCACACATTTTTATATTTTAAGCACTCTTCAATGAGCATGCATAATTATTATAAAGAAAAAACAATACATGCTTTTAAATGAAAACAGTTATCCCTTTTGAGTGTGAGGGCTTAACAACTCTTGTCAAAGACGACATGGCATCTAATTGTAGCTATAGCCCACTTCCAAATGATGCCTGCTCAGGTATTCTATAAAGAAGAAAGAAACAAAGAGAAAGAAGAAAGGGGAGGGAATAAAAGGGAAAGACAGAGAAAACGAGAGAAAGAATAGAGATGAATATGCATGATTAAAGGGGAAATTTGGTCTAATATAAATCAAAAGTTTCTACTCTCTAGTACGGGGTTAAGAGGCTAGAGGCCTGGGCCTGTATAAGACAGGAAGAATGTTCCAATGTCAGGAGTTGAGTAAAAATATAAGGAGAAGAAATTAAGGTTTCTTAGGAACTCATGAGAAAAAGGAGACAATTTCCAGCTGACAGAGAGGAATCTATCACTGTCCTCTGTCACAGAGGAAAGTAACCAGAGAAGTTCCATTGGCCATAAGGCAACTTCCTGTAGCACCAGCCCTGGCAGCTTTCCCAGGAATCTTCAATTACAGTGAGATGAGTAGGGTAAAGGAGTAGCTTTCAGGAAACATGATCAGATCATGCTTTAGAAAAGCCTATGCTCCTTTGAGGAGGCTACAATGCTTGATAAGAAATGTACTCATTATCTTGCCCATGTAATTGTAACCCCTCTGTACAGTATTTTCACAATAAAAAAATAAAATATATTAAAAGCAATAAAAATCAGCCCCCAAAAAAGCCTATGCTCCATCATGATGTGTCTGGGGCAGCTTTAATCCCCACTTAGCCAGGTCAAGTCATTTTAATTATTTCCCACCTTAGAATGTTGTCCTTTTCCTCTCAAAATCTAGTCTTCCTTTGATGCATAGAAAATGGAACCTGGAGAGGCCTTGGGAGATCCCCTATTACAGTGGTTTTTTAACTGTCAGACAATTTTTATTATAATTATTTATTGTTCTCCCTTGCCATCCTAAAAAGAATGTCATTTGAATAAGTTATTTAAAACATGTAAACAGTAACTTAAAAAGCACACATAATTTCCTAGTTATACTACAAAGAGAAAGAAAAAGAAAGTCATTCATAATTAAAAATATGTATTTCAACATTCAAAAGTTTATCCATGTATACATTAGAAGCTGTAATTAAGTAGTCAAGGCTAGTAGCTGTATGCACAGAATCATCATGAATGAGAGGCAGCTGACAGAGAATGAGAGACAGTGGCAATTCAAGTATCAGAAATCACTGGCAACTAACTCATGGTAACAGTACAGAAGAGAAGTATAGTCTTCTGTTTACTCGGTAGCTTTTGTCAGTAACTTGTTAATAAAACAATGAAAAACTCATTTCAATATGTAAATGTAGATATATTTGAGACTAAGAGAATTATAAATGGAGTTACCACTTCCATGAATGACTACATGTTTCATAAATGAAGGACAGATGCAGTAGATTTCTTCATAGTGTATAGAACATCAAAGATTTAGGGTCCTTACTAAATGTGGTCTCACAATTTCCGAATACCTCTTAAGGGAATAATAATTCTGTTAAGAACTACTGGTCTATTACCTGGCACCAGTGGCTCACACCTGTAATCCTAGCTACTCAGGAAGCTTAGATCTGAGGATTTGAGTTCAAAGTCATCCCAAGCAGGAAAATGTGTGAGACTCCAATTAAACTCCAAAAAGTGAATCTTTGGCACAAGTGGTAAAATAGTAACCTTAAAGAAAGCTCAGGGAGGGGCTGGGAAGTTGGCTCAGTGGTAGAGCACTTGCCTTGCATGCCTGAGGCCCTGGGTTCGATTCCCCAGCACCACATAAACAAAAAGCAAAAAGCCGGAAGTGGTGCTGTGGCTCAAGTGGTAGAGCACTAGCCTTGAGCTGAAGAGCTGAGGGACAGCGCTCAGGCCCAGAGTTCAGGCCCCATGACCGGATTCCCTCCCCCCCCCAAAAAAAAACTCAGGGACAGTTGCCTAGGCTCTGAATTTAAACACACACACACACACACACACACACACACACACACACACACACACATACACACATGCACACAAATGTGTGCAGAGAGAGAGAGAGAGCGCACCTCTGGTCTAATCCAAACCCTCCATTTTACAGATAAGAGCACTAAAAGAAATTGTTTTAGCCTGAGCCACACTGCTAGTGAGTTAATGAGCTCTATCATGTCTCAAGGCCACATTCAAGTTCCATTTCATCCAGGATGATATCAGCTTTAGTGAAAAGCTTTAACATTTACAAAATGTCCCAGTCATTGGGCAAGAATTACATATTGCTATGGGACAGTCTTTGCATTCTTTCTTAGATTGTATGATGAGTTGAATTGTAGAAATCTTTTTTTCCTCATCCAAACAATAATGTTTGTAAGGGAAAATTAACCAGTATAATGCCCCATATTAAAAAGGAAAAACTATGTTTCAACCACTCCCTGAGATACTATAGCGTAGTTAAAAGTCCAGGTTCTGGACTTAGTCTGTATAAATTAAAATTACCATTCTATATTCCCATTTGGATGAACTTAGGCAAGTGACTTTATCATCCTATTTTCCCATCTGTAAAATGGGGATGGCTACAGTATCTACAGTTTGGAATATTACCTGTATTGTTTTGTGCATGTTATAGACAATCTTCATATATGATCTTATAACTACTCTAGAAGCAGTCAAATGGAGAATTTTTATGTGCCCATTTTCCAGATTAATAAATTTGAGTTTCAAATAGTTGGTGTCATTTGTTAAGTTGGTGTGATTATTTAAGGACTCAAAGTCAGGGGTTTCTCTTTTTAGTGCCCAGCTCCTCATTTGCACTCTTTTATGCTCTTCACTCCCTGCTGATGGCTTCAAGGTACAGTAATCCAGATAGGCCTCTACGGCTACATCAAACCTATTCCTGAGGTCACATTCAGCCACTAGATATATGCCTAGCTAAGTAGTTCACTTTTGTTATCTCACTGAACTATCCCAAACACAGTGTGAGGTAGACACTAACATCACCATCATTTTACAGATAAGGGAACTAAGGATTAGAGGTGTTAAACAAATGCCTGCCAAAAGTCACTCAGGTTTGAAACCCAGGTTTGACTCAGAATGTTAGAGCTTTTCTTGTAAGATAGATCCACTTCAGCATCATCCTAATTTCTGAACTTTGTGTTAATGGCACAGAGACTCTGATTTGATGTTGATCAATTCTAAAATAATATCTGCTCATTGAAATAAAATCAAATGTACACATTAAACCAAGGTGGTTCCTGTGGTACATTTAATACTCATTGGCCTTTGAAGAAGAGCTCTCTATGAGGTTATAAATTGAAGATTGTGAGCAGAGAAGGAAGTAATCTGTGGGAGCTGGCTTCCTACCGGGTGAGACTTGTCAACTGCAGTTTATTTTAAGGAAGAAGCTGACACCAGGCATTTCATTCCAACATAGGCCCAACTGTGTTAGCACCAAAAACAAACATAACTGATGGGGTCTGGAAGTGGGAGAGGAAGAAGCATGCTGGATTTCACTTGGAACACCCTAGGCAGCTAGGATGAGGTACAATCTGAAAGGTTGTTCACTTGTCCAGTTTGAGCCTAGATTCATCAAGCAATGCCAAACATACAAACTAAGTGTTCACAACAGTGCTCTTAAAATAGATGCCTTCCTGACAGTTTTTAGTAGGTAGCTATGAAAGAGAAGTCCGTGGGAACAGATGAGAGATACTCAGCTTTAAGACTGGAAGTGGCCTGAGGATCAAAGGTGACAGGTTATATGTACTTAGGGTGATTAGATTCAGCAAATACAAATAAAGGATACCCAGGAATTTGAATTTCAGAATTTAAATTGTTATGAATATATTCCAAGCATTATTTGGGATATATATATTCTTAAAATGTATTTTAGCTGTTATTTGAGTCACTTTACTTTTTTTTGTATTCCAATATACTATCCAAAGTAGAAGAAAAAGTAAGATTTATAACTAGCATTGTGATTATTAAGTTCTTTCATTGATTCAACAAATGTTTATTGAAAAGGGAAAAGGCCTGCTGGACTTTTAAAGAAGTAACACTAATGCTTTTCAAACTATTTCATGAAATAGAAAGGGGAGAAATGTAACTAACCTTGATCGATGAAACCTGTATGACCCTGGCACCAAAACTGGATTTATAAAAAGAAACAACAAAAAAGGGAAATTGTAGAACCATTTGCTTGATGAACATAGACAAATTTTCAATAAAATTATTGTAAACAAAATAAAACAAAAATGAACACACTATAAACAAGTTGCTTTTTTTCTACTGATGCAAGGTTGGTTGATTTAACATGTGCCACTCAGTAAATGTACGTGAACAGAGTAAAGAACAAAAATCACTTGATGATAATCTCAATAGATACAGAAAATTTCTTTTATAAATTTCAATATCATTTCATCATAAAAGACTGAAGAAGCTAGGAGGAGTAGAAGGACTGCAATTCAATCTAATGAAGTCAACTTTGTACTAAGCAGGGGGAAAAGAAGCCATTTCTTTTGAAGTCATGAGTAAGACAAATTTGTCCACTCTCTCCACTCTTATTTAATACCTCTTTGTTTTTTTTTTTTTTTTGGCCAGTCATGGGGCCTGAACTCTGGGCCTGGGCACTGTCCCTCAGCTCTTCAGCTCAAGGCTAGTGCTCTACCACTTGAGCCACAGCGCCACTTCTAGCTTTTTCTGCTTATGTGGTGCTGAGGAATCAAACCCAGGACTTCATGCATGCAAGACAAGCACTCTACCACTGAGCCACTTTCCCAGCCCCTTAATACCATTTTTGAAAGAAATAAAAGGGACATAAACAGGAAAGGAAGAAGTCAAACTTCCCTATTTGTAGACAATATGAAGCTATACTTTGAAAATCTATTAAAAAAAAAACAACTTCTAGGTCTGATAAATACTTTTGGCCAAGTAGCAGGGTACAAAATCAACATAGAAAAATTTATTTTTTTTGGGGGGGGAGGCAATACTTGTGTTTGAACTTGAGACCTCACACTTCCTTAGGCAGGCACACAATACCCCTTAAGATAGGCCGCTAGACCCCTCCCCAAACCAGTACCTTCTTTATATACCAACAATTAATGTGCTAAGAAACAAACCAGGAAAACAATCCCATTCACAATATCTGAAAAATATCTAAGAAAAAACTTAACTAAGAAGATGAAAGACTTCTACAATGAAAATTAGAAAACACTGAAGAAAGAAATCAAAGAACACAATAGGTTCATATTATTTTCTGTATGAAGTTATTTCTACTTCTTGAGTCACAGCACCATTTCCAGCTTTTTCTACATATGTGGTGCTGAAGAATCAAACCCAGGGCCTCATGCATGCAAGGCAAGCACTCTGCCACTGAGCCACCTTCCCAGCCCTTGTTTTAGCTTTTTTTTGTATCCTTTGTCTTGTATATAAGCTTATCTGATCCTTGGAAGGGAAACGGAATCACAGAGACAGTAGGACAAAGGATGAACTAATGCAATAATGATACTCACTAAACACAATGTTGGAAATGAACTTTACAACTCGAGGGAGAGGGAAGTGGGAAGGGGTAAGTGGGAGAAAATGAGGGAAGGGGTAACAATGCTTAAAAAGAAATGCACTCATTACCTTACTTATGTAACTGTAACACCCCTGTTCATCACATTTATAATATTTTTTTAAAAGAGAGAAAAATAAAAATAAAATGAAATTAACAATGTTCAAGATGTTTTAAGAGTTGCTTACAAATTCTTATTAAAACTTTAATATGTTTTAATAAAATTCTGAAACTGGCAAAAAAAGAATACAATAGAAGACAGAATGACCTTCCATGTTCAAGGAAAAGCAGAATTAATATGGTAAAAATGGCTATACTACTGTAAGTAATCTACAGAGTCAATGCAATTCCTACTAAAAATCAATCCCCAAATTTATGCAAAAACATAAAATACCCCAAATAGCAAAAGCAATAGCAAGAGCAAAGCTAGAAGTATCATAATGCCAACATCAAATTATACTATACAGCTATAGTAAAAGGAATACTTAGTGCAGTAGTCAGCATAGTACTAACACAAAAACAGCATACAGACTAGTGGAACGGGATAGACATTTATATAATAAACCCATTTCCTATAGCTATTTTGTTTTTGTCAATGGAGCCAAAATCAAACATTGGAAAAAAGAGCTTCTTCAATAAACAGTGCTTGCAAAATACATACCCTCATTTAGGAGACTGGTAAGTAGACTCCTATTTTTTAACCTCGTACAAAATTCAATTAGACTTAAGAGCTCACTGTAAGAGTGGAAATTCTGAAACCACTATAGAAAAACATATGGAAAACACTTGAAGATATAGGCATAGCAACTACTTACTGAGTTGTGTTCAGTACCCAGGAAATAAGAGAGAATTGACCAACGAGATTTCATCAAATTAAAATGTAGATTGAAAGAAACAATTACCAGAATGACAAGACACCAACCAACAGAATAAAATAAAACTTTGCAAGCTTCTTATTAGACAAAGATTAATATCAGAAATATATTGAGAGTTCCAGAAATGAAACACTCAAAAAACAAACAATCCAATTAATATATGGGTAAATGAATTAAAAAGACTCCATAGAATTAAAAAGCTCCATAGAAGGAGCACAAGTGACCAATAAATACATACAGAAGCATTCAATATTCCCAGCCATAAATGAAGATCAAAATGATATTGAGAGTCTATCTCATACCAATAAGAATGGTTATCATCAAGAAAATAATCCACCTGTAGAAAACTAAAGCTAGATCCTTATATATCACCCTGCACAAGAATCAACTCCAAATGGATCAAAGACCTCGAAGTCAAAGCAGACACTCTGAAAACATTACAGGAAGGAATAGGAGAAACTCTAGGGCTCCTTGGCACAGGCCAAAATTTTCTTAACAAAGACCCAGAAACACAAAAAATCAAAAGAAGGTTGGACAAATGGGATTGCATGTAACTGTAGAGCTTCTGCATGGCAAAGGACATAGCTAGCAAGATCAACAGGAGAAGATTTTCACTAACCATAGAATGGACAAGTCTCATACCTAAAATATACTTAGAATTCAAAAAACTAAATCCCCCAACAACAAATCCTCAAAGAAACAACTGCCTGATAAATAAGTGGGCTAAAGACATAAAGAGAAACTTCTCTGAAGAGGAAATAAGATTGGCCAATACACACATGAAGAAATGCTCAACTTCTCTAGCCATAAAAGAAATGCAAATCAAAACAACATTGCGATCACAAACATTGAGATCACAAACAAGGTCAAAACAAAGCTGCCAGCACAACCATGTTTATCACAGCATTATTCACCAGAGCTAAGATATGGAACCAGCCCTGATGCTCCTCAGTAGATGAACAGATAAAGAAAATGTAGTATATATATACAATGGAAGAGAGAATGGCATCACTCCATTTTTTAGGAAAATGAAAGACTTGGAAAAAAGTATATTAAATGAAGTAAGCCAGACTCAAAGAAACATAGGTCCCATGGTTTCCCTTATTTGCAATAACTAGTATATGTCTAAAACAAGCAGAAAAGGTCAAACGCTATGTGCATATGACCATATAAGAAGATCTTATGTGAAATGAGCCCCAAGATAGGGACACAAGTGTCCATATCTTTTTTTTCTTTCTTGCTAGCCTTCCATGCATGAGGCCCTGGGTTCAATTCCTCAGCACCACATAAGCCGAAAAAGCCAGAAGTGGCGCTGTGGGTCAAAATGGTAGAGTGCTAGCCTTGAGCTGAAGAGCTGAGGGACAGCGCCCAGGCCCAAAGTTTAGGCCCCACGACTGACGGGGAGGAAAAATGTACCAGTTGATTTTCTTGTTTCTCTTATATGTTCTTCCCCCACAGTATAACCCCTGCTTTCACTATATTTGAGGTCGGTGCCCTGCATCTTTTTTTTAAATTTAATTTTTTTAGTATGAAAATACCGTACAGAGGAGTTACAATTACATGGGCAAGATAAGGAGTACATTTATTATCAAGCATTGTTGCTTCCTCCTTTGTTTCCCCTTCCTATCCCTTCCCATATCTCCCCACCCATCCTGCCAAAGTTGTAAACTTCGTTTTTCCACATAAGGACTTCTACATGTTATTGTTGGAATGGATCCATCTGTATTCCTATTTAAACGATTTTTTCCCTTCCCCTCCACAAATTATACCAACATCAAATACAATGAAAGCAGCGGTTATACCATGAGGGAGAGACATACAAAGCAACAAAGAAATAATATTATAAATGTGTTAGAAACAATCACCTGAAAGGAAAAAAAAACATTTGACTACATATCTTAGGGTTCATTTCTCTAACATCAACTTATCTGACCTTTTCTGCTTGACTCAGACATATACTAAGTTATTGCAAATAAGAGAAACCATGTGGCCTGTTTCTTTGGGTGCCCTGCATCTTGTATATACATTTTTCTAATTTGGGGAAGGGAAGGGAAATAACAAAATGCTGTTGACCCATTGTAACATGTACAAGACACTATGTTGAAAGTGAACTTTACAACTTTGGGGGGGGGGAGGGAGTAGTTGGAAGGTGAGGAGGGAAGGGATGATAGGGGAAAAACAAAGGAGGAGGTAACAATGCTTGATAGGAAATGTACTCATTACCTTACTCATGTAACTGTAACCCCTCTGTACAGTATTTTTACAATAAAAAACATAAAAAAAGAAAATAAGGAACAGCAAATGTTGGCAAGGATGTGGGAAAATGGTGAAGAAAAAGTCTCATACTCTTGACAGGAATATAAATTAGTATTTGTGCAGAAAGTATGGAAATTAGTATGGAGAGTCCTAAAAATAACTGAAAATGGAACTATATATGATCCTGCTATACCACTTGGTCATATATCGAAAGGACTGTGAAGTCACCATGTACCAGAGATTCTGCACACTAACTTTTACCACAGCACTGTGCACAATGTCCATCCAATGAAATTGGTGTAGGCTCCTAATAAAAGATGAATGAAAGTATGTATATTTAGTATTAGAAATGAGTAGAGCTTACTTTTTCTGTGGATGGAGGGTTGAGTGGTTTGGGCACAGGGATATTTTCTAGAATAATGGACATGTTTTATATTTTGTTTGGAGTAACTTATTTGATTGTATACACATGCCTAAATTCATTATGCTATATATTTATAATATGTATGCTTTATTGTTTATAAATTATAACTCAATTAAAATTATATAATCCCTGCCATCATAGAATTTGTATCCTTATATGGGATACATGTCTACAAATATTTGAAGAAAAATTGTGGTAAAGATAATAGGAGAAAAACAACTGCCTGATTAATGAGTGGACTAAAGAATTAAGAGATATTTCTATGAAGAGGAAATAAGAATGGCCAATAGACACATGAAGAAATGCTCAACTTCTCTAGCCATAAAAGAAATGCAAATCAAAACAACATTGAGATTCCACCTCACCCCAGTTAGAATGGCTATAATCAAGAAATCTAATAAAAACAGATGCTGGAGAGGATGTGGACAGAAGGGAACCTTACTGCATTGTTTGTGGGAGTGTAAACTTGTTCAACCACTTTGGAAAGCAGTATGGAGGCTCCTCAAAAGACTGCACATACAGCTACCCTATGACCCAGCAATCCTACTTTTGGGCATTTACCCAAATGATCACAAACAAGACCATCCTAAAGCTACCAGCACTACCATGTTTATTGCATCATTATTCACCATAGCTGAGATATGGAACCAACCCAGAAGCCCCTCAGTAGATGAATGGATCAAGAAAATGGAGTGTGTGTGTGTGTGTGTGTGTGTGTACACACACACACACACACACACACACACACACAATGGAATTCTATGCCTCCATCAGAAAGAATGACACCGCCTCATTTGTTAGGAAATGGAAAGACTTGGAAAAAAGTATATTAAGTGAAGTAAGGCAGACCCAAAGAAACATAGGTCCCATGGTTTCCCTTATTTGCAATAACTAGTATATGTCTAGGACAAGCAGAAAAGGTTAAAAGCTATGTACATATGGCCATATAACCTGATGCTAAGCGAAATGAACCCCAAGATAAGGACACAAGTGGTTTACCTTTGTTGCTGTTGTTTTTAATGTACTTACAATGTACTATGTGATTTTTTTTGTTTCTTTTGTATGTTCTTCCCCCATGGTATAACTCCAGTTTTCTCTGTATTTGATTCTGGTGCCCTGAATCTTGTATATACATTTTTCTAATTTAGGGAGGGGAAGGGAAACAACAAAATACTGATATAAGGATAAAGGTCGACCCATTGTAACAATGAGATGTAGAAGACACTATGTTGAAAACGAACTTCACAACTCTGAGGAGGGGAGGGAAGAGTTGGAGAGAGGGGAGGGAAGAGATGGTAGGGGAAAAACAACGGAGAGGGTAACACATCAAAATTGTTCAAAAATGCAATTAAACGTGTTTGGCTTTTCATATTTTGTTAAGAACTTAAAAATGTTGGTCAGAAGAAATGTACAATTATAAAGAAAACTGAGATGATTTCTATGTTGCTTTGTATGTCCCTCCCCCACGGTATAACCCCTGCTTTCACTGTATTTGATGGTATAATTTGTGGAGGGGAAGGGCAAAAACAAATTGTTTAACTAGGGATACAGGTGGACCCATTGCAACAATGAGATGTACAAGTCGTTATGTAGAAAATGAACTTCACAATTTTGGTGGGGGGGGAGGATCAGACAGGGGGAAGTGGGGGGAGTATGGGAAGGGAAGGGAAAGGGAAACAAAGAGGAGGCAATAATGCTTGATAAGAAATGTACTCATTATCTTGCCCATGTAATTGTAACTCCACTGTATGGTATTCTCACAATAAAAAAATTATAAAGAAAACTGTATAATGTTGAAATGTTTACATACCTATGCCCTAGAACAACCATTTCCACAGGTGTATATGTTCTCATTTGGCACATAAAATATACTACTAAATGCATAAGCTGCATAGAACACAGCATGGAAATGATACAATATACAGTATGTAGGGTAAATATTACTATAGGTTGCTTATATTTTAATAAAGTTAAGATTACTTAACAACCTAATAAGCACATTTTTGTAAATAATTTGCAATGATGGACTTAAGATGTTTACTTATCATGATTCTTTAAAAATAAATGGAATGTAAATTCCTTCTGAAAAAAGGTAGAGGTAACAATGCTCGATAGGAAATGGACTCATTACCTCGCTCATGTAACTGTAACCCCTATGTACAGTATCTGTACAATAAAAATACATATATTAAGAAAGTAATAGAAGGAAAAATATGATGCTATGAAAGTTTACAATTTTAACTCATGAAGACATCAGCACTATTCCTTATTCAATAAAGTTTACTGAATCTCTATTCTTTCATTCTATAAATTTTACTGAATTGCTACTCTATAGGCCTTGGAGCATACCCTAGGAATAGACAATTCATTAAAGCAAACTAAATATCCTGATCTCATAGAATATGAGTCTTTCTCATAGAGAAAGAAAAGTAAATGACCTTTCAATTATAATTGTGCTGTATAATACACAAAAGAGCAATGGATGAATATAAAAATATATAAAGGTGCAACTGGCCTCACTGGTGGTACCAGATTTATAGGAAAGTGTGGCTCAAATTGAGGTTTGAAAAATGGGGCAGATCAATAAAGTCAAGGGATGGGATAAGGCAGAGAGTCTGATGGAGAATAGTATATATACCTGTCCTTTAGTGAGAGAGATATTAAAAGTCGTTATGTTGAAAAACGAACTTTACAACTTTGGGTGGGGGGGGAGGATCGGGTGGGGGAGGTGGGGGGGAGTATGGGAAGGGATGGGAAGGGGAAACAAAGAGGAGGCAACAATGCTTGATAAGAAATGAACTTGTTATCTTGCCCATGTAATTGTAACTCCTCTGTAGGGTATTTTCACAACAACAACAACAACAAGAACAACAAGAACAAGAAGGCCAGAGTGACTGAAACAATGAAGTAAATGAATGCTGTATAAGCAGGCAGGTAACAGTTCATACAGCGTCTTTAAAGTCATGTAAGGGAAGTTGGTTTTATCCTCAGAATAGGGAAGTCACACAATAATTTTCACCAGAGTGTAACATGATCAGATTGTGGTTTTTAGAAAGATGTTTCTACTGGTAGTTTGGATAATGAACATGAGGGGTTGGTACTGAGCTGAGGAAGACTAAATAGGAGATGGTTTCTGTAAGAGAAAATGGTGGGTGGAACAAGGGTTATGGTGGTCAAATAGAGAAGAAATGGACTGAGCAAATATTTTAGTGAGGGAACACAATGAAAAATATATCAGACTAGAACTAATGCTTTCTCATCCCACATCTACTTCACTAGTTTGAAGACAAGTTTTAAGGCATATTTTCAGTACATAAAAAGTACTAGAGAAAAACAAGCCAAATATTTACAAAGCATGTGCCTGGAGTTTGAGGAACTAGAAACATAATAAAGGAGAAAAGCATAGTCAAAAGAAAAGAATCAAGAGTATCAATGAAAAAGGCAAAGACATACCTTTCTAAAGTTTAGGTGTGGTCATGTCACATCTTCCCTCAAGAGTCTTTGATTGTTCCCTATTACCTACAAACTTCAAAATCAAAGCCTATCATTTAATGAATCTCTGAATTAAATGCAACCAACAACTGTGGGTCCACCAGGACCTATATTCTGCCCAGGTAGTTCTATTTATTGCCTTTTTTCATTTCCTGAGAATACCATTTATATTTCATCATCTTCTTGGGAAATCCCAGTCACATCTTTTCTTATAATAGCTTTATTGAGATACAATCCATATACCAAACGGTTCACACATCGTTTCTTAAACTTCACCTTCCCTCTTTTCCAACATAGCATGTAAAACAGACACACATAAACACTAAGCAGTGTTCAACAAGATATTTTCATCATCTAATAGTCTCCCTTTTTTGACTATTTCAGAGAAATCATAGTGAGCATTTCCAGTAAAAAAAAATATCAAATTGTTTCAGATGATTAACCTGAACCTATTTCCTCAACCATGCACTATGTCTTGAAGCTGCATCCTCTTGTATATTTTGTGAGCCTGTCTTGTTATTACTTGATTTTATGAATGTGGTTTCATGAGCTTTAGCAGCTTGACCTAGGGCCTCACTGCTCATATATTAAATGATTCCATTAATAAAATTATCCCAAGTTGAAAATAATATCCTTTACATTTTCTAGTTGGGAGTGAAAGACGTGTAGCTCTTCTGAGAGTTGAAGAAAAAAAATCCTACAGTAATAGAGAAGATTGGACAAAGGATGCAGGCTATTGGAACTGATCTGAGACACCATCTCTGTTAGCTCAGATGGTCAAGGACGCTGCCATTTCTGTTTCTGGTAGTAGGAGAGAATCTAACAAATGTGCATTTAAGACAGAGAGAGCGTTCAAGTGTAATTTACCCACAGTGGTAATGATTAAGAGCTAGAATGGAATACATATCTAGGCCATTTCTATAAACACAATTAATTTGTGATGTAGCTTATCTCAAGTTCTACAAGTGTCAGTAAGTTTATTAATGTTTTGCTTTGTTTAGAGGTGAGGAAAGAAGACTAGTGGGAGAAGGAAAGGGGAAAACAGATGATGTGCAAAGTCCCATTCAGAGGAGACCATGGTTTCTGTCTTCATTTGCTGAAAACACAAAGCTACTTTTACTGAATTTTATGGCTGTAATTTTAAGATGCAGGTTCTTTCAGTAGTTAATTTTTACTTGTAACATGATCAAGTCTAACCTATTTGTCACATATGTCTTAATTTCTAAAATGAGAAAACAAGGCTGGGAATATGACTTAGTGGTAGAGTGCTTTGCCCTACCATGCATGAAGCCCTCAGTTTGATTCTTCACTATCAAATAAACAGAAAAGGCTGGAAGTGGTGCTGTGGCTCCAAGTGTTAGAGTGTTAGCCTGAGCAAAAGAAGCTCAGAGACAGTGCCCAGGCCCTGATCTCAAGCCCCAGGACTGGCAAAAAATTAGGAGACACAATCCTAATCCCTTTTCATATGCAGAAGGCATTAGTCTAATAGTCTACTTGGTTGGTGGGAAAAAGAAAATGTTAAAGGTCCAGTTCAAATGTTTTAGACTTAGCCAGATCCACAGGCAAATGAGCAATCTAGACTTTCTCTCTCCCATTCCACATTTCAGGACTTGAAAATATACCTCCTTTAAGTTCTGTGTCTGGACAAAGTAGCATGCAAAAATTAACTGGCTTAGTAGTTAATTCTTTCTTCAGTAAAGGAGACTCCTGGGCCATACAGCATTGCTGATGATTTCTATTAAATATTTAAGGAACAATACCAATCCTACATAAAATTCTTCCACAAAACTGAAAACGAGGGATCATTTTGTAATTCATTCTGTGAGCCCAGCATTACTACTGCAGACCAATATTTTTCAGGGATTTTGATTGTGAAAAGCTGTTTATAAAAATTTAGGCATCTGAAGACAACAAAAAAATTAGAAATTTGAAGCCTTCTGAGGAGCTAGGATTATGGGGGGGTGAGCCATTGCCTTTAGCAGAAGGGATTTCTTAAACCTGCTAAACGGCATCTATAAAATAAAACAGAGCAAAACAAAACAAAACACCATACAAGTAACATTATACCTCACTAAGACCAAGAGAAAGATTTAGATGTCTACATTTTCACTTCTGCTTAACATTATGCTGGAGGTTCTAGTCAGTACCATTAAACATGCAGAGAGGGGTTAAAGATTTGAAAACAAGAAGTATACTTGTCTTTAATCACAGAAGACATGATCTACAGAAAAAAATAGTATGAAATTTATTTTTTGTTTCTAGAATTAATAGGTGAGTTCAATAATGCTGGATTTAATAAGGTCAATTACAAAAAATCTACTGTATGTCTATATATGAGCAATAATTAAAAATTGAAATGAAAAAATACTATAGAGTAGCATAAAATACATAATACAGAGATAAATCTGTTAAAGATGTGCAAGATAATTATTGAGAAAATTAAAGAAGATAAATATATACATATATATATATATATATGGAAAGATATTGTTTAGGTAATAATTTCTCCCAATTGATCATCATAGATTCGATGCAATTTTAAATGAATAGAGAAGTGCAAAGGATCTACTACAGCCAAACTAACAGGGGAAGAAAAGCTTTAAAACAAGAGATGTGATGTTATACCACTAAAGACCATCATGTTAATCAGTGTTCTAGCATTGTGACAACATACCTGTGGAAAATAGCTTAAAGGGGAAAGATTTATTTGGACCCATACTTGTAGAGCTTCCAGTGCAATGTTGTTTGGGCACAATGCTATAGACCTGTATTGAAGCGAAAGAATATGATGAAGAGGGCATAGTAGACTAAAACTACTCATTCCCCAGCAGCCAGGAAGTAGAGACAAAGTAAGAAAAGAGGCAGGGAACATTTTTAATGACTTGTTTCCTCCAACTAGGCCCTACTTCCTGGTTTCCATCAGTTGCAAATAATAACATCAAATTATGAACACATCAGTGGTGCAAAACAGTAATGAGGTTAAGAACTATCATGATCCAATCATTTTCCAAAAATTCATCAATGGGCATTTTCAAATTCAAACCATGACAATGCTATATTATTGGTCTAAAACAGGCAAATATTTCACTGAGCAGAGTAGAGTCTTGAAAGAGATGTGCACATATGTAGAAAATTGTTGTTTTTTTTCTGGTCGTAGGGCCTGAACTCTGGGCCTGGGCACTGTCTCTCAGCTCTTTAGCTCAAGGCTAGCACTCTACCACTTGAGCCTCAGTCGTACTTCCGGCTTTTTCTGCTTATGTGGTGCTGAGGAATCGAACCCAGGGCCTCATGCATGCAAGGCAAGCACTCTACCACTGAGTCACCTTGTCAGACCAGAAAATTGTTTCTTTTAAACTGACATTTCATAAAATCAGCAACCAATCAGTTCTTTCTCCCCCCCCCCAAAAAAAAATTACTGGATTTTTGCATTCAGAGCCTCTTGCTTGCCATACAAGCTTTCTACTATTTGGGCCATGTCTGCAGCCCTTTACCTTTCAGTTTGTTTTTTAGATAGGGTCTCTTGATAGCTTTAATTGTTTTCTTCCTCCTTCTCTTGGGTAGCTGGGTTATAGGCATGTACAACTATGCCTAGAGTCTTTCTGAGATAGGATTTCAGCTATTTTTTCTGAGTTGATCTCAACTATAATCATTCTGTGTCTACTATCTGAGTAATTGAGATTTCAGACAATTTTTTATGAAGTAGGTACAAAGAGGTTTCAAGTCTGTAAGTCAGTACAAGCTGCTCAGTATCACCCTTCCATCGTTCTCCCCCGTTTTCTTCTGATCCCTACCCTCAGTTCAATTTTTACACATTGTACATTAAACATAAATACTGAATTGTTGACCCTTCCTCGCTCTATTCCTCTTCCCCCCTTCTCATTCCAATCTCCCTTCAAATATTTACATCCTGTGCAGATATTTTACACCATGTGCTGTCACTTACCACCATGTACTGGGACAAATAATCATTTGATCTTTAACAAGAACGCAAGGCTGCTGGAAGTTGGTATCTCACACCTGTAATCCTAGATAATCAGGAGGCTGAGATCTGAGAATTGCAGCTCAAGGCCAGCCTGGAGAGGAAAGTCCATCAGACTCATATCTCCAATTAACCACAGAAAACAGGAAGAGGAACTATGGCCCAAAGTAGTAGAGGGCTAGTCATGAGCAGAAAAGCTAAGGAACAATTCTCAGGCCTTAAGTTCAAGCCCTATGACTGCCAAAAATGTAAAGAATGCAAAGGCAATTTAGTAGTGCAATGTGGCAGCCTTCATTAAATGGTGGTCAAACAACTGGATATCTATATTAAAAATAGATACCAACTTGGATATATACCTCAACTATTTTCAAAAATAACTGAAAATAGATTATAGATCTAAATGTAAGCCCTAAACCTCAAACTTTCATGTAGAAATGTTAAGAGAAAATTTGGTACTCTTGAGATTAGGCAAAGATGTTTTAGATACAACATGTTTAGATATATTAAAAAATTGAGAAACTGGGTATCATCCAAATAAAAAACTACTTTTTGGAAGATATTCTTAGAAAATGTCAGATGGTAAGGGAAACAAAGGAGGAGGCAAAAATGCTTAATAAGAAATGTACTCATTATCTTGCTCATATAATTGTAACCCCTCTGTACGGTATTTTCCCAATAAAAAAACTTATTAATAAAAAAAAAGAAAATGTCAAGACAAGCCCTAGACTTAAGAAAATACTTTCAAATCACGTACCTCATACAGGTAACAGCATGAATAAATATCAAAATAAATATGCTGAGTAAAAGAAGCTAGTTAGTAAAGTATATTTGGACTAGTCATACATAGAATTTTAGAGAGTAAAACTCGTTTGCAGTGATAGTAATCAGATCTGTTGTTATCCAAGAATAGAAGGTAATAGACAAGTGTAACGAGAGCATTATGAAGAGGCATAATTAATCAAATTGCACACTCTTTGTAGAATATATTGTATATAAGATACTGTTTGGTATATTTTTTTATTGTGAAAATACCATACAGAGGGGTTACAATTACATGGGCAAGGTAATGAGTGCATTTCTTATCAAACATTGTTGCCTCCTCCTTTGTTTCCCCTTCCCATCCCTTCCCATCTCCGACACCCTCACCCCCCCCCCAAACCAAAGATGTATAGTTCATTTTCGATATAACATCATGTACAATTCATTGGTGCAATTGGTGCACCTGTATCCCTATTTAAACAATTTGTTTTTTCTCTTCCCCTCCACAAATTATACCAACATCAAATACAGTGAAAAAAGGGGTTATACCATGGGGGAGGGACATACAAAGCAACAAAGAAATATAAATATGTTAGACACAATATCAAGAAAGAAAAAAAACATTTGAGTCCTTAACTTGGGGTTTATTTCACTTAACATCAACTTATCTGACCATTTCTGCTTGTCTCAGACATATACTAGTTAAAAATGTAACTATGAGCATCACTTAAAGGGATTCAGAGGATAATCTGGCTAGGCTCCCACCAACTCAGGATAACCATAAAAATTAATGAAGAGATGTTTGTCATATTCAAGTACACATAAGAAAAGATAGAATTGGGCTGGGAAGGTGGCTCAGTGGTAGTACGCTTGCCTTGCATGCATGAGGCCCTGGGTTCGATTCCTCAGCACCACATAAGCAAAAGAAAAAAGCCGGAAGTGGAGTGCTGTGGCTCAAGTGGCAGAGCGCTAGCTTTGAGCTGAAGAGCTGAGGGACAGTGCCCAGGCCCAGAGTTCAGGCCCCATGACTGGACCCCCCCCCCAAAAAAAAAGAAAAGATAGAATTATAGAATCAACATTGCAACCTCAAATGAAGTAAAGGATTGAGAAAATAAATATTGATAGTCACATAAAAGGTGACAAACAGACATTGCATTCATTCTGTGCATCAATAATGATGAAAGAATATTATACTACCTGATGAAATAGTCTAGGGAAAGATAGAAGGGGAAAGAGAGAGAAAAGAAGAAGGAGTTGGAAGAGGAGGAAGAAGAGGGGAGGTGGGAAGAGGAAGATGAGGGAAAGAAAATGGGGAGGGGTGAGACAAGTGAGAAAAGAGAAGAAAGATACAGAGAGAGGAGAGAGGAAAGAGACAGAAAAAAGAAGAGAATTTGATTTTTTTTCTAGATTGCCCCTAAAATTCCTGCATATTTGGCATGGCTAATTGTTAACCTGTATCTCCATTTCTAACTACCAATTCTTTTCCATATTTAAACTCTTACAGGACAAAATGATGCGGCTTCTTCAACAAAAGATGACAGAATGAAAAGAGATTCAGTGGAATCTTCAGATTGAAGGAATATGTGATCTATCATCCATGAAATCAAAAATAAGGAAGCAAACTGGGCCCTAGTAGCTCATGCCTATAATGTAGGTACTTAAGGAAAACCATGATTCAAAGCCAGCTTGGACAGAAAAGTCCATCAGGCTCTCATTTCCAATTACTAGCAAGAATTGTTGAAGTGGAGGTTTGGCTCAAGTAGCAGAGCACCAGCCTTGAGCCAAAAAGCTAAAGGAAAATGCCCCTGGGCCTGAGTTCAAGCCTTACTACCAACAGAGAGAGAGAGAGAGAGAGAGAGAGAGAGAGAGAGAGAGAGAGAGAGAGAGAGAGAGAGAGAGAGAGAGAGAGAGAGAGAGAGAGAGAGAGAGAGAGAGAGAGAGAGAGAAACAGAGAGACAGAGACAGAGACAGAGACAGAGAGAGATAGAGGAGAGAGAGACAGAGAAAGAGAATGAGGAAACAAAAGTATTTACACAACAATACTATGTAATCCCATCTACTTCAGGAGATTGAGGTGAGAGTTCAAGTTGGAGCCCAGTCTGGAGAACAATAGGCTAATCAGAAACAAAACAAAATAAAAAGAACAATGAACATTGATTGAATAAATGGTTACATAATGAAATTATTGTCAATTTTGTTATTGGAATGATAATAGATCTTGTTTTATGATAAAAGATTAACTGTAATATTTAATTGAAAAACAGAAAAAATAAATTAATAAGAAGTAACAAAATCCAGTATACTATATGAAAAACATTTTTTTTCACTGTAGTGGTAACATGGTATTTCTTTTTTATTTTTTTATTTTTTTTTGAGTAATGTTGACTTTAATTGTTGTTTAGGTCTCTTTCCTTTCTCCTTTATAATTCTTTTTTTAATGTTGTTTATTGTGAAAATACTGTACAGAGGGGTAACAGTTGCATGAGCAAGGTAATGAGTACATTTCTTATCAAGCATTGTTGTCTCCTCCTTTGTTTTTCCCTACCATCCCTTCCCTCCCACCACCACAACTACAGTCCCCTACTGCCACACTCCCCCCCAAGCCTAAATTGTAAAGTTCGTTTTGCGACATAGTGTCTTGTACATCTCATTGTTGCAATGGGTCAATCTGTATCCTTATTTAAACATTTTGTATTTTTCCTTCTGCTCCCCAATTATACCAACATCAAATACAGTGAAAACAGGGTACCATGAGGGAGGGACATACAAAGCAACCAAAAAAATCACATCATACCATATAAATACATTAGAAACAATAGCAAGAAAGAAAAAACCATTTATGTCCTTATCTTGGGGTTCATTTCACTTAACGTCATCTTATCTGACCTTTTCTGCTTGTCTCAGATATATACTAGTTATTGCAAATAAGGGAAACCATGGGACCTATGTTTCTTTGGGCCTGGCTTACTTCACTTGATATAATTTTTTCCAAGTCTTTCCATTTCCTAACAAATGGAGTGATGCTATTCTTTCTGATGGAGGCATAGAATTCCATTGTGTGTGTGTACACACACACACACACACACACACACACACACACACACACATCACATCACATTTTCTTGATCCATTCAACTACTGAAGGGCATCCTTGAAGAAACAACTTCCCAATAAATAAGTGGGCTAAAGACTTAAAGGGAAATTTCTCTGAAGAGGAAATAAGAATGGCCAATAGACACATGAAGAAATGCTCAACTTCTCTAGCCATAAAAGAAATGTAAATCAAAACAACATTGAGATTTCACCTCACCCCAGTCAGAATGGCTATAATCAAGAACTCTAATAACAACAGATGCTGGAAGGGAACCCTATTGCATTGTTGGTGGGAGTGTAAACTTGTTCAACCACTTTGGAAAGCAGTATGGAGTCTCCTCAAAAGACTTCACATAGAGCTCCCTATGGCCCAGCAATCCCACTTTTGGACATTTACCCAAATGATCACAAACAAGACCACACTAAAGTTACCAGCACAACTATGTTTATTGCAGCATTATTTACCATAGCTAAGATATGGTATTTCTATTTTTTAAAATATCTTTATTATCCTTCAGTAGTTGTGCAAAGAAGAGGCCATTCAGCAAAGCAGTTTATGAATAAAGTGTGTCTTGATCAATGTCACCCCTCTCAGAATTCTTACTCACCTCTCTTGATGGCCATGCTATTTCTAACTTTTTTTTTTTATGTCGGTTGTGGAGCTTGAACTCTGCACCTGGGCTGTATCCCTCAGCTCTTCAGCTCAAGGTTATCACTCTACCACTTGAGCCACAGTTCCACTTCCGGCTTTCTGGTGGTTTGTTGGAGATAAGAGTCTCCCGGTCTTTCCTGCCTGGGCTGGCTTTGAACTGATTAGCCTCCTGAATAGCAGCTAGGACTACAGGTGTGAGCCACCGGCGCCTGGCTGTTTTTTTTTTTTTTTCTTTTTAAGAATTGTTGATGGATGGGAAGGCGAAACAATGAAGAGGCAACAATGCTTGATAAGAAATATACTCGTTATCTTGCCAACATAATTGTAACTCCTCTATATGGTATTCTCACAATAAAAAAAATTGAGTCTAAATCTGGACAATTGGTACATAGGAGGAGTTCTACCGTACTGTTATATTTGGTATGTGTTTGAAATTTTTACAGAAAAAGTAAATATTAAAAATAAGAATTTAGGTTTTGAGTTGGGAAATGGATGGATTTGGGTGAATACCTGAATGTGGGAGGTGCTCTATGGGTATTAATTAGTCTCACCTCCCCGCAAAGACTATTGACTCCAGTACAGAATATTAAAGAAAAATCCCTAGTTTTGGAGAATAAGTGGATTTCACTACAATTTAAGGACATAAGCCTGTCCTGTGATAACTAAAGCTTTCTTTTAAGTGACTGGTACATGCAACCCAGGAAATGAGAGTGACTGAAACGTGAATCACAGCCCTAGAACTCAGAGGCAGAATGCTGAGAACAGTTTACTATCCTGGTCTATAGGTACAGCATTTATTTTGGCACAAATCAAATTATCAGAGAAAGGTGAGCTCATCAGGAGCTTTTTCGCATATGGCTTTCACTTGACAACTGTGCCAAACAACTTTTCATCCTTAATTTGAGTTCCAGAGATTAAACCAAGTTTAAGGAGAGACAGATGCTGGTAACCCAACCCTAACATTTCTAAGACAATCACATTTTGTCTTTATGCTTTATGCACAAAGTCAAGATTTAATGCATAAAAATTTATGAAATTAACAAATACAACCAATAGTTTTAACCAACCAGGATAGTCTAAAGGGAGGAGAAGGATTTTTTTTCAAGATTTCTCATACATTAAGTAAATTGTTCATCTATAGATGAAAAGTCTGAGTGTCATGGGCTGGAGGAGTGGTGTAAGTGGTAGAGGGCTTGCCTAACAAATATGGATCCCTGAATTGAAGTCTCAATATATAGGAGGAGTGGGTGGGAATGTTGAAAGGGTGACATGATCAAGATGCACTGTATTCATAAACTGGTTTAGTGAGTGACAACTACTTTGGACAACTTAATGATAATAAAAATATTCAAACAAAAAACCCTCAACACCAACAAAAGTTAAAAAAGAAAGAGTGAGAAAATCAGGAAGACTCTTTGAGGGTAGAAACTAGGGAGAAAGAAAGGAGATGGTGAGGGGATGAGTATGATCAAAGTATTTCAGACGTATGTATTAAATTAGAATTATGAAACATATTAAATTGGTTAAAAGGGGGCAGGAAATTAAAAAGGAGGGATTAAATTTGATCAAAGTTCATTAAATTCCAGGTGCTGGTTGCTGTAATCCTAGCTACTGAGGAGGTTGAGATCTGAGAATCACAGTTCAAAGACAGCCTGGGCAAGAAAGTCTGTGAGATTCTTATCTCTAAGAAACCACTAGAAAACTAAAAATGGCACTATGGCTCAAGTGGTAGAACACTCACCTTGAGCTGAAGAGTGCTGGGATAGCACCCAAGCCAAGAGTTCAAACCCCACAACTGTCAAAAAAAGGTTTATTATATGTGTTTTTGGAAATATCACAATGAAGCTCCTCACTTTGTACAATTAACAACACGCCTGTAAAAAAAGGAAAACAAAAATAAGGAACTGATCAGTATAAAAAGGCAAATCTGAGTATTATGAATATTATCAGGAATAATGATATCATGAAATGCATATTGGTATTTTCTTGTGTCTTTGTTTTCTCACCTTGTCCAAACTTTTGTTTTCAGATCTTGTTACATGGTGCAAATCTCTTTGTACAGAGATATACAACTATATCCCCAAAACATAGCACATTTGGCTGCATGCATTATATAGGGGTCTCCAGAGAAATAGAGCGAAAAGGGCTGTGTGTGAGAGACAGAGATCAAGAGAAAGGAGACAGTGTATGTTCCTGTGTGTCTTTACTTTTTAAGGAATTGATTTATATGATTGTAAGTTCCAGCAAGTTTGAAATGTGCCAGGCAGGCTGGCAGAGTGGAGACCCAGGGAAGCACTGAGGCAGGATTCTGAAGGTTACCTCTTTAGGAGACTTCAGCTATTTTCACTTAAGGCCTTCAACAGACTGAATAAAGCCACACCACATTATTAAGAGTAATGTTTTACCCCTCAAAGTCTACCCATTGAAATATTTATCATATGTAAAGAATCATAATCACAGTAACAACCTGATGTCTCATTATAACCTAGCCAAGTGCAAAAGCTACCCAAAACTTTTTGGTTAATATATGCTGATATGTTGGAACTGAAAAAAATTTGCAGACTGCCGGAACTTGAACTATTTCTGAACATCAAATCCTAAGGAGGTAGAGCACACAAACAAAAGGGGACACTAGGGTCAATGGCTCATTTACTAGTTGGCAAAACAAATGTTTCAAAAAAGCTTGCAATATACAACATGGGGAAAATTAAAATATGGCTGGAATTTATTTGCAGATTTTCCCGTCTTTTTTTTTTTTTTTTTTTGTCAGTTGTGCGGCCTGAACTCTGGGCCTGGGCTATTCAGCTCAAGGCTAGCGCTCTACCACTTGAGGCACAGCACCACTTCCTGCTTTTTCTACTTTTGTGGTGCTGAGGAATCGAACCCAGAGCCTCATGAATGCAAGGCAAGCACTCTACCACTGAGCCACTTTCCCAGCCCTTCCCCAGTCTTTTAATCAATTAAAAACTGAACCATTTCAGTATTCATTCATTCACAAGCAATGAAGTAACATGATCTGGCATTCCTGGATCTGGTTTCTAGTCCCTGTTTAATTATTAACTAGTAAAGAAAACTTTGGCCAGCTTGCTTTGCCTTTCTTGTTTTCTGTTTTACCAATGGCAAAATAAAAAGCTCAGGAACTCCTTAAGGCAAGTATGGTAAGTTGAAAAGATATGGGTTCTAATTTTGCTTCAGATGTTTACTAGTTTTGGGAGAAGTACTTCTGGGACCCAACTTACACAGCTCCAAAACAGGAATAGGGACATTTAACTTAGGGTCATTACAGTAACCAAATAAGACAAGTTGAACATGCAGAGTATCATCAGTGTTAACATGGAAAAGACATCTGTGCAGATGGAAAGTTAATCCCTTTTAGAACTAAAAACACAATTTCTTGACACTCATCATAATCAAGAAACTCAGAAGATGAATTTGACATTATACTATCTTGCAATGATTTTGTTATGGTGGATTTTTGTTTCATTTGGAAAGAATATTCATGATCATTTGATATTCTCTTGGGTCTAGTTGAAGTCCCTTGGCTCTTTAACTCCCCTGGGACACTTTGATGGCTTGTTGTGTGTGGGAAAGCAAGTATAGACCAAGGCATGAGCTCACTGTCTCACCAGACAGCCTGTTTTCTATGTGCCTAGTACTAAAACTTGCATTATGAAATTTATCAGTCATAATAAATCCTTATATTTTCAGGTGAGAAAACTGAGTGTCAGAGGGATGGTTGAGGTAAGTTGCCAAACATTATATAGCAAATAAACATGAAATTAGAAGTTACTCCATATCTATTTTGATTCAGAATATACACTCTTAACTATCAAATTATACTGAATTGCTACTTCATGAAAAGTGTTTTGTTTTTTTTATCAGTGTGTATGACTTGTAAAGGTGTTTCATTGTGATATTTTCATATATGCACATAAGGTACTTTAATCAAATTCATGTCTTTATCACTCTTCATTATCTCTGGAAAGTGTTTTTTTTAATAAAAGATGTACAGACATGTGAGACTTTCAAGAAACATCTTTTTACTAGAACATTAGTGTATGGATATGTGTGTATATATATATATACATATATATTACCTTGTGCATGTAACTGTAACCCCTCTGTACAGTATTTTCACTATAAAAAACTTATAAAAAAGAAATACATACACAAAATTTCAAAAATCAAAATTGAGAGGTTAAGGAATCCAAGCAGTTCATTTTTTTTCTCAAAGTTTTGAACACTTCCTGAGTTCTATAGTGGGAGTGGGTAAGTATAAGTAGTGAAGTCACTGTGAGGGCAGTGCCGCTATTTAACTGTGATATTTGACTATGAGAAAAGTGGAGCTGAGAGGAATTATCATTTGCTGAAGGTTGCAAACTAGAAAGTAACAAAACCAGGATTCAACTTGAAGTTTACAGTTCTTACTTTTAAGCAGTATGCTAGATTTCCATGAAAAGCATCTTCTCAGTAAATTAAACATATAATTAATGTAAGGTCCAGCAATTCCATTGTTAGGAATTGAAAACAATTCCATTGTTAGTGAACTGAAAACAAGTATACAAACCAAAACTTGTATACCAATATCATAGCAGCCATATTCCTAAGAGCCAAAGGGTAGAAATAATCCAACTGTTCTTAAAGACCTGAATGGGTTATAAATATGTGATAAAACTATGACATGAAATCTAACTCAGCCAGAGAGAAGAATGAAATTCTCATACATAGTATCACATGGATGGATATTCAGAACAATATGCTAAATGACAAAAGGCAAACACAAAAATGTCATGAATTCTATGATTCTATTTGTATGAAATATCCAGAGTAGATAAATCCATAAAGACAAAAGAAAAAGAAGGTTACTGGTTGCTGTAGGCTGTGGAGAGAGAAGTGACTGCTTAATGGGTTCCCATTTGAAGAGGTGAAAAAGTCCTGAAATTAGATAATGGGGTTGATCAGACAATATCATGAATGTGCTTAATGCTGGTGAATTAGTCTTTAAAATGGTTTAAATGGTGTTTCATGTTATGTGTATTTTGCCTTAATAAGAATAAATCAATAAAGCAATTAAGTCAATTCAATGGTCTCTGACTTTCCCTGTACTTATGGCATTTATGATGGTCTCTTCTCTGTTGGTCCAGCATACTCAAAGTTCATTTTACCTTAACTCCTTAACTCTTAGCCTTCCATTATTTTTCCTAGACACTTCTGCCCATTCCCCAGAAATTTCCATTTCAATTTACATTTAATCCTTCATAATCTTGTTCATCCATGATGACTTTCTTAATTATTTACTTTTTTCTCTAACCATGGAATCTAGAATGATCTAGGTAGCCCTACTTTTATTTTAAAACTAAAATTAGTACAAATGTTTGTAAAGCAGGGTCTTTGGATTCTCAAGCAAATGTCTTTTCCATGAACACCCCTGTGTCTCACAGAATCTAGACTTTTCAATGCAGATATTTTGTCAACCTTCTTTCTATAGTAAGACACTCCTTAATGGTAACTTTGGTTTCTTGCATGTGTTGGCATATAATAAGTGCCCAATAAATACTTTATGACGAATGATGTGAAAATCTCTGTCATGGGTCTCAGAATAATCATGGACATGTTAAAAGGGACATTACTTCATCAATAAAGGAAACATCTGCTTATTCTGCTGTATTTTCAGTTATTATAAATTGAAATCAGATGATCTCTTGCTAGTGAAACAAGAAGATAGACACCTTCCAAAAGGAAGCAAAAACATGTTCTAAATCAAAAGAGACATGGAAATAAATTGATTAAATATTTATTTACTAGCTGTATAAACTTGGGTAAGTAATCTCATCTGTCTGTGCTTTAGTTTCTTCACCTGTAAACATGAGAATATGGGTATCAGTACCTACTCTGGCTGCTTATTCCTGCTAGGAAATGATGAGCCCTCAATATATGTTAGTGTTTGTGATTATTAATTGTTTACTTTCCCCAAATCATCTTCCCAAGGACACAGTTTAGTCAAAGACCTAGGACTTCCAGAAACATCCTTACTATTCATCTACAGTGCTGTAAGTCTCACTACTGAATTCTAACCTATGGTATCAGGACACAGAAGTATGCATTATAATGAGTCTCAATAATCAATTCTAGGAGAACTCAAGCTGATGCTCTGATACTGTAATTATGACCTTATAAGTCCGCTTAGCTGTGCCCGCCAGATTGCTTTTGGAATAACTGTAGCATTCCTAGCCCTGAGAACAAAAGTAGAACTTGAAAGAAGGGCTAGTTTGCATCCTGGCAGATGAACAAGGGATCTGTTGGTGGCTTTCCAGCTGATAATAGAAAAATCAGTGGACAGGAATGAGATGGCATTCCCAGTGTTTAACCACAAGAATAAGCCTTTTAATTTCCTAAGCCCTGTGGATCTCTTGGACAAATGGTTGTTCATCAATTTTCCTCAAACATTTGATTGTCCATGCATGCCAAGACAGCTGCCCACATTTCAGCAGACTGGTTAATGCCTGAGCCCACCGATTGGATGTTGAAGAGTGAAGTTAACACGAAGTAGAAAGGACCAGAGGAGTCACAACAAGAAATGGCCTTGGGAATAGAGAACTGTAATCTTTGTAAGGAATTAGCAATGCATACATATAGTGTTTTTTTTTTCCAGACTGGTCCTGCTCAGAAATCCCAACCTCTGTCAGTATTGCTGGATGGGAGAGCAAAGCATGGGGAGATTTCTGAGATTGATGGGTAGGTTTCTGGGAGATTTCTGGGTAGATGGTTGTTTTCATAATGGATGATCTTCACTTGCAGGATTACTTTTCTAATATTTGATAGGATGGCTTGATTGCCTCTATTGGAAAACTGTCTCTCATCCTTCTCCTATACATTGTAAACTTAAAGAACATGGTTAAGAAACACCTGAGATTGTACTATTGTAAGCAACATGAGTAGAGCCTTGTGCTTTGTTGCAAGAATATAGTCACTCATCTGATTATTGGTTTGGAAAATAACAACTAAAAGCTTAAATGAGTCTGAGCTATCTATAATATGTAACCGGTCAGGCAAGAGAGATAGGATTTTATTGTCAAGATATTCACAAAATGTGAGAGGCTGGCATAAGATAGCCTACTTGACTCATGTACTTTTAAAATGGCTATTTCAGTCAGGCAGGCATAGATGTTTCATAACTGTAATCCTAGCTACTCAGGAGGCTGGGACCTCAGGACCATAGATCAAATCCAGCTCTGGCAGGGAAATCTATGAGACTCTTATCTTCAATTAATCACCAAAAATACTGGAAGTGAAACTATGGCTCAAGTAGTAGAGCACCAGCCTTGAGCAAAAACAAAAACAAACAAACAAACAAAAACCCCCAAAGGGATAGCACTAAAGCCCTCAGTTCAAGCCCCAGTCTTAGCACACAAATGTATGTGAACATACACATGTGCATATATACATATAGAGAAATATGGCTGACTCTGATTTCTGTTCATATTCAGTTTTTTCCTGTGGCCCTCGTCCCACTAAAAATCTTGGGAATCAGTGTTTCAAATCTCGTTGTTAGAAAGAGCTGTAGAGACTTTCAGGAAAACAAGGGAGTAGAGCAGCCCAGAAAGATGAGCAGAAGCCTGGGGCTAGAGCTCTCTGTAGTTCTTGATTAAACCTTAACAGTAATCTTACATCACATTCTTGATATATTGTGTGTGTGTGTGTGATTTTTACAAAGAACTCTTTAACTGAAAATTGATATTAAGACCTCATAAATTGTTCCTCTCATATTCTTCTACTGACCTCTATTTACCCTTTTCATTCCCTCTTCCCTTTTTGATCTTTTTTTTAAAATCATCTTCCTCTTCTCAGGGTAACTGCTCTCAGAAATCCAGTTCTTAGCAGCCCAGTGCAGGCCCTACTTGAACCCTTCCAAATTCTGAGCCAGAGCACAGTCACTGTGCCTGTATCTTCAAATTATACTTACAGATAACTGTTTCTTCACTATAGCTTTCAATATAAGTAAACAAGAACACAAAGAGGAAATTAACAGATTTTTCACCTCAGGAATGAAAGTTTACCCAGCCCATAAAGCCTGGAGCACAGGCTTATGTTGTTCACAGCTCCTGTCCTGAACTGCTCTCTTTCTTGCCTGCCTTGCACCCCACTTCTTAATCTCTTTTTGGCTTCTAACCTCATGACTCACCCTTTTTGCTTGCAGTCTTGCTTTAGATCTGATTGTCACCAAAGCCTCTCTATTTTTGAGCTATCTGATTTCCTCCACATTAATGATTCCAACTCCTGTTCTTGCTATCTTGTAGTTGACTGTCCTGGATCAACACCTTACTCAATTTTCCTCCAAACTTATGCACAGGACTCTGATACACTGCTCAAATTATCCCCTGTAGTCTAATATAGCTATTACTCCTAGAACTCATTTAACACTTGCCATGTATACCCTTGTAATACAATACTTTCACTTTCATTCACTCATTCATTTCATAAAGAGCTAGTGCTTTTTATGTTCAGGGTATACTAAGTGTATACAAATAAAGATGCCTTCTAGCCCAGTATTGAAGAACTCGGTAGAACTTTCTGTAATGCTGGGAAATGCTCTCTATATAATGCTGGCTAAGTTGGTAATCAATAGCCACATGTTGCTATTAAGCACCTAAAATGCAGTGAGTTCAATTGAAGAAACAAAATTTATATTTTATTTAAGTTTAGTTAAAATTTAGATCTACACAGTGCACATCTAGTGTTCCTGTCTAGGAATGGAATTGTTCAATTTTAAAACATATGCATTTCCAACATTTTTTTTCAGTCGGTTATGGGGCCTGAACTCTGGGCCTGGGCGCTGTCCCTCAGCTCTTCAGCTCAAAGCTACCGCTCTACCACTTGAGGCACAGCGCCCCTTCCGGCTTTTTTCTGCTTATGTGGTGCCGAGGAATCAAACCCAGGGCCTCATGCATGCAAGACAAGCACTCTACTGCTGAGCCACTTTCCCAGCCCATTTCAACATTTTTACTATCAAACGTTTCCATAATAGATATCTATACTACCTCCAAGATGAAAACATAACCTATCCAACAAGAGGTGAAAAGAAAAAGTATGATAGCTATATAATAGAATAGTATATAATATTTAAAATGAGACAAAAAACCAACCCAGAAGTATAACATGGATGAATCTTAAGATATGATGTTGAATGAAAACAAAGTGATAAAATTATGTCTTCATCATTCATTTAGGCTTAAGAATATACATGATATTTTATATCCTTGAGAAATATAATACTATAAAGACATGTATAGTAATGACAAACATAAAAATTTCTTATCTACAATAGTAAAGACTTTTGGAGTCTTTAACTCCCATTTTCTGCATGGGAAACAGGAAATGTTTCTCATTTTCCCTTTCTCTCTAACTTTGTTGAACTGCAATCAATCTTTCCTAAAACTTAAAAAATGATAAGCACATTTTTTTCTCTTTAAGAAATTAAAAAGTTTACTAGAAGGCAGACAGACAAGCAGTTCAAACTTGGATATTTCTACAAATAACTACTTTCCAAAGATCATGAGAGGGAAAAATATTTTAGAAGCTTATAGAGAAAGGACTCATATTTGTTTGTATATATTTAGAAGAGATTTGACAATTCAAGGATCGAGGCTTCTCTGTGTGTGCGTTTCAAACAGAATAACAAATACTTGTTGTATCCTAGGGCTTGTAAGGATAACTGAAATTCATGCAAAATGGGATATATTTGAATCCCTTGTCTTTTGATGTATCTGAATTCCTGGTATGCTGTACTGACATGCAATGGTGTCCTACAGATAATTCAATAACATTGATACAAGTAGTTCTCTCTACTTGGAAATTACCATATTCTCTATCCTACCCCCAAGATTTCTATTTTGATTTTGAACTCTAATATCACCCCTTTTGGAAAGTCTTGCCTAACTCCTTGAGACTAAATTAATCACTCCTATCATAAATAATTTTTCTTACATTTAGAAAAATCTCAGTGATTCCTGAGTCAAAAATATATTTTGCTTTTTTAAAGGATTCCAGAGGATCCAACAGTGTGCCTATAAAACTGATATTTGATGAGCAAAATTAAAACATATTAATAAGACCAGAGGTGCAAAGTTACTTTAAAAGAGAAAGTAGGAGTTCCATGCTAACAGCCGGCCCAGATTGTAATGCAATCAATGTTATTATCATATCTAAAGAAAGTGAACATATTGTGAGAAAGAAGATGTTCCAAATACTAAAACTTAAGATATTCTGAAGGAAATCACTGGTTATGAAGCTGTGCCAAGGCTAGAAAGAAGCTCCGAGGCCACTGCTTCCCCATCCTGAAGATGAATGGATGATCCCATTACAGTTGGTTGCCAGAAAATGTTATGCTTATATAATCAACTTGAATTGCAGTAGTGCCATGCACATCAAGAATTCTGTTTTTTTAAATCTTTGGCTTCCCACATAGATTTTCCTACAGTCAGAAGATTTGCTCATGTAACCATGTGAACTCAGCAGGTACTTTTTCTTGCTCTAAAGAAATAAATGAATATTCTATTCAAAGTGTCCTCCTCTTGAGGCTAGTTTGCGTCTGCCTTAAGAAAATGGCATACTCCCTGTCATTCTTGGGATAGAGTCAGGAATGTACAGGACTAATTAAGGTCATACTCAAGGTCTAAGCTTCCCATAAGAAGACTCCTAGACTATTACTCATTTTGAATCAAATATGCAGTGTTCAGTGAATGAGAATAGCCATGGCACATTTTATGTATAATTTTAGGCAGAAATCTTGCTGCATAGGTAGATCTCATATCCCTATTTGGAAACAAGCTTATTTTTGCCAAGTTTTTGGAGCCAGCCAAAGAGCAACTCACAATGCTTGGCTTGGTAGGTACTCAACTGACACTGAATAAAAACTACAGCTTTATCTGCCCTCTAAATGGTGGAATTTGAGAACAGTATGGGTCAGTTTAAAGGAAGAGATTGTGCTCATTTCTTCAAGCATGCGTTTTGCATTGTTTTATGTATGCTGGATACTCTGTTATACATTGGAGATGAATATATTGCTATTGCTCTCGTGGAACTTATATGACTTACAGAGTTGTTTCCAGTGACCAGTATTTAGAAAGGTACTGACCAATACTATGTAGATAGGGATTTAGATTCTTTTTTTTTTTTTTTTTTTTTTTTTTGTCGGTCGTGGGGCTTGAACTCTGGGCCTGAGCACTGTCCCTCAGCTCTTCAGCTCAAGACTAGCGCTCTACCACTTGAGCCACAGTGCCACTTCCGGTTTTCTGATGGTTTATTGGAGATAAGAGTTTCACGGACTTTCCTGCCCCGGCTGGCTTTGAACCATGATCCTCAGATCTCAGCCTCCTGAGTAGCTAGGATTACGGGCGTGAGCCACCAGCGCCCAGCGGATTTAGATTCTTATTAACCGAAAAATATAGGAATTATATTAAATACTACAAAGGAGAAGGAAATACTGCTATGATAAAGATGGATGGGAAAACCTAAATTAGGCATATATTCAGAGATGGTCAGTTTCCTGAAGTAATGTGATTTAACACTTGAATTTGTAAGCAATAGAATAAAGTTGGAAGAAGAGCATTCCAGACAAAGGAAATGAGCAATATATAGTCCTTAATTTTAAAAATAGTATGGGAAAGAATTGTTTGAACTGAAGCTAGAAATGGAAGCAGGGATAGATCACATAGAATCTTGTGATAATTATAGGAGGCAAAGAAAAAGGGTTTTAACAGTGATATTGACTTGATTGGACTGCATTTGGTAAAGATCATCTTAACTGTCTTGTGTAGGAACTACAAAGGACCGTGGGAGGACTAGAAGAGGACTAGAAGATAACAAGAAGATAATTTCAATGTTGCTGTAGTAATTCAAGGTAGAGATCATGGTGGACTCCAACAGTGAGTGGAGAAAGATTAGAGTAATGTCATATAAGACAAAAAACTAAAGGACTTTGTGAATGATTAGATATGGCAGGTGAGGGAGATGGTATGAGTTCCTCTGTGATAAATCAGATGGATATAGAACCATCTACTGAGTTACAGAACAATGGAGTTGGACCATATACTTCTGAGATATCCAAGGCGAGCTGTCAAGTAGACAGTTCAATTTCAATAATCTCCTAATTGGTCTCATTCCATTTCTTGCCTTCCTCAAACATGTCTTAAACGTAAATTCATAATGTCTGTGCTCTGTCCAAATCTTCCAAAGTCTCAAAATTTGCCAAAGTATTTTCAATGGCTTATAAGTCTGCATTTTTCTGTCTATTCATTATTATTTAGAACTCCTTAACCTGCTCTACAATTCTCCTCTCATTCACTTCATTCTAGCCACAACTGCTTCCTTGCTAAAGCTACCAAGCTCCTACTACAAGACCTTGCCATTGACTGTTGCTTGGGACATTTTTCTTGATATTTGTAAGACTTTTTGTTCTCATTCCTGTCTCATTTTGGCTCAAATCTCACATTTTCAAGGGAGACAATATGTCACTTAAATGGTTAAATATTCTATTTAATATTGTAATGTATACTTACCCAATTGTTCCTTTCCTTTTTACAATACCAATCTCTGATATTACACATAACTTGCTTATATGTACCATCTGTTTCTTCCCTTGATACAAGCTGTTTCTCTTTTGTGTAATGATGAAAACCAAGTCCCTTGAAAAGCACCCCAACATACAGCTAGCATTCTATAAATATTTGTTTAATGCCCAAGAGGATATGGAACTTAGAATAGAAGTTTGGACTAGAGAAATAAATTTGGAAACCATTAGTAAATGTGGGATCACTGAATTCCTAGAAATGCTTACAAGTGACTAGGACACAAAGAAAAGAGAAGGCCTAGAGATAAGCCGTAAGGAAGTGAAATCTTTAGAGGCTAAAAGAAGATAATCCATTAGAGTAGAATAGTAAGGAAAATGTACAAAATCAGGAACAAAGTAAGCTAATTTTGGGGATAAGATGGTGATTTAGAAATATCTGCCCTTTTGACTTTCTTAATGAAAAGAGTTATATAACACAGGAAAGACTGTACTTTTAAAAAATTATTGTGAAAATACCGTACAGAGGGGTTACAATTACCTGGGCAAGATAATGAGTACATTTCTTATCAAGCATTGTTGCCTCCTCCTTTGTAGGAAAGACTATTCTGAAGAAAGAGAGGAACCATATTGGGAATTCAAGATGTGGTAGGACAGCAGAGAAATATAGATACACCAACATAATAGGGAAAAGCAGAAAACAGTACCAAGCTCAGTCCCTAGCTCTCTGGAGGGAGAATGGAAGCTGAAGACATGGTCCCAAGGTAAAGTAGATAGCCCTTACGAAAGACTAGCAATTAACTGTAGAATAATCCCAAAGATCCCACAAGTCTCAAGCCCAGTGTGGGAATTTGGAGAGTCAGTGACTTCTTTTCAAAGGCATGCCTCCAGAGACCTACTTCTTCCAACTAGGCCCTCACATACTGAAATCTCCAACATCCTCTCAAAATAACACCACCAGCTGGGGACCAAGCACTCAACACATGGAACTGTGAGGGGTTGGAGGGGGAAAGGATTTCATGTTTAAATCATAACAATACACAGCACTTTGGAACTTTTCAACATAAAGCCAATACTGGTTGCTTATGAGGGACATGGCAATATACTAGCTGCTGTCTTAGATTACCACGATATTCAAAAACTGTATGTCTCTTGGAAGTAAAATTTATTCATACTACAAATATTTATTTAGTAACTGTAACAGGCACTATTCTAAATGTTGAAGGTATATGAGCAAACAAAGCAAATAATCCTGTCCTCATGTAGTTCACATTTAGTAGAGAGAATCATTAACCCTAACACACATCTTAGAATACAGTATAATGTGCTGTCAGGAGGAAGTTCAAAGACAGTTCCATGGGTTTACATAGTGGCAACTGAATATGCAGTGCAAGTAAATGAAGTTTTAGAGCTAAGCTGTATCTGAGTTTTCTGTGTCTCTATCTCTGTCTGTCTCTGTCTGTCTCTGACTTTTTTTTTTTTGCCAGTCTTAGGGCTTGAAGTCAGGGCCTGGGCTCTGTCCCTGAGCCTCTCTGTGTTCAAGACTAGCCCTCTACCACTTGAGCCACAGTGCCACCTCTGGCCTTTTCTGTTTATGTGGTACTGAGGAACCCAGGGCTTCATGAATGCTAGTTAAATACCCTTACCTCTAAGCACATTCCCAGTCCCTCTCTCTGATTTTTTTTGTCAGTAATGGGAATTTTATCAGAGCCTGGATACTGTCCCTGAGATCTTTTTTTTCTCTAGGCTAGAGCCACAGAGCCATATCCGGTTTTCTGGTGGTTAATTGGAGGTAAGAGTCTCATGGACTTTCCTGTACCAACTGGCTTCAAACCACAACCCTCAGATCTCAGCCTCCTGAGTAGCTAGGATTACAGGCATGAGTCACTGTCACCCAGCTTCTCTTTATCTCTTTATACTATGTTAGTATCCATGTACCTTGGATAACTAACTGATCTTTGTGGAGCCTAAAGTGAGGAGAAATAATACATCTTACAGATTTGGGGTAAGACTATAATCATAAATAAAAGCATTAAAACATTGTTATTTTTCTCATTCTATATAACTAACTCCATACCTATCATAATTTTTTAGGATCTTCAGATTTTTAACTAAGAGCCTGAAAACTACACAAAATAATGTCTTTGAATCTTGGTTTCCTTGTCTATATACTAGGGATTTCCTAGGGTTTTAAAATAAAAACATTTTTTAAGAATGTAGAAGAATGCCTGGAACACAGAAATTGTCAATAAATGGTCACTGGCTTCATTTATCCTTTGTTTCCCCCAACCTTGACCAGTATTACCTGCATAGACTAATGTCTAGTGTCCAAAAGTGGCTGAGATAAAAATCTACTTGGCATGAATATTATGAGAATCAAAGGAGATGTGTTATCCAGGTGGCTGACCCAATATATGCATAAAAACCTTAATATTCTCTTGTCCTGAGAAGTCTAATTTAAAATAATCTAAGCCCAAGATCTAACAATGAGTGATTGTCTGGTTTTACTCCACTGAAAATCATATGAACTTTACAGAGTTACACAAAAGAAAGATCAGAGAGAAACAAAAGAATGGTGTTCTAGGAGACAAGCAAGAATTGTTCTGTAGGTAGAATGTTCCTTTGGTTAATAGTCAAGAATATGTGTTACACTTTTTAATGTTGTTGTGGATTGAGCACAATTCCCATGCATGCTATACAAGCACTCTATAACTGAGATCCAGTTCCAGCCTAAATAACATTCATCTTTTTATTACCTTATAATAGCTATACAGGGAGAGATTTTATTGTTACATTCACACAGATGTTCATATAGCATTCCAATCAATCTCACTCCTTCTATTACTCTTCCTGCCCCCTTAACATTTAAAATAAATATGTGAGTATTAATTCCTGCTTTTCTGATAGTAGTACTGAGGCTATATAAAAATAAGACTCCTTAAGACTGGAAAATGTTAGATAATTTGATGTAGATTTTGTTAAACTTATAAATTTGAGAGTGTGAATACTTTGCTAGTAATCCAGTTTCTTGTCAAAGTTCACATGTCACTTGATACATTTATCAAGTCACACTCTATATAAGGTCATGTTCCAGCTTCTTCTCTATTCCAACCTAAACACATACCACTAATTTAATCCATCAAAATTTACTGAGTACTGTTATAATTACAAGGGCTAGGGTTTGATACTATATTGTACCAATAAGTACAAGGTAGACTCAGTTCAATAGAGCAAGGTATCTATTGCATATAAGCTATCAGAATATGGCTCTTTATGCCATCTAATCACAGAATGACAATGTCAAACAATGTAGTATTGTGCAATAGAATAATTTAGGTCAGCCAAAAATAGAGGCTCCATTTTGGGTTGGATACGATATCTAATTACAGAATAAAAATTACTGCTTATAAAATGTCCTTGCAAGAAGAAACACGAGAAAATAAAGGTCATCAGAAGAAGAATAACTGTCCCTAACTATAGAGACATTTAGGTTTGGGATCAGAAATGAATGATTTGGGAAATGGAAAAGATCTTAAGTTTGAAAACATTTTTGATTAATTATCTCTTGGTTGAAATGGAAAACAGTACTCATTACTCATGCACTCAATAAATGTTCAGAGTGACTGAAACACAGGAATGATTTCAGCAAGATGTCTGTGTTACCCTCCTATGCCAAATTAGGATAGAGATGGATACAATTTGCCAGTTATTTTTGGCTGCAAAGGCATCAAGCCAATAAAGGCAGAGGAGAGGGAAAAGAGAGGGAAAGCTGGAGTGTGAAGTTGCCTACCACTTAAATACACATAGCCATTAACCATAAAAGTGGCCCAATCAAGAAGTATGGAAGAGCAACAATCATGAAATTGATTAGACAACTTAAACTGTTTTATTCTCAAATTATAGAGAAAAATGCAATCCCTTGATTTTTGTTGTACTCTTTCTCATGAATGTTTGATCTGTAAAGATCCACTTTGCTGATTTTAGTGAGTAAGTACTGTATCTATTTTGATCAAATCCTAGGAAGAAAACCAACTGCATTCCAAAAAAGGATGCTTTTTGTAGGCTGAGCTTTGTATTAAACGTTCCAGGATGAGACGCCATGCCTAAACTCAGCCTGTAGAAACACCCAAAACATTGATTTCTAGTGTGAATGTACTTAAAGGCAGATGGTGCATTTGCCTTTTGCTTCAAGTAAACAGACTAAAGCTTTTAAAACCCTTCATATGAAAAGGTACTGTTCCCAGCCAAAGAACAAAGCAACCCAGGACCTCCCTTTCTTGGCTACCAAGAATAAACAAGAAAGAAGGAACAGCTTTACAAACAAAACAAAAACTAAATAACCTCCCCTTCTGCTTTCTTCATACTAGTTGGCAGAATCTCAGTGTTTTGGGGAAGATTTTGGATCATAAAAGATTTGTGGTTAAGAGAAAACTTGAATTTTGCTGTGTCTCAGCACTTAAGGCCCTTCTAGAGGCAGATCTGACATTAAAAAATACTTTTTAACTTTTTTGAGCAAATCTACATTATATATTACTAATAATTCATTTCCAATGAATGATTCTGAGAAAAGGTTGGTTTAAAATAATATAATATTGTGTGGTCAACCATCATTTGTTTCTGATTCTAGATCCTTCAATTGCAAATTTATTTGAAACAAGGTCTTTTAGGGCTCAGAGAGCTGCTTCATAAAAGTTGTCTCTATGTATGAAAATAGATTCATTTTCCTCCATTGGGGGTAATAGACCTTTACAGGAAAAAATCTAGACATAAATGCAGTATTTGAGCAGATACAATTTAGATTTTCATTTTACACAAAAATCAATGGCAAAGTGGACATGTTACCTAGATGGTAAATGGGGAAGGGGAATGAATGTGCTCCTATTAGCTCATATTAGCAATAGGTCCTGGATTGGTTTAAGTGTTGAAACTAACCTAGAAAATACCACAGACACATAAGATGGAGGCTTGATCCTAATTCTTGTCCTCTCAAGGTAGGGTTTTATTTCTTGGCTTTGAGACCTCCAAGCAAACAAAATTTTCTCTACTATTTTTGTGTCAGTCCTGGGGCTTGAATTCAGGGCTGTGCCTAAGCATTTTTGCTGAAAGCTTATGCTCCACCATTTTAATCCATAGCTCTACTTCTGGCTTTTTTTGGTAGTTAGTTGGAGATAAAAGTGTCATGGTCTTTTCTGCCAGGGCTGACTTCAAACCATGATCCTTAGATCACAGCCTCCTGAGTAGCTACGATTACTGGTGTGAGCCACCAGTTTGCAACTTCTATTTTTTTGGGGGGAGGGGTCTGGTTGTGGGGCCTGAACTCTGGGCCTGGGTGCTGTCCCTCAGCTCTTCAGCTCAAGGTTAGCGCTCTACCACTTGAGCCACAGTGCCACTTCCTGCTTTTTTCTTTTTGCTTATGTGGTGATGAGGAATAGAACCCAGGGCCTCATGCATGCAAGGCAAGCACTCTACCACTGAGCCACCTTCCCAGCAACTTCTATTATTATTATTATTATTATTATTATTTTGTCTGCCGTGGAGATTGAACTCTGGGCCTTGGCACTGTCCATAGCTCTTCAGCTCAAAGCTAGCACTCTACCACTTCAGCCACAGTGCCACTTCCGGTTTTCTGAGTGGTTTATTGGAGATAATAGTCTTACGGACTTTCCTACCTGGGCTGTCTTTGAACTGGGATCCTCAGATCTCAACCTCCTGAATAGTTAGAATTACAGGTATGAGCCACTGCCCCCCAGCCTATTTGTTTTATACTTATCAAATGCTGAAGTGCTTCATTTCCTCCATCCCATGAAACTTCATTAACCAAACAAATCTGTTTTGAGAGGCTTATTAGTATGTAATAATGATGAGTGGATTTTACCAGTTATCACCCACAAATGAACAAAAATTACCCAAACAGTTGAAAGCCAGCATAATTACAGTTTATCTAAATAAAACACATGTAGTCATCTTCTGGAACTGACAGAAGGGCATGAGTTATAATACCATGTGGAGTTGTGGACAAGGCAGATATATATGTTAAAGCCTAAATTAATAAAAGCCAAGCAACAGCTAATAGTCCAAGCAAAGGAGATCAACATTAATATGATTAACTCTTAAAGTACTCTGGTACATTTATTAAATTTGATTATCAGGGCAAGTATGAGTCTTTGATCTTCCCTTTTGGTAAGCTGAACACGTTCATTGTGAAGGGTTAGAGTATGGTTGTCATATCATGTGGTAAATACAAGTAGGTCCAAGGCAAATTGTATGGAGTCAAGATCACTGTCTTTATGAATAAATTTGTCCTTATCTCAAGGCTACAGTGGCATTCTGTCTTTTCAAAGTTAGTATGTTGTTTATTTTTGTCACCTGTTTTTTTACATGTGTACCATCTACCTAAAATAAATTGGTTGTTCACTTTGGTTGCACATTAGAATCATTTGAGTTTTGTAGAAGCCCACTGTCCGGTTCTCAGCTCATAAGAATTAAGAATCTCTGGAAGTTGGCTCAGGCATCCATATTTGTAATCCCTCCAGGTAATGCCAATGTATGGCCAAGGTTGAGGACCTCAGGTCTTAAATGTGATTCAAGGACTAAAACAACACACTAGGGAAAGCCAGGGGCCCTGCAGGTCACCATAGCTGGGGACCAATACTATATGGATACTGTCTTCTCCATGGATAAAAGAGCTAGCACTTAATGAGCATCATATTTGCTGTATGCCAGACAATGTGTGTGAAGTACACATTGTTCTTTGTCTCATTAAATCCTCATAACAACTCTATGAAGGATGCATTATTGTTCCTTTTTACTAAGGAGGAAACTGAGGCAAGGACATGTGAAATGATTTTCTTAAGGCCACACAGCTATCGTTATTAATTCTCTTGAAATGAAAATAATACTATGCCACTAACTAACTGTCCAAGAGTCTACTTTCTCATTCGTCCAACTGCTTTCTCAACAAAAAGGTTTATTTTCTCTGGAGGAGACTGAAAATTCCACCCTTTACAAAAAATAATGTTCTGTAACAAAAATATCAACATCAATCCATCCTATACCTATATTATATATATATATATATATATATATATATATAATTTACCACAACTTTAAGCCCTAACTGAAAGTTAAGAGATAACATAACATGTCAGTAAACATGTAATCTTTCAGATTGAGCCTTCAAGAAAGGAATGGAAGTTGGGCAACAGGTTAAACGAAGATGTGTCAAGAGAACCCATACTTGAGACTAATAGCTTTTAAGTAATGATCGCAGAGAGGTCAGTTCCTTTACCATACTTTGGGATGAATCCTATTTGGTCCCTAGTCCCCAAGTTCATAACAAGCATCTATATCAGAAAGAAACATTAAGTTTTACAGATGTCAGTCATCAACATTGTTATTATGATTGCTAAATTTTTCTTGGATATTGTTTCACTAAAATCAGGACTGATGAGAAGGAATGAACAAATTCTATTTCTACCAGCACCCCACTGTGTGAAGGATGGATGCCCCCCCCATCAGATCAGACCCTTGCCGGTGAACTTCAGTCAGGCCACCCCAAGCTGGGAGGGCAGAAGAAAACCCATTAAAGTGGATCTGAAGCCCCACTTCAAACAATAGGGCTGAACTGCAGGCCGCCGGAAACAAGCAGCAGGCAAGCAGGGCTGGCTACAGCAATAAGGAAGTGCAGGAGGAGGTGTTTTCTGAGATCCAGATGACCTCAGGTCTCTGACACAGATTCCCAATCAACCATCATATCTGCACAGCTGCAACTGCAACTCAAAAACAGTCTTTGTATGTACAATGGTCTATGAAGAGGAAATGGCTGACAATATCACCCGGGTCTTTTTAGCTCCATCTGTACTCACAGATAACAATCCCCATTAGTAGTATTATCTCCAAATGCATGAAGACCATCAACATAAATATAGCTAACACACTATTTCTGTGAATACAAATAGAATGACAGGACCTGTGCAGAGAGGATAATAATCATTGAGAGAGTTTCATTTTGTAAATGGATTTCCTTTATAGACAGCTATTTTCGCCAAAACATTCTATCTGCATATAGGCAAAGAAGAAATATTAAAACTATATATATATTAACCATGTTTATTTTTGGATCTTGGAATACTAGGTATTTTTAACCTATTTTTCTGTTTGATTTTATTTTCTAAATTTTCTAAAGTAAATAAGTGTTCCTCGGGCCAGTCTGGAAGTCTTAGAAGGACTATTTTAGAAATTTTAAAAATAAACACAAACACAAACCAAAGCAACTTATGAGTATTTTAATTTATCTTCTACCTCAAAGATATCATGAGACAAAATATTAGCATTTCTAAAGATAGAGCATGACACTATATTCATGTACCCATTTGGGGGTGGGGAGTCTATAAGTAAGCCATGCCAGTTACAGATCCAGTCCTAAACTCTAAAATTAAAGAGTTGGTCAGAATACCAATTTTACTGCAAGTCAGAATTCTGCTATATAAGAACCACTCATTTTTCTTTTCTCCACAACTAGAATATTACCTTGGAACAATACTCAGGATTTGGTTTGTCACTCTATGAAGAGTTGTGGGGGCTGGCTCTAGCATACCCTGCTGTCATCTTTGTAGAGTTTGACAAACATGGGAATGTCCAACTTCCTCTTTCTATTCTGCAGAGTCATTGCTGTGTCCCAGGCTAAACTGGGGAATGAAAACTTGTATTTGTACCAAAGCAAAACTGAATTGCTCACAGTGAGACCAAAAGAGGATATTCTTTTTTTTGGGGGGGGGGTCTGGTTGTGGGCCTGAACTCTGGGCCGGGGTGCTGTCCCTCAGCTCTTCAGCTCAAGGCTAGTGCTCTACCACTTGAGCCACTGCGCCACTTCTGGCTTTTTTTTTTTGCTTATGTGGTGCTGAGAAATTGAACACAGGACCTCATGCATGCAAGGCAAGCACTCTACCACTGAGCCATCTTCCCAGCCCCAAAGGAGGATATTCTTAGGAAAGGATCATAAAGGCTCGATAGCTATGTGTGCATATGATCATATAAAATGATACTTATTGAAATGAACCCCAAGAAATGGAAACAGGAAGTTTTTGTTAACTTAGTTTTTGTTTTTGGTTTTATTTTTTATTTTCTCCTTTGTTGCCATTTTTGATATCTGTACCTTTTGTTTTGTACGTAAGTTTCTCTGTGGAAGGTAAGGGGGAGCACAGAAATGTTGGGACAAAGAGTGAACTAATTCAACAGTGATATTCACTAGACACTACGTTGGTAATGAACAAATACCATTTGTGAGGAAAGGGTTGGGAGGGGAAAAACTGGGAGAAAATGAGGGAAGAGATGATACTGTTCAAAAAGAAATGTATACATTACCTGACCTATGTAACTGTGACCCCTCTGTACATCACCTTTAAAATAAAAAATGAATTACTATAAAAATTGCGGATGTTGGAGCCAATCCAATTAATAAACTAGGTTATGTCACTCCTCCACCTGGGCCTCACTTATTCAATCTTTTTTTATTTTTTTATTTTTTTTTTATTTTTTAGCTGGGAAAGAGAGAAAGAGAGAGAGCTGGGGGAAAGAGCTAAGAGAGAGCTAGAAAAGAGAGAAAGTAGCTAGAAAAGAGAAGAGCTAGGGAAGAGCTAGAAAAGAGCAGAGGGAGAGCGCCTGGGAAAAGTGGGAAAGAGAGAGCTAGGAAAGAGAAGGGAGCTGGGAAAGAGAAGACAAGGAAAGAGCTAAGAAAGAGCTAGAAAAGAGCAGAGAGAGAGCTAGAAAAGAGAGCTGGGAAAGAGAGGAGAAGGAAAGAGCTGATAAAGAGCTAGAAAACAGCAGAGAGAGCCACTTATTCAATCTTGATTATGGGATGACTACTCTCATCAGGTCCATTCCAGATAAGGACTGCTAGTGATTCTGAGTGGAAGAGGCAAGTGTTGTTAGGAAGTTAAGACTGGACAGAAGACAGGTTTTGATTTAAACTTCGGCTCTGAATTTATTAACATCTGTGTGACTTCAGGCAAGTTACCTAAACTATCTGAGCCTTCCTTCCCTCATATGTTAAATAATACTAATCATCATCATAATAATACCTCCAGTGTAGGGTTGTGCATAAGATTAGATGAGATCATTCTTGGTAATCATAGCAGTAGACACCAATAAATGCTTGCTGTATTTATTAAACCTGTTTCCACTTGTCCTTGATGCAAAAATGCCTTAGAACTGTAGGGAAAACTTGATTTGATAAAGTACCTGAGACATTGCCTAGGCGCCATTAACTACATATTATACCCTATTACAGATTGATAAACACTATAAATAGTGGTAGAGTATCCCTTGCAACATAAATATACATAATAAAAGGAGCCTTAGGGGCCTACCTAACCTTTATGTCTCCTTATACTAGGCATGCCATATTTTCCTCTTTTTTAATGCTCACATCCCCTGGGTGAACCAGATATTTTTCTGATTGTTTTGGTTTTCATTCTTTTTACAGATAGACAGTGGGGTTCAGACATGTTAGATAAGTTGCTCAAGGATCTACAGTTAATAACTGACAGAGCCAGATATTTTCTCCCAAATAGAACATTCCAATATCACTGAGATACTGGGAGACTATATTTTTTTTTCAAAAAGATTTTGAAGCCAGCCTGGGCCACATTGTGGTTTCTAGGGCAATCAAGAAACACACAGCAACATTCTGTCATAAACAGAAATGGAAAGCCCTTCCTCCCCAAATAAAACAGTAGAAGGATAGATTAAAAGGGAACTCTGGAACAAAAACACCATCACTGATCTAAACATATAACCTGCAAAGGTATGTAGTTGAGCAATGGTTCTAAGTGCAATAATTTCTCTATAAGATTAGTCTAAAGCAGGAATGTTTTAGAAAAATTCAGTTTCCATTTTTTTTGTTGGTCATGGGTCTTGAACTCTGGGCCTGGGCGCTGTCCCTCAGCTCTTCAGCTCAAGGCTGGCACTCTACCACTTGGGCCACAGCACCACTTCTGGTTTTCTGGTGGTTAATTGGAGATAACAGTCTCATAGGGTTTCTAGCCATGGCTAGCTTTGAATCACAGTCCTCAGATCTCAGCCTCCTGAGTAGCTGGGATTACAGGTGTGAGCCACTAGAGCCCGGCTTCACTTTCCTTTCCCTAAACATTTTGATTTATTTTTATTTTGTAAAGGTGATGTACAGAGGGGTTACGGTAGTATTTTGACATTTTTGACCATTCTCATAAAGTATGTGAACCCAAATCAGCATTATCATCACTTAGAAATTTATAAGAAATGCAAATCAGTCCTCCAGAACTACTGAATTAAAAACTGTGGGAGCAGCAGCACCTTCCAACCACCCTTCCTCACACCCCACAGGTGCTTCTGAAGCATGGTACAATTTGAAAACCAGAGTTGAAGGAATAAAACAAATTCAATTCAGACATCTACAGAAATCTTTATGTATAAATACATTGTCTTGACATGCTTATGTGTGTTGATAATATGAGTGAATATATTAAGTGTTTAGCTTGATGAAAGACTTATTAATCTTCCTATTAGTAACTAAATCTTGCATAACACCGAGTTTCATGTATCTTTGCCACACATTCCATCTCTTTAAAATCACCTACAATTGAGTTCTTTTAAAAGTATACTTTCTGAAAAATAACTTGCATTCAAAAAAAGTCAGCACTTAGTTACTGACTCTATTTCTTGTTTGGGTGTAGTGGTAGGTGGGAAATATCTATACCTGACCATCAAATTTTAAGTTTTTCTTTCTCAAGGGTGAGACTGAAGAGTTTAAGCCAGTAATGAGAAGGGAAACATTTGCTTACACTACTGAGCCCGAGCAAGGACAGTCAATCCCTCCGAAATGGCTTTTGTCCTGGCATTTATTTCTCTGCTCTCTCTACAATAAATTCTGCTTCAGTCAAGCTTCTCCTCAGGGGTCTAAGTCATCTCTCAAGTATGCATGCTAGCTACCCTGGCTTTGCTTCATTTCAAGTCTCATTACTGTCATTCCCCCTGAAGAATTGTGCCCTATTGACAATTTCCTTTTAATTACTAATTGAAATTAAATGAACTTGTGTTCTGGTATGATATAAATGTTAACGGTGGCTATTTCTGGGGGTGCAATGGCCTTATTTTTGTTCTTTATATTTACCTACATTTTCTGGTTTTAAAATAAAATATTTTAGTAGTGGTTAGGGTTTAATTCTTTAATTTTTAAAATTTAGGTTATAAAAATTTTTTAATAACATTAAAAAATAACTACAAATATCCATGAGTATGTGCTTGCATATATATTGAAAGGGGAGCTGGGGAGAATTTTGCAGCCACACCTTGAGCAAAGGAAAGGTTGTGATTGTAATCTACTGCTAAGGCAAATTGCTAGTTTGCCTCTCTGATGGCACAAAGATGGACATAACTTGGTTTTGAAGTTAAGTGTTTCAAGATTCAATGGGAAGCTTTGCTTGTAGAGGGGTATAAAGACAGAGAAAAAACTAAGATCAACAAAGTAGGTTATTTTCAACTGGTGATAGTGATGTTCAAAGAAAAACCACTGAATACGTGTCAACTCAGGAAGCAAGAAATAAACTAAATATACATTTAAATATGCTGATGTATATATATATATATATATATATATATATATATATATATATATATATGTACACACAGAAAGGCAAGCTAGGAAGCTAACTATGTAGTCACTGTACAAATGTTGTAATCAGGGATAATTTCTGCCAGAAAGCATACTGGCTGGAAAATGCCCTTTGCAAATTACCTGGGTAATTGCCATATTAATGCAAAACATCTTTTTCTCCCTCAAATGTAGTAAGATCTTGGGATTCAAGAATCTTGACCAGAGCCAGGTGCCAGTAGCTCATGTCCATAATCCCCACTATTCAGGAGGCTGAGATCTTAGGATCACAGTTTGACGCCAGTCTGAGCAAGAAACAAGAGATTTTCAACATTTTACTTTTTGTTTTTTTTTTTTTTTGTTTTCTGTACCTTTTGTCTTGTAAGTTTATCTTTCTTAGAGAAGGTAAGGGAGAACACAGAAATGGTGGGGCAGAAGGTGAACTTACTCCATGGTGATACTAACTAGACCCTATGTTGAAAATGAACTATATAACTTTTCCGGGGGCAGGGGGTCAAAAGGGAAAAACTGGGAGAAAAGAAGGGAAGAGGTAACACTGTTCAAAAGGAAATGTACTCATTACCTGACTTATGTAATTGTAACTCCTTTATATATCATCTTGACAATACCAATATAAAATTCTATTAAAAAAATCTGGAAGTGGAGATGTGGTTCAAGTGGTAGTGCAATTAGCTTTGAGCAAAACATGTCAGGGACAGCACCCAAGTCCAGAGTTCAAACCCCAAGACCTGCATAAAAACAAACAAACAAAAAGAATCTCTACCCATAGACCTATAGCCACCTAATCTTCGATAAGGCAGCTAAAAAAATAGAATGGAAAAAAGACAGCCTCTTCAGTAAATGGTGCTGGCAAAATTGGTTAATCACTTGTAGAAAACTAAAGCTAGATCCTTATATATCACCCTGCACCAGAATCAACTCCAAATGGATCAAAGACCTGAAAGTCAAAGCAGATACCCTGAAAATGTTACAGGAAGGAATAGGAGAAACCCTAGGTCTCTTTGGCATAGGCCAAAATTTTCTTAATAGAGACCCAGAAACACGACAAATCAAAGAAAGGTTGAACAAACAGAATTGCATGAAACTGCAGAGATTCTGCATGGCAAAGTATGTAGCTAGCAAGAGCAATAGAAAGCCCATGGATTGGGAGAAGATCTTCACTAGCCATGCAATGGACAAGGGTTTCATACCTAAAATATACTTAGAACTCAAAAAATTAATTCACCCAACAACAAGTCCTCAAAGAAACAACTGCCTGATAAACAAGTGGGCTAAAGACTTAAAGAGAAACTTCTCTGAAGAGAAAATTAGAATGGCCAATAGACACATGAAGAAATGCTCAACTTCTCTAGCCATAAAAGAAACACAAATCAAAACAACACTGAGATTCCACCTCACCCCAGTTAGAAGGGCTATAATCAAGAAATCTAATAAATACAGATGCTGGAGAGGATGTGGACAGAAGGGAACCTTACTGCATTGTTTGTGGGAGTGTAAACTTGTTCAACCACTTTGGAAAGCAGTATGGAGTTTCCTCAAAAGACTGCACATACAGCTACCCTATGACCTAGCTAGCAATCCTAATTTTGGGCATTTACCGAAACAATCACAAACAAGGCCATACTAAAACTACCAGCACAACTATGTTTACTGCAGCATTATTCACCTCAGCTAAGATATGGAACCAACCCAGATGCCCCTCAGTAGATGATGGATCAAGAAAATGTGATATATATATATATATATATATATATATATATATATATATATATATATATATATATATATATATATAAAATGGAATTCTATGCCTCCATCAGAAACAATGACATTGCCCCATTTGTTAGGAAATGGAAAGACTTGGTAAAAAGTATATTAAGTGAAGTAAGCTAGGCCCAAAGAAACATAGGTCCTATGTTTCACTTATTTGCAATAACTAGTATATGTCTAGGACAAGCAGAAAGGGTCAAAAGCTATGTACATATGACCATATAAGATGATGTTAAGTGAAATGAATCCCAAATCAGGGACACAAGTGGTTTTTTTCTTGCTATAGTTTTTAATGTGTTTATAATGTACTATGTGCTTTTTCTTTGTTTCTATGGTATGTTCCTCCCCCATGGTATTACCCCTGTTTTCACTGTATTTGATTCTGGTGCCCTGCATCTTGTATATATACTTGTCTAATTTGGGGAGGGGAAGGGAAAAAACAAAATGCTTAAATAGGGATACAGGTTGACCCATTGTAACAATGAGATGTACAAGACACTATGTTGAAAACGAACTTTATAACTTGCAGCAGGGAGGGAAGGAGGAACTGGGGATGTGGGGTGGGAAGGAATGGTAGGGAAAAACAGAGGAGGTACAATGCTCCATAGTTACATTCATGTAACTGTAACCCCTCTGCAAACTATTTGGCTTTTTGCATTTATTTTATTGCCTCCATGTACACATAGAAAAGGAAGGAAACATTTGATTCAGAAATAGGTTGTAAAACTGTTTATTCTGAATATAAAGTAATACTTTTTTGGGGGGTGTCCGGTAGTGGGGCCTGAACTCTGGGCCTTGGCGCTGTCCCTCAGCTCTTCAGCTGAAGGCTAGCATTCTGCCACTTGAGCCACAGAGCCACTTCTGGCTTTTTTTTTCTGCTTATGTGGTGCTGAGTAATCGAACCCAGGGCCTCATGCATGCAAGGCAAGTGCTCTACCACTGAGCCACCTTCCCAGCCCTAATACTTTTTTCTATAAGGAGTGAATAACAAAGTTCTCTCCTCAAAAGTAAACATATACCTTGCCAAGAAGCAAAGAGTTGATGTGCTTTACATACATGCTTCATGGACAAATATTTGAAAAGGAAATCCATGTTGTTTAATGGATGGTGAAACTGTATTTTGGGAAAAATTAACCACAAACAAATCTTACGTATGGAGCACTTATTGTGTTTCTGGCTCTAGGATAATGCTCTATAAATAGCACCTCACTTCTACTACTGGGGTCAAAGTTAAGAATAAGGATATGCAGTGGTGTCCCAGGTGATCCTTGAAAGCCACAGCATAAGCCTATACACGTTTTTTAGAACATCAATGTTAATATCAAATGTTAGTTTAAATATTCCAATAAATACAATCATGTTTTGGAGACCACTATAGTAGTCCTAACCTTTAAGAACTACATAATAATGGGTGCTTTCCTGTCAAGGTCCTTCAAGGGTTATACGCTAATCATCCTATTGTTAGCATTAATCTATGCCATGCAGCTGCTAAATAAGATATCAGGCATTTTTTGCCACTCATTTTCTGATACTTACTAGAACTTTAGTGTTTTTCATGGGGCTATCTTACTTAAAGGATAGATACATATAATTATATAGAGGTATCGAATATCTATCTAAAAGTGAGAGACAGATTTTTCCTTCAGCCATTTGCAAGGATAATGAACACCACTAAGTAACTTCCTTGGCATGAGAGTGATAAGTCTTATTTTAAAGAGTTGATGGTGAAGGAGCTTTCCAAAATGGTAACTGCGCAAGAAATATGAAATCCCAGAAAAAGCCACCATTGTCAAGTGTTTCTACATCCCAGTGCTCTTTTTTCTAAGCTTGGGTTCTACTCAGAGTGGTGAAAATCCAGGACCTCTCAAAAATTCCTTGCAAGTTGTACTTAAGTTAATATTCTCTTTGACACATTATCCCAAATTTATCATCATCTTTTTTTCTGAAATCATAGAGGACAGTGGTAAATGGTATATGCCTTGGCTAGCCTTGCAAAATGGTCAACTTGTTGCCTCTGTTATTCATGATTTTCAAAATATTTAAATACCTGTATGGAGACCTTGTCTCTATAAGCTTCAGGAGGTGGAGAGAAGATTGGCAGAAACTAAATTTACAACACCAAAGGGTCACTTCCCATTGAAATACATTTAAATGAGCTTTCAAGGATGGGAAGAATTTCATTAGCTAGACATTATAAGGTGAGTGAGGGAGACGCATTCCAGGGGGCAAGGAACAGCATAAGCAAACATTCAGTGGAGGAGGAGGTGGTGGGAAATATCTAACCAAAACAGCATAGGGCATACATGGATAATGCTGGAGACATGCTACAGTATGTCTGAGATTAGACTATATTATGAAAATGGTGGGAAAATAACCTAGAAAGCTAGTTCTTGGAAAGGTTTTCACATCAAGCTTAAGGATTTGACTTCATTCAGCTGGTAAGGAGGCATCACTAAATGTTTGGATAGAAAATATTGCTATTAGAGAAGTGTTTTAGATTAATGAAGGAGCAGGAGAAGGACAGAGGCACTATAGATTATGGTGCCATGCAGGAAGCAAAGGGAATAGTATGATGTCACTTCTCAAAAAACACATCCTTACATCAACTAAAGCCGACCAATACTGTGAATCATTTCTAGCTGCTCAGTCCAGTTGTCTAAGGGTTTGAGAATATGACTGACTATACAATGTCTGAACATGCATTTTTCTCCCACTAGTGATATTTTCTGTGGCAACAACCATTACAGGCACATTGAAGCCCTAAATTTTGAACTTTGTAATCTAGAACCTTTCCTTCTTTCCTTGTATTAAAACCTCCTTGCTCACAATAGGGAGAAAGAAAAGATTCATAAAATAGCCCTTTTCCTAGGATAGTCTTTAATGTCCCCTTCCTTACTTCATTTAACAAACCAGGCCTTTGTGGTGTAAGAAGGCTTGAAGCTGCCACAGACAACCCTCTCCCACTCCCAAATTACCTGTGCTAGTTTGCTGAAAAGACTTCTGAGATTACAAGTAAATATCATTTAGGAAGTAAAACATGCCATCTCTATGGCAACCTGAAAGTCAGAGAGAAAGCCCACCGTGAAATCACCAAACAATGGCCTCTTTGAGAAGCCTCTTGGGCTGGGATTAAAGTATCTCTTATTAAGAGGTTAGCTGTTTTTAGTGTATCCACTTTGCAAATCCACAAATACAAGGCCTAATTCTTGACATTCCTATGCAGGTGGTGGATTTCTCCCTTGTGCTCATTGAAAAATTAAGTTGTGATGCTAAAGGAATAAAGTTCATTCACAGAATGGACAATTGTTGAACTGTGGGAAAATCACTGTGTTAAGTGTAGTTTGGACACTATAATAAAAATGAAGGTTACGTCTCTTGAGATACCAGAATCTACCAGGGACAGAGGAAGGAATAACCAACATTATCAGGTATCCATTTTGAAACAATCACTTGGGGGACACTGGCAGTAGAGAGATCATATTTTTGGCTTTCCCAAATAATTTTTGATAATATTTTCAGCCTACCACCACCTAAACTACCAAAAATGTCCAAGAAATTTCAACTGTAGGATTCAAGTATATTTTTCAGTTGTTTCCATACCTAGAAGAATATAAAAGTTCTTTATCAGAGGGGATGCCCTAGTGTTTCAGAAAATAGAATCGTTATATTTTTTATTCATTTAACCCATATTAATTGAACATTTCTATGTGCTCTATGTATGCTATAGTGAATAAAGCAGATAACAACCTTGGTGTTATGGCGCTTATGATCTAGTGAGAACATTAAGACAATACATAAATAATGAAACCAAGTAATTACATAAAATGGAAACAATGAAGGAAATCACAGACAGGTATGATAAAGCATTAGAGGGTTACATACTTTAGGTGGTCAGGGAAGGCCTCCCTGATGTATGAAACTTGACTCAACACTTACCAGATGGTGAAGTCGGCCATGCAAAACTCTTTTTTTTTCTTCAGTTTTGTGTGTGTGTGTGTGTGTGTGAAAATACTGTACAGAGGGGTTACAACAAGATAATGAGTACATTTCTTATCAAGCATTGTTGCCTCCTCCTTTGTTTCCCCTTCCCATCCCTTCCCATCCTCCCCCCCCCCCGTCCCCCCCACCCAATCCTCCACCCCCCCCCAAAGTTGTAAAGTTCATTTTTGACATAACGCCATGCAAAACTCTTAAGGAAGAAAAATTATATTAAGTGAAGTAAGCCAGGCCCAAAGAAACATAGGTCCCATGGTTTCCCTTATTTGTAATATCTAGTATATGTCTGAGTCAAGCAGAAAAGGTCAGATAAGGTGATGTTAGGGAAATGAACCCTAAGATATGTATTCAGATGTCTTTTTTCTTTCATGCGATTGTTTCTAACACATTTCTAAGATGATTTCTTTGTTGCTTTGTATGTCCCTCCCCCACAGTATAACCCCTGCTTTCACTGTATTGGATGTCGGTATAATTTGTGGAGGGGAAGGGGAAAAACAAATCGTTTAAATAGGGATACAGGTGGACCCATTGCAACAATGAGATATACAAGTCGTTATGTTGATAACGAACTTTACAACTTCGGTGCTGGGGGAGGGGCGGGGAGTATTGGGTGGGGGGGGAAGGATGGGAAGGGGAAACAAAGGAGGAGGCAACAATGCTTGATAAGGAATGTACTCATTATCTTGCCCATGTAATTGTAACCCCTCTGTACAGTATTTTCACAATTAAAAAAAAAACTCTTAAGGAAGAAACTTATGAATAGAGAAGAGCAAGTACATAGTTTCAGGGGCAGATAATAATATTGGCTATGGAATAGTACTATTAAAATTCTTTACATAGTAAACTTATGTGATTCTCAGTACAACTACACAAGATAGATAATATTAATAACCTAATTTTTCAAAGGAGAAAAATGATCCAAAGAAAAGCTAAGACTCATCTAAGGCCAATAGCTAATAAATACTAGGTCAAATATTAAACTTTGCATAGTGATCATCCAAAGTATATATTAACATATAGAGAAAGTATTCAAGTAATATAAGAATTGACCTTAATAATTTAAATGTGGTGAACTATACAACATGTGGGTAGGGATGGGAGGGAAAAAAACAGAGAGAGCAAAGGAAAGGGTGATATTGCTCAAAAAGAAATGTACTTTTACTTGACATGTAAATGTACCCTCTCCATATATCACCTTTATAATAACAACCAAAACGTACTGAAAAATAACTGGAATGTGGAACTTGGAATATAGTTTAATGGTAGCGTATTTAATACTTATTTTCTTACCTAACACTTCAAACAACAGCAACAAAAATAACAAGATTTGGTGTTTGTATAAAACATACTAAAACATCTCGAAGAACAGTCTACAAAGTCAATAGAGGCTTCCTAGAAAGTAAGTAAACTTGTAGAATGAAAGAACTCATTTCACATAGAATAGATTTGAAGCAGAATTTGGATCTACAGAGTTATTTCTGTGGAAGGGTCCGGAGGGGGTAAGGCAGGAAATACAAGAGTGTAGGAATATTAGCCTGTATTAAACAACAATCATAATCCCAAGTCTCTATTACTATCTAAAAAGGTCTCCAAGAAAAATAGTCTGATTAAATGAGATAAGCATGAAGAAGCTGGCAACATGTTGTCAATGAAGACAGTCGGTTCAGGGATGTATTGATCATTCTTCACTTCCAATGTTTCACCTGAAATATTTAGCCATTGCAATAATAAAAGCAAAAGATGCATGCTTCATGTGCAAACTCTTCAAAATACCTGCTATATGTATACAAATGTAGTCTATTCATTTTAAGGAGACTAAAAAGAAGGGTTTTCAACTCTATTTTGTCTTCACACAACCTCATTCTAACTGTTTTTCTTTTTAGTTGTTTGGTATTTTAAGCATTATCTCCTCAATATATAAACAAATACATAAACGGGTAAATAGAGATAATTCATGGAGTGAATGCTTGCTATGATTGGTAGAGAGCTTGAAAATACAAAGGACAAGGACAAGAGGAAAAGGAATGTTAGCACTGGAAGACATCTGGCAGACTATTATCTTTTTGCTCTTGGGAAACAGAATTGTACAAGATTCACAATTCTGCAACAATAGGTCAGGCTTACCTTTGCCTGCTATGTCAGAGTACTCAACCAAGAGCTACAGGACTTCTCCGTTAAAAAAAAGAAGAAAACAAAAACAAACATGATGAAATGATTTTGATTTTGTGTCAACTTTGGTTCTAAAATATCATTCTAAGCTAGAATTTAGAAAAAATTCTACGTACGCCTCTGTTCTCAGTTTCCTTACCTGATAACCACTGAGATATGATAAAAAAAATATAGATGGTCCCTCACATATGTTTGCTTCTTTTATTTTTTATTACTTTATAGGGGCAAATGCAACTTCTTTACCACAACATACTAGACCTCTTGTCACTTTCACCAAACTCTTTAAAGAACAATTTCCCTCTTTTATGCCCATGCCCTGCCTTTCGCATGCATGCAATGCTACTTCTCCCTACAACTATGCTCCATCCTCCATTTGCTTCTCCCTTTCCCCTCCTCTGGATAACTGTAAATTGCCATCTTTTTCCTGGAAGCTTTTTGGAAAGTAATTTTGGCAGTTAAGTACATGATAGTTCAGAGCTGGCTAGGAACAAGGAGCCCAGTTAGGAAAGTGTCACAGTCTTGTATCCTTTATAAATACAGTCCTCTTAATAGACAATATCCACTAATTTGTTATAAGGAATTGTTACAGTAACAAAATTAACAAATGATTGAAAGCAGATTCAAGGCTATTCCTATGGAAGATTACTAGCACTCAGACTTTCTGTGAAGTATTTATTATGTGGCACATTTTTTGATACTCAGGGTATCCTACATGCTTGTGTGTAGAACATTTGGAGTTATTCCTTTTGTTGTTCACCTGTATCCACCTATGAGTTTCTCCACAGTAGAGACAATATATTATTTATTTCTTTATTTCCATTGTCAGATACAACACCTGGCAGACTGATCATGGGAACATGAATTTTGGCAGATAAATTAACTATTAAAAATAGAACAATAATTCCTTTCAGGCCTAAGATGGACTCACCTTGGTTTACCTTTAATATCTAAGCAGACCTGAACTCAATGGATAATGACTTTTTTTTTTTCAAGTAAGGGGTAGGCTTATTCATCGTTCTGTCTGGCACCAGGCCATGTTGGCCCTCCACGCGGCTGGGAAAGGCCTGGGAAAGAGAGCTGGGAAAGAGAGAGAGCTGGCAAAGAGAGCATCTGGGCCTGGGCTAGGCCTTATCTAGGGTATGGGCGGAGAAAGGTGTGGTCACATCAAATTCAGATGTGACCTCAGTAGATGCAGATGTGACCTCTTCCAGGTATGCCAGTTGCCTAGGTAATGCAGGTACTGGGTGGAGACTTTGCTGTGAGGAGGGTGGAGTCTGCTAGCCATCCAGGAGCAGACCTTACATTCTAGCCTTTTAATAATCGGATGACTTTTTTGAGGTAAGCTCTTGTTATAAGTTCAGGCTAGCCTGAAACCTACTACATAGTTTAGGATTACCTTGAACTCACAATCCTGTTGTCTGAGCATTGTAATTATAGGTATGTGTACCACCATCCCTAGTGCTGGATAATAAAGTCCATTAAGAACTTTTTCTCATTTTACTTTGTTGTTTATGGTATAATTTAAATAATCTTTTTTGTTACTTTGGAGACTTTAGTTATACAAAAGCAAGTTTTCTTCAACTATCTTTTCTTTTGAATTCTACATATGTGTTGGCAATACAGCATAATGTAATATATATGGCAGAGTAAAGTTACTGAAATGGAAATTTGAGAGTCCCGAACCTTTCCATGGGGTACTATTTCTAGTCAGACCAAAATGACTTTCAGAATCCTAGAGATTGAATGAATACTGAAGACAAATGGTTTTAACAAGCCCAAACAGAACCCCAAACAGAACCCCAAACCCTTCTGGAAGCAGATCTATCCTCAGTGTTCAAAAGACATCTCTAAGCCTACTCTAATCACTTCTCTTTCTTTTTCTCCACTGGCTCCTTATGCATTTTGAACAAAAGTGTTCAAGTCTCTCACATTCTTTTCTTTGTTCCTCAAACCAAGCCCATGAAATAGGTTAAAAAAAACCTTCACTTTAGAAATGAGAAATTTGAAAACTAGAGAATTCAGTAATTTATGCAAGGCCATAAAGTAAGTGACTAGAACTAGGAATTCTAATTCTGATATGTTTAATGCCAAATTCCTTGTTTTTAACCATTCTACTAATATTGCCTTGTTAACTAACTCAAGCAAACTTCAATGGCAAGATTTCTATTATCCTGTCTTCTAGGGTAATGGAGGGTAACTATATACATTATCCATGTAATATTCTTCCTTGTGCCAGGACTTTCATGCTTATGTTTATGTTCATTTCTTGTTGAGATTAAACACAGATGGTTTAACATTATTACTCTATTTTCCAGTCTTTAATTAAATCAGCCAAACCTAAAAGACATTATTAAGTCCCTACTAAGTGCCAACTCTGTCTTCCAGGGCTTAAACAAGTTCCTAAAGTGGGATAAATGTATAAACACAGAATGTAGAATGGGAAGCAGGTAAGCAAATGTCAGCTACTCATGTAAAATGATTATATTCAGGAAAGTTAAAGAGTAGGAGATGTCAACATTTGTCTTTGGGAAGTATGTTTCAGAGCAATACCACTGGTACAGCATATTTATAGTTAAGGAGATAAAGAAGTCTCATGTACACATCTTACTTGTGTAGCATCAACAGATGTGATCCAGAACTGCTGTAGTCAAAGCAGCTGCTGGAAGACTGCACACAGCTGGACAAAAGTCATTAACTTCAAAAGAGAAGTATTTCTATGCACACCAACAGCTGTGGCAATCATATTTGGGGGCAACCAGATGTTTTACATCTATGTGGTAGGTAGGCATTGGATGTCCTCATTAACCAGTAAACTCCAAATCCCAGAGATCTGCCTATTTTTTTTTATCTCAATTGCTAAAGACCCCATATCCTTCTATTCACATCAGTATCCAACCATGAGGCTCATTTTTCCATTCTTCATATGATTGTCTTCGAGCATAAAGTTAGCAACTAACCAATTAATTCAGTGTCTACTCTGAAAATAGTGCTGTTGGGGAAACCAGGTCATACAATGTAATGTAGCATGGGGCGCTAGCTCTCAGGAGCTTATAACATGTTCCTGTTTGGAAGATTACTAGATCTTACTGCCCTAACTTGTGACATGCTAAATAAGAATCAGACAGAGTATAGGATTTTAGAAAGGGGGCAGAAAGATTGATGTTTTGGAGTTAGCATAGGTAGGGCAATATCATGAAGATGTTGTTACTTGAACTCTTGAAGGACCAGGAAGTTGTCATTAAAAAAAAATGTATGTGTGGGAGAAGACTTTATATTATAAGCAAGGAGGAGTGATTTATTCTAGAGAGAAAGATGAATCTAGAAAATGAGTGATCAGCCAGTTCAGAGAGAACATTTTTGGTAAAGAGTCTAACTGTCATCTTATAGAGGCCTCAAAGCAAGAGATATTATCATGATCATCTACAGGATATTGCAAACATTGATTTACCATTTTTAATTTAGTAGAAACCAGTCCCAATGACCCCTCCATGCAATATTTAATTATTTTCTGATAACGCTTGTAATTCTGTTTTCAAGGATTCCCCCCACCCCGCCAGTTGATTAAAATAATATATTTATGGTGTCAACTCTAGGTCCTTAATCCCTTAGCTGTCACAACCTGAAAAGTCACTAAGGCCTATCACACTGTACTCAGCTTAATTAACTGCACAAATATATTGTTTCTCTAACAGAAAAAATTATCTGGAGAGAGAAATAAAAAGACAGGGAGGGGAAGCTATGGTAAGCAGAAGCCAGAAGACAAATTTATCTCACTCAGGAAGCCATACTGGTTATCATAACAATAACAAATATTTATAGAGGGCTTTCATCCTGAAGAATCCCAGAGCCCCAGAGCAATGAACACTTGTGGTAAATAGATTAAAGGAGCTACTCAGCCATCCAAGAAAGGAAACCCTCTCTCTCAGGCCCAGAGCAGTAAGTCATTCTGGGACAGCATTAGATTTTAGCCAAGGGATTTGAAAAGAAGCTGGATGGGACTTCCAAGCCATAAAACTTGGACAGCATGCATAAAGAGCATCCTAAAATCATTTCACAGGGGATTGCTTCAGAGTATCAGGATCACCTTGCTATCTGAAGTCCCTTGCCTTCAGCTTACATCAGCTTCCCAAACCAATGTGAGCTCATTGATTTTAGAGCAAATAAATCAAACCATCAGATGTTGCTTTATATCTTTAAACCACATATTTGTCTTAATAACTTGCCATTTCTAAGTATGTTGATTCAGTACATACTGACTGTATAAGAGAAAGGCTTACAATCTCTTTAAAGTCTACCATCAAGGAAGTGGTGCTGTGGCTCAAGTGGTAGAGCGCTCGCCTTGAGCTGAAGAGCACAGGGACAGCGCCCAAGGCCAGAGTTCAAGCCCCATGACTGACAAAACAAAACAAAACAAAAAAATCTACCATCAATAATGAAATATATTGTTCTATTTTCATTTTGGATCTAACATTAAGTAGCTGTACAATCTTGGAGAAATAGGAATGGTTTTAAATTCCATCAAGTGTTCTGGGAGAAGAGGGAGAGAAAGAGGGAAAGAGACAGAGAGAGAGAAGAGAAGAGACAGAGAGAGAGAGAAGAGAAGAGAAGAAAAGAGAAGAAAAGAGAAAAGAAGTAAGAGAAGACCAATTCTTTTGCCTGCCTAGAGGTTGTATTTGGAAACCTAAGAAATACATTTAGTAGCTTGGATTTATCCCCTTAACAGTAAGTTAACAATAAGAGCAGATTGCATGGAGACATAAAGAACTTGAACAGGTGGGTAAATTAGTGTCAGATCATAGGAATGAACTGGATTGCAAAGGTTACCTGGTCTATTAGTTTTCAAATGACTCTATGAAATGTCAAAATGCCTTGGGAGAATCTTTGGGTCGAACAAAGACACTAGAAGAGTTGACAATTCAATGATAAAATGATAAAATTCAATGATAAAATGTCCTCTATAGCATACTTACTGTCTTTTAAAAAAAATATCTAGCCTGTGTTAGAATAACTATGCTTGCTAGGGACTCCTTCCCTCTCAAGGTGGCTTGTTGCATGGAGAACTCATAGTGAGATGCAGCTTATTTTTTATAACTCCAATTTCTTGATTCTAGATCTACCCCTATGGTAATATAGAACAAGGTTTATCCCTTTTCTCCATGACAGCCCTTCAAATATTAACCTGTCCAGAAGTTTCCTGCTAAACTGCATAGCCCTCAACTCCACTTATACCTTCAGGTATAATAATAATCTCTAGTAAAGTATCTTAGTATAGGGATTATGTTATGTTATGATAGTTCAAACTAAGGATAAACCTCCTCAAATTTAGGGTTGCTGAAAAGAATTTCACTAGCACAGGGACACAGTGAACTATGTGCAGCTGGAGGTGACAAGTGTCCTCCTAGAAGAGCACAACATGAAGCAAGACTTTGGCAAATGTTATAGAGGGAAGTTAGTGGGGAAAAGAACATCTTCACCAAGTCTTTTTGAACCTTTCAAGTCCATGATTCCATGTATCAAGTGGAATAATAACACTCTAATATCATTCATAAATCTCTGTATCAGTCTGATCAGAACATCTTTAGGATTCCTCAAAACGTGAGTTAAGTGAAGCAAATTCAGGCTGATCAGAACATCTTTAGGATTCCTCAAAACTTGAGTTAAGTGAAGCAAATTCCCACAATTATTATGGGAATTTGAACTATTAATATCACAGCTTCCTGGGTTGTTTCATACAAAATGTTTCCTAACTAAAAAAGCAGGTGAGGAAAATAAAAAAGTAGCAGATATATTATTTTTAGCCCACAAACACAGGCACAACGTACTCCCAAAGTGGAAGAGCTTGGAAGTTAGCTGTCCAGACCCCCAAAGCACAAGTTTTATCTTCACTGCTACAAGGCACATGTAGGTGCACCTTAAATTTCTAGACACCTGCATTCCTGCTACCAGCAAAAGAACCCTCAAGGGCTCTTCATTCACGTCATTCTGTCTGACTTTGGAAGACATGATAACTTGTACTTCATTCTAATCAATTTGTTCTGAGGTTACAAAAGTTAGCCTTTGACGCTGCCATTTCTTCATTCAGGCATATTTCCCTTCCCCACCACAGTAGCCTCTTGACAATCCTAATCAAGATTGTAGAATCCAAAGGCAACTAAAGGGTATTTCAGCTGCAATTTTCAGATACCATTTATTTTTCTTCCACAATCAATTCAAGGGAGTGTTATTGGTATATCCTATGAGATAACATATCTGAAAATCACTAAAAATACCACCTTGTGTAGTGAAGAAAGGAAGAAAAGTTTAAATCCTTGAGTGTGATACATGTTATACAGTATTCTTGTAATATGATTCTCAGCCTAATGTAGGGCTTTCATTTCTACTGCCCTTGCATGCACACACATCCCATGACATAGCCATGGCTGATTACTTATCATTCCCTAAACAGTACTATATGTTTAGTGTGTATGTGTCCATGCGATTCCCTGAGGGGTTCTTATCTAACTTCCAAATGAAAGCTTATTTTCTCTCTGTAGCCTTATCTTCCTTCTCATTTCCTAAATTTGATCATCTTTGATTATACATTCAAGACAATGCTATAACAACATTAGCAAATGTTTATTAAAGTTATTTGTTCTTGGTCATATGTATTTCCATTAGACTCAAATGCTATATTCTAATCTTCCAAACTACTGCAGTGTTTGGAGCAGAGTAATGTTTGGGAAATGTTGAAAGATGGATGGAGGACAGAAGGAAACATGAAAGCAATCTCTCCCTTTATTAAACCTTGAGTCCCTTACTTGATTTTACTAGCCCTTGGGTCTTACTTAATTTTTGAATCCACAGTGTCTTACACATGGCAAAACCATAATAAACTTCCATGGAATTACAAACAGGTTGAAATGCTCTTAAGCACAAAGTCATTCAATGTATAGTTGCCTCCATGTGTCTATAGTTTTAAAGTTGAAAAATAAAATAGTTAAACTGGGAGGCAATTCAATAAGACTGACAGCCCTCAAAGATCTCTAGAAATTCAGATAAAGGAGTATGGACTAGAGCTGTGTAGAACAGAATTTCTCAAATTGTAATGTGCAAACTAATTACTTGGGAAAATTTATTAATGTGAAAAACGGACTCAGTAGTTGTTGGATAGTCTTGACAATTTGTATTTCTAACAGCCTTCTAGGTGATTCTGACCTTGCAGGTGTGAGGACTACAATTTGAGTAGTAATGAGTACAGAAAGTCTTCTTGGAGGAGGCACTTAATCTAGATGCATTTGCCAGCTATTTTAGTTAGATGAAAAATGCAAGCTGTTCAGGGATGACAGCATAAAGTAACAGAAGCAGAAAAGTAAAGGATATCACATAAATGGAACAGAGGATCTTATAAGAACATCACCAATAATGGCATAAGATTAGATAAAGCCACATTATTAGCTGTATCAAAATCTTTTCCGAAGTGCTTAGAACTTTTTCTTATGTAAGAAATTGATTACCATCTTCTTACCTTGTATTCTTGTCTTTTTTTTTTAACTGTTGTGTTAACTAGAACCACAGGTTCGTTAACTTCTGAAAATAGAATAAGGAATTGTGTCTTTCTCATAAGGTTACTATTAGATGGGATAATATACAGATACATACATACAGACAGACAGACAGACAGACAGACAGACAGACAGGCAGATACACACACACACACACACACACACACACACACACACACACATACGGCACTTTATAATTAGTGACAGAGTAAGTGCTCAATAGTGGCAAGCAGTATCCTACTTCCACACTGAAAAGAGCATGAAAGGAAACTTAGACCCATAGAATGTACAACCTTGTGTCTATAGGTCTTTCTAAGTTTTTAAGTACTTGGAACCCCAGAAACCACAACAGTTAAACTAGCTTCTCAATCATTATCTGAAAAGAAAACATTCTCAAGTAACACCATCAGAGTCAACTCTGTGTATCTTATATTCTTTTAAAAATACTCAGTAAATATAACACATTTGCATGTGAATTATCGCCATCTGATCCTCTCAGCAACCCTGAGAGTTTAGGTATTTTGTTTCCATTTGTTTGTACAGAATGATGAAGCAAACATCTTTTCCCCAATCTTATTCAAACTTGGATTTGTTGAAATAGCAGAACCACATTTTATGACTATCACTCCAAAGTGATTTTTCATCATACCATACTGCCAATTGTTACTTTAAACTAGAGGGTACTAAAAAGATTATCTGTGAAATTATGTTCACATTATTTCAATCTTCTCTTTAACTGCAGTTTATTATCTGGTTAAGGAAAACCTGCCTTTAGAACTATAATTCTCGGACCCAATAGGCTATTCATTTCTTCTACTTAGTCACTGAGCAATTTCTCCCTGGGTCCTCTGTTCTCATTTTGTAGAGTATTAGAATAAAAATATGTAGAGGGACCTGCTAACCTATTTTTTTGAGAATTCAGTGAACTGGTTTAAATCTCTTCATGATAATATCAGAGCCTCCTCCCCGAGGCTCTTGAATTTCACTTGTTGAAGTACCTTTTGTTTGTGTCTTTCAGCCTGGAGACCTGATTACTCTGTTATTGCTTGTTATGATCTTCTAGGAGTCTGTTGTTTCCCCAATTTCCCTTCTTTAGAGATTCTTCTTTTTGCACATCAGCATGGCTATGGAATTGATGGTTTCTGACATCAATGTCATGTGCTCCTATGCCTTTTCTTTTGTTCACAACAATGTGTTTTGACACTTGGGAATTAAGTAGGCCCAAATTCAATAAAAAATGCTGAGGAATTAAGAAAATGCTTTTTCTAGAATAGAGATAGAATAGAGACAGACTCAATTCAAAGGTCAAATGAACTTGAATCATCAAACAGGTGATAGAAACCTAGCAGGCTTTAAGATAACCCTAGAAACTCATTAACTTCTGAAGATAGAATAAGGAATTGTGTCTCTCTATTAGATAAGATACACACACACACACACACACACACACACACACACACACACACACACACACACACACACACACACACACACACAAGGCACTTTATAATGGTGGCAGGCATTCCACTATGCAAAGAGCATGAAAGGAAACAGACCCTTCGAAAGCACAAGCTTGTATTCATAGATCTTTCTAAGTTTACAGGTTTCTCAAAAAAAAAAAAAAAAAACCAGAGAACCCAGCAGTTATCTGATAAATTGTAATTATCTAGAGCCAAGGCAGATCATACAAATAAACAATTCTTGTTTTTGGACTGAGACTCTCAGTAAGAAATGAATTTTACATTGTTTCACAGAATAATTATTCTCAGTATGACCACTGAACATTTCATCTTATTCTATTACAACCTTGCCAATGCCCTTTTTTTCTATTGGTAAAAGAACTCTGGTCATGATCTATATATAAAAAGGGTTTTTTAAATTGTTTTCAAATTGTAGTTTGCAAAATACAGATATAATTGTTCCAAATTCTATTTCCCTCTATGAAGAAAAGAAAAAGTTTTCAGTGGTAATATCTAGACTACTGAGCCCACCCACCTTTCAAATTTTTGCTGAAATGCTTCCTCAGAAAGCATTCTCTGACTTTCTCATTCTAGATTATTTTCCTTGGTTATATATTGTATACATTCACATTCCATTCTTCAGAGCATTTGCTAAAGTTGATAGTTATATATTTTTCTGCTTTTTATATTTATTTGTATCTCACTCAATAGAATATAAGTACACAAGCACAGGAAATTTGTCCATCCTTTTCATTGCTTATTTCAGCTTCTAGTCCAGTATGGAACTCAGCATATAGCAGATACTTCTATACATATACACGGAATGAATAAATGAATAAATCAGTAAGTAAAAGTGCTCATAGGCCCATATATAATTTTGGTCCCCAAGACAACTTACCATGAAGTAATTTCTTAGTTTTGCTTCCCCAAATAAAAGATTTGCTTCATTTCCGTTAAAAAAATAAAACCTGTTTTCTCTGGTACACTATAAGCTCCAAGAGCACTGGGATCATGTCTTGTTTTATTCTTCAATGCACTCCAAAATTGAGCAAATAACAAATGCTTCACAGTTATTTGACCTGTGGAATACTTATACATTTTGTGAATGAACTCCAAGATGAATAAATGATTATGAATAGTCTCAGACATCAACCTTTAGCAGTATAGTTGTCACAGAATCTAAAAGTGAAAAGAGTTTTACACATTAATGAGGGTCTAGAAAAATTTGTCTCTACAGTACCAAGTAGTAAAAACACTTTTGGCTTTGTAAGCTATATAAACTTTTGTTGCAACTTCTTTTTTTCTGGAATTCACTAGGATAAAATGCTACAACTTGTTAACTCTGTTGATGTAGTGCAGAACCAACCATAAATACTTAAGAATATGCACACTGTATTCCAGTAGAACTTTATTCACAAAAATAGGTGGTAGACTGGATCCGGCTACAATATGCTAGCCCTAATCAAACCTTAATTGCAATATTTTATGTGACAAGTATTTCTACTGTCCTACCTTATTTACTAAAGGAAAGGGGCTCTTTCTACAATGTGATGTATGCTGATAATTTTTCATTTTTACTTTTTATTCTGTTATGTATATAGTATGAAAGCCTTGGAAACAATTGATTTGACAGAGAGAACATACAAATCTGAAGTTGTGTATTGCTGAGGTCTCTGAGCAAATGTTCTATGGAATTAAGGGAGAGGAAATAGGAGGTGAGAGCTCTTTCATATCATGTTCTTCCATATATCTTACCAAATCTCTCACAAATTATTCAGGAAAAGAATTCACTGTTTCAACAGCAATGTTAGCACTATGCCAGAGTTGAAAAGGAAAGAATGATAAGGATAAAAATATTAATACTAGGTAACTCTTGTAAGTTCTAACTGTATGTCAAGCACATTGTGTATACAATTTCCAAAACCTCAACACAGCGTTTCAAGGAAGAATCAGACCAAATGGATTTTTTGTCCTTATCTAAACTCTAGGATGTCTCTATAGATACTACTGTTTATAAAGCCACCATTTTCTTTATATATATATATATATATATATATATATATATAGTATATATGTATATATACTGTATATACTATATAGAGGGGCTACAGTTCCATGAGTCCATTTCCTATGGGGCATTGTTACATCCTCCTTTATATTTCCCATATCATCCCTTTTCTCCCCACCTCCCCAACTACTCCCTCCCTTCTCTCATCCCACCAAAGTTGTAAAGTTTGTTTCCAACATACTGTCTTGTACATCTCATTGTTACAATGGATCATCCTGAATCCTTATTTCAGCATTTAGTTATTTCCCTTTCCCTACCCAAATTAGAAAAATTTACATACAAGATTCAGGGCACCAGAATCAAAACAGTGACAACAGGGGTTGTACCATGGGGGAAGAACATACAAAGAAACAAAAAATATCACCTAGTACATTATAAGTACATTAAGAAGAGCAGCAACAAAGATATAACCTCTTGTGTCCCTATCTTGGGATCCATTTTGCTTAGCATCAGGTTATATGGTCATACGTACATAGCTTTTGACCTCTTCTGCTTGTCCTAGACATATACTAGTTACTGCAGATAAGGGAAACCATGGGACCTATGTTTCTTTGAGTCTGGCTTAGTTCACTTACTAAATATTTTTCTGAGTCTTTCCATTTCCTAATAAATGGGGCGATGTCATTCTTTCTGGTGGAGGCATGGAATTCTATTTTGCATATATATACACACACACACACATATATATATATCACATTTTCTTTATCCATTCATCTACTGAGGGGCATCTAGGTTGGTTCCATATCTTAGCTATGGTGAATAATGCTGCAATAAACATCGTTGTGCTGGTAGCTTTAGTATGGCCTTGTTTGTGATTATTTGGGTAAATGCCCAAAAGTGGGATTGTTGGGTCATAGGGGAGCTCTATGTGGAGTCTTTTGAGGAACCTCCATACTGCTTTCCTAAGTGGTTGAACAAGTTTACATTCCCACAACAATGCAGTAGGGTTACCTTTTAAAGCCAACATTTTCTAAACACCCTTCTCAAAAAGAACTGAACGTGCTCTTATTATGTACCAGTGTCCTCCAGTTTGCCCAGGGACATATGTCCCTCGTATCTCTGACCTTACTGAACTTCTCCACACTCCTTGAATTTGCAGTGGTCTTCCACACCGGGATGTTTTTGCTTGCTTGTCCATTATTCTTAGAACTCTGCCCACCAATGTCCTGTTCTCTGCCAAGAATCAACTCAAATGCCACATTTTTTGTGTGATACTTTCCTGATGCCACTGGAGAGAAAGATTGTTTCTCCTCCATGCTTTACCCACTCCCTGTACTTTGTTCAAACTTTTATTCTTGGAATAATTTATACAGAACACTTTGCATTATCACATTCACTATGGACTCTACCAAGACCGAGTCTGTCTTATTGATTTCCCCCATTAAAATAACATCTATGTGTAGTTTTAATGCAGAAAAGTATAAAAAGAATGATAATTCACCTCCCAGATAAAAAGTACTATAAAAACATGGTAGGACTCAAATTGTATAAAACTCCATGAAATGAAAAATTGAGTATCCCAATAGATGGGCCTCACCCAGAAAAAATCTTTGATAACAGTTTCTTGCATATTACATCAGAAAATTTTTATATGTATCAGGATTTATACATATATTGTATCTTGTTAACATATTTCAATTTCTCTAAACATAGTCTTATATACTTTAATGTTTTCTTTCAATTATATATCTCAGGCATATTTTCAAAATATCACATATCTCAACCTCATTCTTATAAACAGCTTCAGAGGATATTACTTGAAGTGAATGTAAATTAATTTAACCAAAATCCTATTTTTAGACATCAGGCTTTTCTCGATCTCACTGTTTTAATTGACAGTACAACAGAAATCCATAAAGAATACCATTGTAAATGTGCAAAACTATGGTATTTCATTGAATCACAGATGCATCCCAATTTCAGAGATATTGAAATATGCACAAAAATGCTCATCTATAAAATATATGTGCATTGTAAAATAACCTAAGCATGGCATATCTGTGGGACATTCACTAAGTAGTGGAATAGTTCAAAGAGTATATGAATTTAAATTCTGATATATGCTGCCAAATTTCCCAGCAAAGAGTCTCCATCTAGCTGGGCTCCACTGGCTCACACCTGTAATCCTAGCTACTCAGAAGGCTGAGATCTGAGGACTGTGGTTCAAAGCCAGCCCAGGCAGGAAAGTCCACGAGTTTCTTATCTCCAGTAAACCACCAGGAAACCAAAAGCTGTAGCTCAAGTTGTAGAGTGCTAGCTTTTAGCTGAAGAGCTCAGGGACAGTGCCTAGGCCCAGAGTTGAAGCCCCACCACTGACAAAAAAAGTCTCCATTTCTACTTTCACTAGCAGCATATGAAAGTACTATAACCATTTCCCCATACTCTTGCCAACACTTGGCAATAGTTAATATTTTAATTGCCACGGGCAGACACTGTACTTAGTTTCCACTAACACACTAAAGTTCTTCACAATTGTTCAGCTGGAAATTCTGTGGGTTTTTTTTCAAAATAACTACTAATAGGACAGAGCAAATTAGAAGTTTTCAAGTAGAAGTCTAGTCAAAGAGAAAAATTTCCACTCAGACTAGCATTTCTGAGCCAAAGCATAGCAAGATAGACAATAAGGACAGATGCAATGTTAAACACTGCTGACAAAAACAGGTACCTCCGAGACCACTCAGATTTGAAGCAATGATTCAGCCATCTCTGTCCTAACTCCTGATTTTGCTTAGGTGACTCCCTTCTTCAGTTCCTGGACTATTGTTTCAGCCAGTTTCCAAACCATGCATCTTCTAGGAAATGATCCAAGAAAATGTTGCCTATTTTATCCATTCAGTCTTGACATCTAAGAAAAATCATCCCTTGAGAGCAATGCAGTTTTACTTGACTTGTTAACTTTCTAAAGCTGCTTTTGTTGCTTTCTTGATGCTATCAGCATGGGTGACTATTCACCTTCATATAGTTCCTGTAGTTACTAAGGGTGAGATGGACATCTGGTATAGTTCTTGCCTTGGGAAAAGTGAGCTTACAGCAATTTTCATCAGAGGGCTGGGAAGGTGGCTCAGTGGTAGAGCGCTTGCCTTGCATGCATGAGGTCCTGGGTTCTATTCCTCAGCACCACATAAGCAAAAAGAAAAAAAACCAAAGTGGCGCTGTGGCTCAAGTGGTAGAGCGCTAGCCTTGAGCTGAAGAGCTGAGGGACAGCACCCAGGCCCAGAGTTCAGGCCTCACAACCGGCCCCTCCCCCAAAAAAGAGAGAAATTTTCATCAGAATACCCACTTAAATGCTCCAGAGAAGAAACAGGCATCTATTCAACAAATATTTATTGAGCAATTACTATTCATCTTAAGTGCTGGAGAAACAATAGTGAGTCAAACATCCCAAAACCCTACCACTGTGGAATGTATTCTCTCTCTCTCTCTCTCTCTCTCTCTCTCTCTGTGTGTGTGTGTGTGTGTGTGTGTGTGTGTGTGTGTGTGAGCATGTGTGCGCGCACGCACACATGTGCACAATGGCATAACAGTTTAGAATGGGAAAAACACAAAGAAGCTAAAATATGTAGAGAAATGACTATTGTGACTACTATGAAGGGAGATATGAACAAATGGAAGGAGAAGACAAAGTGAGCCATTTCTCGAGTTTTCATGCTTTTAGGTCTTTCTTTTAGAATGACTTCAAGATGTTCTTAGGAGCTTATTTGAAGATTGCATTCATATTCTGACATTAAATACAATGCAGCTGGGTGCTGGTGGCTCTCACTTGTAATCCTAGCTACTCAAGAGGCTGAGAGCTGATGATTGCCGTTCCAAGCCACCCTGGATAGGAAAGTCCGTGAGCCTCTTATCTCCAATTAACTGCCAGAAAACTGGACGTGGAGCTGTGGCTCAAAGTGGTAGAGCAAAAAGAGCTCAAGGAGAGTACCCAGACTCTTAGTTCAAGCCCCACGACCAACAAACCAAACTAACACAAACAATGGACTACTAAAATTATAGCAGGTCTGTGTAGCTCTTCTTCCACTCACATAGTGATTAAGTATCTTGAAAGGAGTTTGAGTGCAAGGAATGTGCACAGGGCTAGGGGTTTCACATGTCAAATGAAAAGACTGAATATATGGAGAAGGATGGGTTAGATCAATGTACACCATGACAGAGGTGCTACTTGAAGAAGGAAAAAGAAAACCATGAAGATTTACTGTGTGACTATGTGTAAAAAGTGGAAAAAGAAAGGGTGAAAGCAGAAACAAAGTCTGATGGGTTACTGCTGAGATCAAGGGAAACATGTGAAAACAAAATCTCCACTTTGCTTCCTCTGCACAGACTTACCTCTGCCCTCCCCCAGCAAGCATTATCAAAGCCAAGGAGTCGGCTAAAGCGCTTTTCAAGTACTTTGCAAAATCAAGGAATCTAATAGTCATTATTCTCCTTGGGGAAGGCTAGGCTTCTCAACATCAAAGAATGGCCCTTCTTTTCAATGGGGCTGCCTCCCACAGCAGTACCTGGTTCTCTTAATCTCAGTAACTACAATAAATGCACAAGTCTCCTTTTGTGTGCAATTCCTATCTAATCTGAAATAATCACTAAACAGATCTTTCCTGAACATATCTGAGTAACAGAGCCAAAATCTTTACCCCTGCAGAGGCCCCCTGTAAGCCCCTGTGAATGACGGTATGGTATGGTTGGTTGGGCAGCCTGGCTATGGGAAATGGTTTCCTTACTGTTCTGTGAAAACTCTACACTGACAGAAATTAAATCAGATACACCCAGAGGCACTTGGGTAACAAGGATATAGTCCAATTCTCTACATTTTGTTTGACTAGGACCAGGCCAATCTAGATATTGACAACTGAAAATAACAAAGATGCTTAAAAACTGGTTTACTGGTAGAGTTGCTGAGGAAATCACACACAGTATGTGTGTGTGTGGGGGGGTGTTGTGCAAACTGACATGCAGGCCCTCAATTTAAAGACATAAAAGCTCACTCAGTTTCTAAGGAGAGGCTAAAGAGGCCCCTTTGTGTATACTAACTCAGCTAGCAAAACAGTCAAGACAAACCAGGGTTCTATTAATTGGACCGTATAAGTAGGTACCATCTATTGTTTATGAAGAGTTAGGTACAGTGCAACATGCTTGGCTCAAATTAACTCATTTAGTCTTCAAAACACCCCAATTAAGTATATCTTACTATGATTCCAACTTAATATATTTTGAAGATATTGTAAGTTCAGTTCCAGATTCCAGCAATACAGTAAGTCACATGAATTTGTTGATATCAGGGTTTGTAAGTGTTATGTTTGAATTTGTTAGTCTAATAAGTATGAAATAACATTATGTTTGAAAGACTACACATATAAATGCATATATATGTATTCATATATATATATATATATACACATATATTTCATTGTTAAACAGACCATTAATTGAGCCCTCAAGAAGTGTAGTCTTGCCTTGATGTTGACAGGTGATCTTGATCAGGTTGGTGTATGCTGAAGGTTGAGGTGGCTCTGCAAATATCTTAGTGATAATGACAATGAAGCATAATGCATTACATGACACTTCCTTTCACAAAAATTATTTCTCAATAATAGGTCATCTTTTTAATAGACTTACAAAATATTATTTTTTCCAGTTGTGATATATACACATGTAATCCTAGCATTTGGGAGGCTAAAGCAGGACACCACCCAAAAATTCAAGACCAGCCTGATCCATATCCTGAGATCCTGCCTCAAAACACCAAAAATTGGATTTCCTGAATAAAAAGACATGAAAGTCCAAATTATTCTCTTAATCATAGTCTGGAAGATGAATTTTAGATTAGCAAGTGCAGAAACAATATTAAGTACCTGGTACATCTCCATCAGAGGTTGTAGGTGACCAGAGGCCTTGTTTGTGAGCAACAATAATTTCAAAGGAATCTTTTTTTTTCTGACCAGTATGTATCAACGGTGGGTTAAATATTCAGTATACCATGTCATAAATAGATATGCTGTTGTGTGGATTTTGGTGTCTCATTTATAAAACACAACAGCAGATTGTCTCACTCTTCAAGTAATTGTCTGCATTAGCTCCTGACAAATCAAGCAGTTGGTCCTGGCAAATTCTGAAACCAGGCAATAACTCTTCTTTAGCAATGGGAGTCTTAGATGGCATCTTCTTCTAATAGAAGGCTATTTGTCACTGTAGAAAATATACTGTTTAATGTGGCCATTTCCGTTAATGCTATTAGGTACATCTTCTGGATGATTGCTGCATCTTGTATACCAACACTTGATGCTTCACCTTACCCTCCTCTATAATGGAGATGGCTTCTTTTCTTAAACCTCATGAACCAATCTATGTTAGCCTTAAACTTTCTTCAGCAGCTTCCTCCCCACCCAGCTCCCACAAAATTGAAGAGAGTTATGCTTTGTTCTGAACCAGGGCTTGGTTTAAAAGATTGCTGTGGCTGGTTGGATTTTTCCATCCTGACCACTAAAATTTTCTTTGTAGTAGCAATTTGGCTGTTTCACTTTCTTATCTTTCATGTGTTCACTGGAGTAGCATTTTGAATATCCTTTAAGAGCTTCACAACATGCTTGTTAGCTGTAAGAGGCCTAGTTTTCAGCCCGTTTCCTTATGCTTTCCCACTATACTTAATCATTGCCAGTGATTTAAAGGAAGAGAAGTTCAATTTTTCCTTTTACTTGAATACTTGGAGGCCATTGTTTGTTTATTTATTGGCCTAATTTTGATATTGCACTGGGAACAGGGCAACCTGAGGAGAGGAAGACTAGGGGACAGCCAGTAGGTGGAGCAGTCAGAACTCATACAGCATTCATCATGTAAGTTCCTTCCATCTATTATCAGTCAATATGGGCATGGTTCATAGCTTGCCAAAACAATTACAAGAATAACATCAAATATCAATAACCACAGATCACCAAAACTGTTATAAAATCACTTTTAAAAGTTTGAAATATTTAGAAAATTATCACAGTGTGACACAGAGACACAAAGTAAGCTCGTGATACTGTAAAAATTGTAGCAATAGACTTGCTTCATGCAGGCTTGAAAGTTTATGAACTTTCAACCAGTTCAAAGAAATCCTACAATATCTGTGAAGCAGAGCAGAGCAAAGGCCAATAAAACAAGACATGCCTTACAAACTTCCGGTTTGGGAAGGTTAAGAAACTTGACAGAAACCATATTTAACTGGGTAAATGGATTCAAAACTTGTCCAGTTCTACACACAGTTCTGTTCAATTCCAAACCTCCATATCCCCAGTATGAGATACAGGTTGAGTATCCCTGATCTGAAATGCTTTTCTGAAGCTTTTAAAAATTTTTTTTTAGATTTTGAACTATCTGCATATACCTGATGTTTCATTTACACCTTATACATGTAGTCTGAACATAATTTTAAAATGCACTTGTGTTTTGATTTTGACCCATTGTATGAAGTCAAGTGTAGAATTTCCACTCATGATCTTATATCATCAATGAAAGAAGTTTTGAGTTAGGTATAGTCTAGATATTTGGATTAGGGATATTTGACCTATTCCTCCTTTCCAGGAATCTATGTAATGAATTTGATACATGTTTTCCTGTTACATGTACCTTTTTAAATATTATCTTCAAGTAGTGGGACAAAGGACTTGCCAGTTAACAAAGCAGTTTATGAATAGCATATATCTTAATCAATGTCACCTCTTTCAACATTCTCACCCATCCTTTCCTTACCTACCCCTTTCCTCACTTTTCTTACACATATTTTTTTCTCTGTAAAACTGGTACTAGGCCTTCACAGATGGCCATTTAGTTCATATCTCTCCCCTGTAATCTTTTGTTCTCTCTCATTCCTTCTCTTTGTTCCTCCATCTCCATGAAACCTATGAATAAATAGAGAATCTGATGCTTTCAAACAATACTCTGAGTCAGGTACTGATAGCTCACACCTGTAATTCTAGCTACTCAGGAGCCTGAGATCTGAGGATCTCAGTTCAAAGCCAGCCAAGGCAGAAAAGTCTGTGAGAAAACAGGAAGTGGTGCTTTAGCTCAAAGTGGTAAAGTGCTAGCCTTGAGCAAAAGAGCTCAGGGACAGCACCCAGGCTCTGAGTTCAAGCCCCATAACTGACAAAAAACCCAAACAACCAATTCAGCAGTGGTACTCACTAGACACTATATTGAAAATGAACTATACAACTTGTAGATGGGGATAAGAGGGAGAAACTGGGTTGTCCAAAAAGAAATGAATTTTTACCTGACTAATGTAACTGTAGCCCCTCTGTATATAACCTTTATAATAATAATAAAGATTTTTATTTAAAGACAAACACAAACCCCTTAAAACTACATCTCTCAAAGAAGGATGAGGAAACTTGTGTCAGGACTAAATCCAGGTATTCTGTTCCTGACCAAAAACAGCACTTTTTCCCCTACAGATTCCCCTTTCCTATTACTAAATACCTCCTGACATGAAGCTCTCCTGATTATGTCCATTGCATTGCCCTAACCGCAGCCCATCCTATACACTTCATCTTACTCATTATTCTCCAAAGCAATCTCTATATCAGTCAGCCTGTCACCGTAAGCCCATTTCAGTGCTCATTTACTCTAGAGCCTCTTCACACATATGCATAATGCTTGTGGCTTACAGATTTGTATAACTAGCATAATCTCAGACCTATCAGTTGCTTTACATTTTTTTCTTTTGTATTCCTTTCATGCCCTTTAAGGTGTCCAGTAAACATTGGCTAAATTAACAAATACCTTCTTGCAAACAAAAATCTTTGCTAAAAGAATATATTTTCCCGCTCCAAATAAAACGAGGTTGAGACTCCCTATCAGTTCTTATTAGAATTTGACAAAGTATATGCTCATTAATTAGCCCTAAGCTAAAGCTCAGATAAAGAGTTTACTGATGCTAATTAACCCCAAGTTCCACACAAACCAAAGGCATAGAAGTAGGAAAATATTTTAAACAAATTTTGTTTTCAAGGGAGTATGAAAACCAAATTTGTTACATTTACAACATTAGATGTTTAACTGCTGTAGCAACTGGGCTAAATTTGAAGCCAAGGAACCAAGAAAACATACTAATTTATCTTCATAGTAACTCACTCACCAATTAATTCTCAAGACACTTCACTAAGACAGGGAAGTAGTGTTATTGTACTTGAAAATGGAGAAACTAAGACTTCCAGGCTAAATGACTTCTTGGGGCCTAAATGTATCTGAGGTCCATAGACATGGAATGTTATTCTACACATTTATTAGTGCTCATAAACTACCAGGAGAATTATCCAAAAAATACAAGTTTTCTGACATTTAATCTTATAAGGTGATTTTAAAAGAGGTACCTGGTGCTGGTGGCTCACACCTGTAATTGTAAATACTCAGGAAGCTGAGATCTGAGGATTGCGGTTCAAAGCCAGCCTGGGAAGGAAAGTTCATGAGACTCTTATCTCCAGTAAACCATCAGAAAACCACCAGAAGTGGCATTGTAACTCAAGTGGTAGTGTACTAGTTTTGAGCTGAAGAGCACAGGGACAGCACCCAAGCCTAGAGTTCAAGACCCACAACTGATTAAAAAAAAGGGGGGGTGTACAGGAATGAGGATGTTACTCAGTGGTAGCGTGCTTATGTAGCTGGCACAGAGCTCTGGGTTTGATCCTTAGTAACACAAAAATGGGAAGGGTAATATAAATAAAATCTGACTGATTCATTGGTAAATAAACCCTTCATTTATCCATTTAGTAAATAACCCTCTGACTTTTTAATCACCAAAACAAAAGCAGTCTGACCAAGAAGAGCCAGAATATACCAGTATAATCACAGAAGTGCAGCAGTTTAGAGTGTTTTTTCCAAAATGTTAATAACTGCTTCATTCATTATACTGATTAGACTTCACACTTGCTTTAAGGATGAGAGTAAGAGTTGACCATCCATGACACAGAAAGATTGCTGTTATCAGCATTTGGCAGAATTTCATTCAGCTATTTGAAATCAGGAGAGAACACTCTTATTCATTTTTAAAAGACTTGCAGCCTCTTTAATAAAATTTACAAAGGTATTTTCAAAGCATTAAGTACACAGGAAAGAAAGTGCAATGAAGTTGTCTTTGCTGAGATGTCTGTCCTCTGGAAACCATTCCCATTCATCTAAGTTAGCTCAAGGGCTTGGTATCATTTTAAGTAATCAAGGGAAAGGCTCCAGGCTTTCTAATCTAATTGCCATCTCCAGGGAAGTGCCTTCTTCACTCAGCTATGTTAAAGGAAAAGTGCATCTCTAGGGATTAACAAGTGAGTGAATTCAACTGTAGATTTTTCAATCATTTTGATGGTGCTTGTCTTATGAATTAAGGTGGGTTTTTTCCCTTCAAATTTGTTATTTAATGTAAAACACTGGCCTGTATAGGTTTGTGCAACAATCTACTTCTTTAGTGAGCATCTCTGAACAACTTACGATGGTTGGTTATGCTTCTCCTTAACATTTCAAGGGCGGCAAATTGCTTGTCTCCAGAACTTGTACTAAAATGACTAGAAGATAAAAGGAAATTGTATTATCCTAAAAGACTTTTTTTCTGAGCTGCCCAAGGAAGAGTCATTTTCTAATCAGAATCAGTAAGAGTTTAAAGGCTTAACTCTATCTCTGCAATTTTTGGAAAACACTTCTAATCCCTTGCTTTTAATGCTTTTCTTTTTGTTCTGTTATAGAATAGGTGCCCTTATCCATTCAATGCTATCTTTTCTCCAGGAATCTTAATATGTGAGTTAGACACCTACCTGATTTCCTGCGTTTGTGTTCCTCACTTCTGAAGCCATTTGCTTCCCTCCTGTAGCTTCAATCATGTGCCAACCCTAGGATAAATCTAAGCAAGATTTGAGGGACAGAGTAAAGAGCTCAAAGTTAACTTTGTAGTTTAGATCACTGTCAATGTTAGTCTAACCCTATCTATGTAGTCCAGTTCTCATTTGATGGATCCTCTATTCAGTTCAATTCTGTCAGCTTTGATGACACCAAATATGCGCTAAGCACTTCAGTTAGGATGTAGAGATAACTCAGCTTAGTGAGGTTTCTGACATTTAATACTAAAATGTCATAACATTTTTTCATAGATAGAGATACTCCCAACCTGCTGTTACAATCCAGATTCAGTCACTACCTTGTATGTTCACTGATAATGAAAAGTGGGTCCCTCCATCGTACCACATGGTTTGAATTTCCTGGTACCCTCAGTTTAGTATTGTAGTGTTTGTGCAATGAGAGCACGCAAGACATATTCTGGAGAATGAGTGTGTATATGTGTGTGCTTATTTTCTCTTATATATGTGGAATAAATGTGCGTCTATGTTCGTCTACTTTCTATTATAGTTTCTGTGAGTCAGGAATTTGGAAGTAACATATCTTGGTGGTTCAGGACTTGAGTTCCACATTAGATAGCAATCAAGATGCTAACTAGGCCTGTAATCATTTGAAAGCTTGTCTAGGGCTTAAGGGTCTACTTGTCTTTTTTTTTTTAATAATTGAGACATAATTGTACATGTTTCAGATGTATAGAGTAATGTTTCCATACATGTAACACTTTGCAATTAACAAATGATGATGGATGATCTACTTGTAAAGTAACATGCTCACATAATTTAATAATGACTGTTGACAGAAGACCTCAGTTCTTAATCCAAGAACTGACCAAGAAAAAAACCCAGAGCTTTATGAATGTTCTCACTTATGTCAGGAAGTCATGACAACTGGCTACCCATAGAGTGGGTAAGCCAAGACGCTAATGTGGAAGCATCCATGGTTTATTTTCTTCTCTGTTGGCACCTAGTAATCTTTAAATAAATATTTGTGTGTTTGACAACGTGTTTAAATAAGGATACAGGTGGACCCATTACAACAATGAGATGTAAAAAATGCTATGTTGAAAAATGAACTTTACAACTTTGGCAGGGAGCGGGGTGTGGGGGAGGGGGAGAGTACAGTCGTGAAGATGGGAGGGCAGGGATGGTAGGGGAAAAACAAAGGAGGGGCAACAATGCTTGATAAGAAATATACTTATTACCTTGCTCATGTAATTGTAACCTCTCTATGGTATTTTCACAATTAAAAAACATATTAAAATATTTGTGAGTCCATAAACACTTAGTTCTTAAAAGTTCTACATTCTGTGATCACATCGGTAGTTTATTTCTATAAAGTTTGAAATCTACCTTCTTTTCAAAACTTCCCAGGTAATGTTAACAGTCATCAGTCATCCCGGGTTGTGAATAGCCACATTAAACTAAAAAAGTTACTTTCGATACCTTATAAGGTAGTTCTTACAGATGGGTGCCTAGAGAGGAGGGGGGGGAGGCAGAAGGAGAGAAACATGGGGGAGGGAGCAAGAAAGGAAAGAGAGGGAGTGGAGAGAGAGAGATTTTACCTATCTAGTTGATCAGGCAGCACAAGATTTTACTATTGAAACATTTATTGAGTCTTCTCTATGTCTGGCAATATTATAGACACAGAAGATGCCATAGGAGGAAATAGACAAAAGTCCTTGGCACCATATAATTAATGTTCCAGTGGGAAGAACTGAATGTGAGAGTGACTAGAGGGAGAAAATGTCAGAGGTATGAAGCATAGAACATCAGTAGACATATTGACAATACACAAAACTTCAAGTAAGCATGATATAGATATAGGTGATAGAGAATGATTAGAATGATACTTTTAAGTTATAGAATGTGGTGGCTTAGTATGTACTTTTTCTTACTTTCATGCACAAAATTCCCATGAGAATATCTAAGATAATTCTTTCAGCATTGCCTAGACTCTTTTACCTTTATTTTCCACTCAGAAGCTAAGTACCAGTAGGTTTTGCATAAAATAGTATTTATTAAAAACTTTTTGGGGTTTTTATTTTGCTTCATGTTTTCATTACAGAACTTTTCAGAACAATTGACATGTAATATGCACTTTGAATCTTTATATGGAAGGATAATCTAATAAAAATATTTCCAAATCTTCCAAATCTCTGAACTCTTTCTCTCTGAGAATATCTTCAGTTCATATGTTACATCGAATATTCTTTGAGAAATGTTAGAGGAAAGTTGGAAAGTTTTAAGTTGTAGAGAATGTTTAGATGTTTACCAGATGTGTTTCCTCTACTTTCTGGACACAAAATGGTTAGATTAGCAGTACAGCCATATGACTGAATTCTATCCAATTTGAAGAACTGTTTTATGTCACTTGCAGGTTGGAGTCATAAAAAGTGCGTGTGCAGACTTTCACACAGTTTTATCTTAGGTGACTTCACCTCAGATGCAAAGCGTTTTGTCGAAGATGGTGAGGCCTTAGGTCAACATTGACAAATTGTAGCCCATGGGGAAAATATAGGCTGCAACATATTTTTGGAAATAAAGGTCACTGGAATACAGCTATAACCATTTGTTTAAGGACTGTCTATAGCTGCTTTTTACTCAAAAGATGGTTGCTTGATTAATCAAGGAACCTAGAACCCTGAATGATTGCAGTGAAACATAGACACCTGTTTCCTCTGTGGGGTTGTTTGTTACTGCAATGTTTACATATGTTAGGATTTCTGACTGACCTGGAGATCAATAAACCTTTTTTCCACCTTGTTTACTTCTCAAGAATTTAATAGTAACTTCATTATATTTTTGAAAAATTAGTCTTTTGAATGTGTCATCTGTTTCCTGCTGATATAAAAGATAACAGACTTTTTAATATTTATATTCATAGGAATCTACAAATTTAATCTGAATATGGCTGTGTAGCCACATAATTCCATACTTAGGAACTTACTGTATCAGTATTCTGAGTTCAAGGTCAGCCCGGGATACATATTAAAACCCTGTCTCAATGAAATCTCCCTCCACCCCCTCCCAAAAAATAGAAAAACAAAAAAAGAATGCATGCATTTTATTGTTAATTTTACTTGCAGTACACTTCACCCCAGATGGAGGCAATCATACTATTGTCGCACATGTTGATGAAGAAATACTAGATTTGTCTCTACATCACCAAATTCAAATTAATGAATGTTTTGCAGTGCTAAGGATTAAACTTGGGGCTCATGCTAGGTAAGTGCACCACTGAGATAACATCCTCAGTCCCAAATTAAGTTTTTTAAGCAGTTCACAGGCTGGATGGTATAGTAGGAACATGTCTAATAGAGTTAAAGGCCCAGAGACTTCTCCTTGCTTTGCCCTTGATTTCTTTTGTCCTCTTGTTTCATTACTGCTAATGACCAGACTCTTCAAGAGTCTGTTCTTCAGCTAGACTAGCCATTTCTTCTTCCATATAGATGTATGCATATATGTATGCATGCATGCTTGCATGTACATAAGCACATATCAGATGTGTACCATCAGCTATGTACAATAATTTCTGGAATAAACTTGTCAGATAGAAAAAAAGAAATCTGAAGTTAGTGGCTTATCATATAAACCCCTCTGATTCAACATTTGCTAACAATCCTAATAATCCATAAACTTCCCTAACATGCTAAAGATTCAGCACAAAATGTCGAATACTGAGATTCTTCAGTAGGGAAGTTTCTGAAATTCATTTAACCAGGTAATATCATCAGCCCATTACTTTAAGAAAGTACAAACTAATAGAGATCTTAGAACATTTACTTAACATAGATTAAGTTTAAAAAGGCTATTCTACCTCAGTGTATCATGAATGTTGTTCCTCTTCTTTCTAGATAAATTTCTCTCAGTAAACTAGTAAACTAGTTCATAAATAGTTGAATTGTCTTGTCAAAAAATTTTAACTGAATCACTTTTTGGAAATGACTTTCTTCAAGTCTGGAAGTCATAGATCTTGCACTAGCTAGAGTGAACAGTGAAGTCTCAGTTGGCCTACATGTTATTTACTGAGCTTTATAACAGACAAGGGACTAGATATACATTGAACCTAGGAGTTTTTCCATAAGACAATAGCATCAATTTCAATTCAGAACAATCCGTAGTATTAATTAACTGTTGGGATCTCTTTCACTACTACTGTACTGTCTCATCTTTTATTCAACAGCTCTGTGAAAGAAATTTAGAGGCCATTATAGGACACCTGAGGCAAACCATATTTGTAAGATCTCTATAACACTATTCCCTCCTCCACTGAAAAATTTTCCTCAGAGAATTGGGGAGACTGCAATTTTCATCACCTTATAAAACTATATAGCCAACATTGAGTAGCCCAGGATTCTGAATCCTAAATACTGTGCATTCTTGAACAAATCACTAAAATGGCATGGAACTCATTTTCCTCATGTGTAAAAAAGGATAATGACAGTATAACTCATCGAGTTTTGAAATGATTTGAAAATGTATTAATCTAAATCACTTATTACATTTCTGGAGATATACTGAAAATAATTTTATGATTATTATAATATTACTTACCATAAAGTAGGTAAACACTACTTTTATAATTTTCTTTTCATCCATGTTATCTGCTATAAAAATGGCCAGTTCTGCACTTACCACTTTAAAGGTATTCATGTTTGTTCAATCTTGAATATATAATTAAATTACAGGTTATATTATTTATTATCATTTTATTTGTTCATCTAGGTTCAAAATTACCTGAGAATTGTAGCTCTCTTACAACTTAAGATTTGTAATTCATATCTTCACAAGGAAGGTCAAGTAACATAAATGAACTAAGCAGGATATATGGCATTGAGGTCCATTTGAGAATGACAAAAGGAGTAATTCATTAACTCTTGCCAAACATTTCTGTTATGTGGGGAAGCAGACTAACTGTAAACAAATTATAGCATGTCATTAAAAATAAACTAGAAATTTTATGTTTCTTGTAAAATGTAAATTCTCTTGATGTTTACATATTCAAAACAATTTTTAAAAAAGTACCAAAGAAGCTGGGCACCAGTGACTCATGGCTATAATCCTAGCTATTCAATGGGCTGATTCATATGTGAGAATTTGAGTCCCACATAAAAGCAAGCCTAGGAAAAAAAGTCTGCAAGATTCTATTAGAAAAGATTCATTAGAAAAGCAGGACTGGAGACTTAGATCAAGTGGTAAGGCACTAGCTGCAAGCATGAAAGCAAATGAGCTTGAGGCTGTATGTTCAAGTCTTGATGCCAGTGTGAAAAGACACACAGAGAAGAATCATACAGGATAAATGAAAGAAATAAATAATTTCAGGTTAAATTTTGCTCTATTACTTCCTAACTAGTGTGACTTCGAGAAGTTAATGAACATCCTTAAACCACAATATCCATTACTAAAAATTATTACCTAGCTCATGGAGGTTACAAATTGAGACTAATGAGATAACACAAGTACACAAAACAACAACAACAAAACAACAAAAAGCAAGAGCAGTAGCTAGTACATAGGTAACACTTGGCAAATGTTGACCAGCATCATAATTATTTAAAATCTATAGGCAAAAAAGCTGGGTGCTGGTGGCTCACACCTGTAATCCTAGCTAGCCAGGAGGCTGAGATCTGAGGATCATGGTTCAAAGCCAGCCCAGGCAGGAAACTCTGTGAGACTCTTATCTCCAATAAACCACCAGAAAACTGGAAGTGGCACTGTGGCTCAAGCGGTAGAGCTCTCGCCTTGAGCTGAAAAGCTGAGGGACAGCACCCAGGCCCAGAGTTCAAGCCCCATGACAGACAAAAAAAATGTATAGGCAACAAGAATTTCATTAACCATAACAGCAACATTATTATTACTAATGCCAATAGTATCCACACAAGTCTAACATACATTGTAATCATATGCAAATGAGGATAGTGCTTTTAACAGTAATTGATATCTTCATTCTCCCATTGTGCATGAGCACAATTCAAGGTAAAAAGTAGAAAACTCTATCATTTTCTTTCCATGTATCTCTCTTTATTACTAATATCTATCAGGTAATATAAATTCTAATGCATATGTTTCTCTTTTTTCTTCTGAATTGAAAATTTCTATTCTGCATAAAACATTTTATTATTTTAAGCCCTCATAATTGTTCAAGAAGAATGCAACAATAGTATTTTCACTTATATTTCAGTGAATATATTTCACTGATACTTCAGGCTGCTGTGGAAATGGATTTGGTTCCTTCCAATCTATTTTCACAGCAGCCAGATAGATGGTGCTAAAATGCATGACTTCTATAATTTGGCCTCTGTCCAGGGATCTTCAAATGAACCACAACAATGTATCATTCATTTTTCATCTTCACTGCATTTTCTAGAGTTTAATTCTGAATTTTTTCTCTTAACTTGCTATGTGACCTTTTGCAAAGTTATTGAGTCATAGTTTTCCATATCTATTCCACGGAGTGGTTGTGAGAATTAAATGATTTTCACTTAATATATACAAAGTTATCATAGCTCTGGCCTATAACAAGTACTAAATAAATAGATATAACTATTCAATAGTTACAATGACTTCTAAATTAATCTGCAAGACCCAGGCACAAATGTGTTCTCAGGTTTAACATTACAAGTCAGAATACAGTAAAGACTATTGCACATCCATGTTCATTGCTGCACTATTTACAATAAACAAGTTATGGAAATAGCCCATATGCCTTACAATGGATGAGTGGATAAAAAAATGGATGAGTGGATAAAAAAAACCCTATACACAATGGAATTTTAATCATCCAGAAAGAACAATATGTCATCTTCAGGGAAATGGACCTAGAAAAAAATTATATTAAGTGAGATAAGCCAAGGTTAGTGAGACAAACATGTTTGTGGAAGCTAGATCTAAAATTCAACTGGAGATGAAAACTTATACGGGACTCTAGGCATTGACCCACAATCAGACTAAAGGAGAATATTCTTAGGGGAAGAACAGAAAAGTGTATCTCCTCTGAACATTTAAAATATTATTTATTAAAACAAATTTCAGGAAATGGAAACACTTTTGTTGCTATTTGTTTTGCCTTTTTTTGTCTTTTTAGGGGGAGCAAAGTTGGAAGGAAGGAAGGTAGAGAAGAAGGGTAAATAAATGCAGTCTCATGCTATTCAGTATACACTATGTGGAAAATGACCTATGTAACTTATGGGCAGGAATGGGAGGAGGAAACAGAGAGAAAGTGAAGGAAGAGGTGACATTATCAAAAAAAAGAAATGTAGGATCCTGGAGGAAGATGGCAGAGGAAAAGCTGGAGGCTAATCAAACTCTCACATAGAAAGCAGTGTTCCAGTGAAAATTCCTAGGTTAGAGAGTCATACCAAGTGTGCCATCATAGAACAGAGAGTTTGGCCAGAGAGGAAAATCCAGGCAGCTTGGTTAAGGAGACAGATTTGAGCACTTGCTGGTGTTGGCAGCAACAGCCACCATATCAACAGAGAAGAGCCCAAGACAAAGAAGCCAGAGGACGTATGTGAGAGGATTCTACTCACTGTCATCAAGAACTGACAAGGAGTAGGAATCTTCATCGTGCTGACCACAGACAGTCACAGACTGTGGGCAGCCCTGAAACCAAGGGATAGGTGTGAGTACCCCAAGACATCTTCACTTTTTCTCTTGGAGTAGTGGTGGGAAAGTAGCCTCTCCCCCACAATGGGAGAAGAACCCCATCTTTGATACTGACAAAGACCCAGCCAGAACAGCTAGCATGCAGCTCAGGCCTTGGAAGAAGACACGAGGAGCCATTCAACAGGTCACAGGAACCTGATCTGCCTGGCTCAGCTCCACCCAGGGGAAAATTGCTCTTTCCAGGCAGAGAAAGCTCCATACATGGAGGAGTGACTTTCTTCACTGGGTAAACAGAGCCAGAGGCTGCCCCTCCCCAATGCAGCCTAGGCAGCAGTCCCAGCAGCAGGAAGGGTAAAAGAAAAACAATTGAAACTCAGTAAACAGAAAACCTAAGAATGGCTCCAGGCTGGTCTCCCTGAGTTTCTCAGCTTTACCTCAAGGTAAAGCTACTGATTGCTGACAGGCCTCAACCCTAGCTAAAAGCTAGACCTAACACTGCAACTCCAAGCTAGAGGAAACAGCCATCTCCTTCTTTTGTGATACTAAAAGGAGATCTCCTTCCCACTCAACTAGCCTGGGAAGAGGGTTATAAAGCTCCAGATAAGGCAGAGCTTCTTTCTGACTGCTCAAACAAACTGACTTAAGAAACCAATCAAGCCAAAGGAAAACCAAACACCATAAGCAAACCAGAGACTCCACCAAGAGACTGCTTATGGACACAGGGGAGACACAAGATTCCTCCACCTCCAAAAAAAATCATTTTTTCACCTAGTTTTTAAATTTTTTAAAAATTGTTTTCTATTTTTCATCATTTTTATTTTAGGTGTGTGTGTGTGTGTGTGTGTGTGTGTGTGTGTGTGTGTGTGTGTGTGTGTGTGTGTGTGTGTGTGTGTTTTAAGCTCTTTATTCTTTTCCTTTTGGTATTTTCTATTTTTGCATGACTTAATTGCTTTCTGCTCATCCCCAGATATATATCCATCTTCAATTATTAGACTTTATCCTTCATTGTGTGCACAATTACTTTAGAAATTGATTACTCAATTCACAAACTCTCAGCCTTAATTCCTTTAATAGCAGTATTATTTCTTAAAGCTTATACAATTTTAAGTATTTCATTTTTTCATTTTTCATTTTTATTTTTTCATTTTTCCTTGTTTCTTTATCATTCTTCTCATTTTCTCACTCTATTTCCTGCCTCTGAATTTACGTTTTGGTTAAATTCCCTCTCTACTTTTCCTTCCTCTCATTCCTCTAATCTTATTTTCTCCCCTAAACCTATTAATTTCTGGTCTGCTGACTCCTTATTTGACATTTTCAGTCCATTAATCCATAGTTGTTTGTTGTTGAACTAGATTGTATCTGTTGAAGTGGATTGTATCTGTACTTATTTTGACTGCATCAAACAATCTGTGCAACTACAGGGTTCTGGTTGATGCTTGCCTTAAAATAGTGTTCTAGCACAAAGTTGCTTTTGCTTTCATACCATTTGTCAGAACAAGCCAGCAAAATATAAGAAAAATGACAAGTCCAGGTATCTCAACTCCCACTCATGATAATCAGGCAACAAAGCAATAATGAATAATCCAGAGGAGAGTTCCCAAAATGTTCTACAAACACTACTGGTAAACATGTTGAATGAAAAGATTGAAAGCCTGCAAAGGACTCTGTGAGTGTAATAGGGAAACACATGAGTGGGATTGGGAAAGCATGAGCATGATGAGGCTAACCAAAGATTAATACAGGAATTTTGTGAGCATGAGGAAGCTAATCAAAGGAATACAGGAATTGCGTGAGCAGTATGAGAATAGGCAAAGATTAATGGAGGTATTCACGGAATCCATGAACATAGAGCTGAAGGAATCTAGGGAGGCCACAAAGGAAATGCTGAATGGAGCCCAGCACAAGGAAATGGTGTCCAATGAAACCATAACCAATCAACTAAGGGATTTGAGAATGAACACTGAAAACCAAATTAAGGAAGTAAAGAAATCTATACAAGATCTAAAACAAAGCTCCAACAAAGAATTTGAAGCCATCAAATCTGACCAATTAGAAGGAAAGGAAAAAAACAAACAAAGTAGAAAGTCTTGAGAGTAGGACAGACCATTCAGAAGATCGACACTCTGGGATTGGAGACCGCCTAGATATTATAGAGAAACAATATACAACTATTCAAGACAAAGGCAAGAAATAAGATAGATCTATTCAGAATTTAGAAGACACCATCAGAAGGCCTAATCTGAGGCTAATGGGTGTAGAGGAGCACCTAGAGACAGAAGATCATGGTCTAGGAAATTTATTTAACAGGATGCTAGCAGAGTACTTCCCAAAAATGTAAAAAGATAGGCCCATTCAGATACAAGAAGCCTTTAGAACCCTAAATAGACCAGACCAGAGCAGGACATGCCACCGCCACATTATAATTCACATAGGATCAATTCAGACCAAGGAAAGGATCCTTAAAGCAGTCAAGGAGAAAAGATCAATCATCTATAAAGGGAAACCAATCAGAATAACTTCAAATTTCTCAGCAAACATAAAACAAGAAGAGCCTGGAATGATGTATGCCACGCACAAAGGACAAACAACTATCAACCAAGAACACTGTACCCAGCTAAACTCTCCTTCATAATGGAAGATCAAATAAAAATCTTCCATAGCAAAGAAAAACTAAAACAATATATCTCCATCAAACCAGGCTCACAAAAGATACTTACAGATGTCCTACACATAGAAAAACAACAAGACCACAATAAAGGCCAAGAAACAGCCCCGAAACAGAGAATACAAGAATCATAGTAAGAACCTAGATGGCACAGCCACGAAGAAGGTGGATAACATGGCAGGAACTCCCAAACACCTCACTCCTAACTCTCAATATTAATGGACTTAACTCTCCAATTAAGCGACATAGACTGTCTAGTTGAATCAAAGAGTAAGATCCTTCTATCTGCTGCCTTCAAGAGACAAACCTTGCCCACAAAAACAAACATATTCTGAAAGTAAAAGGTTGGAACAAAATCTACCAAGCAAATGGCCACAATAAACAGGCAGGAGTTGCAATCCTAATATCAGATAAAATAAAATAAGGATGGCCAATAGACACATGAAGAAATGCTCAACCTCCCTAGCCATAAAAGAAATACAAATCAAAACAACATTAAGATACCACCTCACCCCAGTTAGAATGGCTATAATCAAGAAATCTAATAACAACAGATGCTGGAGGGGATGTGGCCAAAAGGGGACCCTACTGCATTGTTGGTGGGACTGTAAACTTGTTCAACCCCACTCTGGAAAGCAGTATGGAGGTTCCTCAAAAGACTCTACATAGAGCTCCCCTATGACCAAGCAATCCCACTTTTGGGCATTTACCTAAATGATCACAAACAAGGTCATACCAAAGCTACTAGCACAACCATGTTCATTGCAGCATTATTTTCTATAGCTAAGATATGGAACCAACCCAGATGGCCCTCAGTAGATGAATGGATCAAGAAAATGTGGTATATATATATATATATATATATATATATATATATATATATATATATATATACACACAATGGAATTTTATGACTCCATCAGAAAGAATGACATTGCCTCATTTGTTAGGAAATGGAAATACTTGGAAAAAATTATATTAAGTGAAGTAAGTCAGGCCCAAAGAAACATAGGTCCTGTGGTTTCCCTTATTTGCAATAACTAGTACATGTGTAGGACAAGCAGAAAAGGTCAAAAGCTATGTACATATGACCATGTAAGATGATGTTAAGTGAAATGAACCCCAAGATAGGGACACAAGTGGTTTTTCCTTTCTTGCTATTGTTTTTAACATATTTAAAATGTACTATGTGATTTTTTTTTCTCTTATGTGCTCTTTCCCCACACTAGAAGCCTTGTTTTAACTGTATTTGATGTTGGTGCCCTCCATCTTGTATATATCTTTTTCTATTTGGGGATGGGAAGGGAAATAATAAAATGCTGATATAAGGATACAGGTTGACCCATTGTAACAATGAGATGTACAAGACACTATGTTGAAAATGAATTCATAACTTGGGGGTGAGGGAGTGAGGAGTTAGGGAGGTGGGGAAGGAAGGGATGGTAGGGGAAAACAAAGGAGGGGGTAACGTTCGATAGGAAATGTACTCATTACCCTTCTCATGTAACTGTAACCTCTCTGTACAGTATTTTTACAATAAAAACATATATAAAAAAGAAATGTACCCTTATCTAACTCATGAAATGGTAACCCCTCTGTGCAATACCTTTAATAATAATACAATTATGTTTAATCAAAGAGGAAAAATATGTATACCATCTTATTCTACACATTCATATTCACTAATTGGTATATTATGATAAATTGCAATCCTTAGTCAGCACTTCTCTCTCACCCTACTAAAAGATATGAAACAACTAAGAGCCATAGTTTAAAAGCTAATGTTGAGCTGGACACATGTGGCTCATATCTCTAATCCTACGTACTCAGGTGACTGAGATCTGAGGATTGTGGTTCAAAGCCAGCCCAGGCAGAAAAGTTCATGAGACTATCTCCATTAAGGTTTCCCTATCCCCCCCTCCAAAGCTCAATGTGGAGCTCTGGGTCAAGTGGTAGGGCAATGGCAAGAAGCTCAGGGACAGTGCCCAGGCCCCAAATTTAAACCTCAGGACTAGCACTAAAACAAAACAATAGAAAAACAAAAATGAAAGCTAATTTGAGAAGTAAGTGGAAAAGTAGAACAAACAAAACAAAAAATTTAAAGTCCTTTATTTTCCCTTTAATTCTTAAAAAAATAATAAAACAAAGAACAAATATATAAAACATATGCAATTAGTATAATTAACCTCACTCATAACACTTAACAATTACTACCCTTAATATAAATGGGTTGAACAATACAATATGTCATGTTGCATGAAAGACTGATATTGTCAAAACTGATCAAAAGAAAGACTCATGTGGACCTTTGAGTATATATAGCTCAGTCACATATCAATTGCCTAGTATGAATAAGAGTCTGTGTTTGATCCCCATGGTTGAGATAGCAAGAGGAGCATATGATCAACTACAAAGTCATAATTTAAGTGTAGTCACATTTTAAAATAAAGATTAGACCAAGCAAATTTAATTTAAAACAAAACTGCTAGTAGATCCAAACAGGGACTTTTCTAGCAATGCAATTTCAATGTAAATAAATAACAATTATATACAAATATAAACTGAACAACAAAGCATCAGGATAGAAGTAAAATGGACAGAAATGAAAAGATAATTCACCAGTAACAGAAACCTCAATCCTGATCCTTTCAATAACAAATGTAATAGAAAATTCCATATTCATGCCTAAGACTATTTTAAAATGGCAAAATTTTCTTAAATTAATTTAAAGGTTTGATGGAATCCCCTATTACAATGTCATGGTCATTTATAGAAACTAATAATTTATAGAAACTAATAATAATAAATGGATTCTAAAATCCACATGAAATTTCAAGCATCACATTTGTAAAATCTATTTTGGAAATGATGTACAAAGTAGAAAGATTCATACTTCCTGATTGCAAAACCTACTTAAAACCAACAATAGGCAAGATTGTGCTATTGTGAGGAAAGACATAAATCAATTGGTAGAAGTTAGAGTTCAGAAATAAGCCATACATCTCGGTAAACTGATTTTTAAATAGATGTTTCCTATCCATTCAGTGAGGAAGGAAATCTTTTCAAGAAATTGTGCTTCTGCACATGCAAGAGAATTAAGTTGAAAAGTTACATTCCAGTAAATTGATCAAAGTTATGAATATAAGACTTAAAACTATCATACCTTTAAAAGAAGACATAAGAAATTTTCATGACCTCACATTTAGCAGTGCATTTTTATATTTGACTCCAAACAAATAAGCATTAGAAGAAAATAGAATAGAATGCAACTAAACAAAACTAAAAAATAAACCACTTGTATCTCAAATGACCCTAATCAAGAAATGAAAGAGTAACCTACATAGTAGGAAAATGTTTTCAAATCACTTATCTGTTAAGTAACATATCTAGAATAAAGAATTCTTAAAACTGAATGGTGAAACCAATCTAATTTTAAAAGGCAATTGATTGGAATAGACCTTTTTGTAAAAAAAATCTACAAATGGCTGTGAAAGATACTCAACATTAGTAGATATTAAAGAAATGCAAATCAAAACTATAATGAGATACAACTTCGTGCCCATTATGGTGGCTTCTCTGGGTTAAATGTTTCTGTCAATTTCATTTGTTTAGATCCTAATCCCCAGGATTTAGGAGGTGAGGCCATTATCTATGGTAAAAGAAGCATGCATGCTACAATTCTGGAAAGGTTTGTCTTTATCTAGGCTGTTGTTTCATATATTAAGTTAAACAGTTAAGGAGTGTATATAATTTATCGAATATATATTTTGGCTAAATAAAATAGCAGAAAAATGTGGCTATAAAGGCTCTATAAAGTTCTATGTTGTCATATACTACTTTCTATAATAATGTATATTATGTAGAATATTGAGTGAAGACTGGTATAACTTTTTATACAAATATTACCATTTCATCCCAGCCAGAACCAATTGAGCACTGCTTGCCTTTGTTACTTCAACTACAACAGAAAGAATAATATAGAAAACAATATCTTTCCCAAGCAAAATTTATAAACAATTCTTCATCAAAGACTAAACATGTGTGGCTGAATGACCTTTCTTCCACATACTATCTATGGAACATTAGATTTTGACTCAGTATGAAGTGGGAATAACAGTTTGGAGGTATTTCCATTTATTTTCTATTGCTCTAAGTCTCAGAATTTGTAGTGTATAAAGAAAAGCAGTTTATTTAACTCATACTTTGGGAGGTTCAAGGGTATGGTACTGTCGTCAGCTCAGTTCTCATGAGGATATCATGGAAAACGGCATCCAAATAATGAAAGGTATGCCAGGAGAGGTCACATGGAAAGATGGGAAGATAGAGAGCAGGTAGGAACCAGGGTTGCTCTTTTATAGCAACTTAACTCTTGTGGAAACCAACTCACTCCACAAAACAAGTAATGTCATTCCTTTCCAGGAACAAGGTCCCCAGTGAACTGATTATGTACTAAGTTCTGTATTTTAAACCTTCCACCACATGAACATTATCACTCTAAGAAGATGGTCTGTAATCCACGAGCCCTTGAAAGACAAACCACATCCAAACCATAGAAGGGTATTCAGGAACCTAGTCTCTGTGATAGAAATTCTTGTGTAGGGCTGGGAAGGTGGTTCAGTGGTAGAGCGCTTGCCTTGCATGGATGAGGCTCTGGGTTCGATTCCTCAGCACCACATAAGCAAAAACAAAAAAGCCGGAAATGGCTCTGTGGCTCAAGTGGTAGAGTGCTCGCCTTGAGCTGAAGAGCTGAGGGACAGCACCCAGGCCCAGAGTTCAGGCCCCACAACCGGACCCCCACCAAAAAAAGAAATTCTTGTGTACACTATGAAATGTGCACCCTCAATCAGAAGCATTACCTATTAGGTTAGAAAAAAAATCCAAGCTGGGATATAACTCAGTGGCAAAGCGCTTGCCTAGCAAGGGCAACATCCTGGGTTCCATCCCCAGTACCAAAAAAGAAAAGACAATACCTACAGTTAAAGAAAAAAATCCCACAGATATATCCATTAATCTCAAAGGAAAAAAAAACTATAAGGGAAAATTATAATGGGTAGACACCATAATCACAGCTATCCTACATTTTCCCTTAACGTAATAATCTAGAATGCATCATATCAGAGAAAATAACATGCATATATAAATTGGTATCCTAACAGTCTGGTTTAAGCAGGAAAGCCTAGTTTTTATATATTTCCTTTACCTGTCCTTGTGCCCTAAATTATATTTTATATTTGGCTCAACAGTTTTCATAGTAATTTGAGCAAATGTAGTATGTTTTTGCTAGTAGGTATTTTTGCATTTTATGACTCTGACTTATGCCCCAAGAGTCCTTTGCCAAAACAGACAGCAAAATTTCCAAAGGAATCTGTAATGAGGAGCTGACCTCATTTTTTTTCTGCCAGTTAACCATCTTGTAGTTTTTGAGGAAACAAAACAAACATGATTAGTGCTGTTCATGTTTCTCATTTAATCATAGCTGATATAGGACAGCCTTAACCAATTAAACCTGGAAATACTTATAAGTAGTTCCTTCTCTCTGTGTGTTTAAAAATGTCAATTCTTTTCTCTACTATGCCTCCCCATTCTTCAAACTCTATGAAATAAAAATATTAATAAAAACAAATTCCTAAAAATATTAATTCTTTGCAGCAAACTGCCAACTGTCTGAAGTAACAGAAGTTGGGCGAAAGCTGTTTTCCCCAGGTATGTGAGAGCACTAGCCTGTACCTGTGCCTCTCACTCTTCACACATTCCTCTCTGTGGAATTCAGGTCAGAAACTCTGGATCCCCCTCCTTCTCACCCCCCTCCACCTCCCGCCCCTGCCCCCACTGCCTTCTCCCTTCTTAGGGACTCCTAAGAATGAATTCACAGCCTTGGAATGAAGAAGGTGAACAAAGCCTTTTCTTTCCTCATCTTAACGTCTGTGCATTGGTCTGGATTTTCCCGAATTGAGTGAATTCATCAAATGTGTTTGGACAGAAGTGCTCTCTCTCATTCAGTGCACTCCAGCACAAAGCCATTTCTCTTATCTAATGGCTGGGGCCCAGTGCCTGAACTCCTGATTGTGAGATACCTATAGAAGCTTAGTTAACTCTTTCAGGACAGGAAAATGTGATCCAGCTGTAGCTCCGAGTGATAAATGACCACTCAAAAGGATGAGTAGGGAAAAAGACAAAATTAAAAGACAACTCAAGGCACTTAAGCTTTAAACAATGATATCAGTCACAAGTTGATGGGTTACAGAAAGAGAGTTTCGTGTGGATTGGAAAGTCAAGAGAATACAATATACTTCTGGAGCTCCTTCTACTTTCTGCCTAATTCTCACATCTCCTTCAAGGCCTACCTCAGGTTCCACTTGATTTAGAAAGGTTTCTCTGACCATCAATAATAGTCTTGACTTCTCTTTCTCCCTTTGGTCACTTATGAAACAAACTTGACACACATCTCAAAATTCTTTCTGTTCATAAAGACTTTGCAATGCATATCATGCCTCTCCTTGCAGTAGGAAACTTTTTTTTGAAACTAGAAACCTTGCCTTCCAAGCCATATCTTCTACAGAGGCAGTTGTATATACTGTAGATTCTGAATCCTCTTCATTAAGTCAGGTCCCAACAATTCTTCAAGCTTTAGCATACATAAGCATGTAATCTACAGAAGAATAGTATTTTTTTTTCCAGAACGGGGGATTTATTGAACTCAGGGATTCATGCATTGTAGAGCTTCATGCTTTCTCTAATCATGTCATTTGTTCATATTTTGGTTTTATAGAGTTTCACTAACTTTGCCTGGGCTATCCTCAAATTTGTGATCCCCTGCCTCTACCATCTGGCTGAGTAGCTTAGGTTACAGATGTGTACTACCATAAATGTGCTTTCTTGACAAGTCTCTCAGCTTTCCCTTCTCAAATTGTTACCCCTCCCCCCAAATAAACCTTTTCCTACAAAGAGATTCTTAATTGATCATTGTATTTATGATGTGTTCTTTGGGGCTTTCCTCAATGTTCCCAAAGGGATATCATTCATTTAAATCTCAATAAATTTTGGTGTATTTAGTTAGCATTTATTGTTACTTATTAAATATAATCAGCCATGCACTTTTCTGTAGCCTTCTTTTGTTGCTTCTTATTTCTCAAACTAGTTAATAAATAATTAGATACATGGAACAAGCATATTATATTAATTTTCACCTGTCACAGACCTTCTTTGCCATTCTGTGTGCATAAGCAGCACCCAGAAAACTACATTGAATGCAGTCAGGACAACACAAATAATAGGCAAAAGGAACAAGCAATGAGAGGTGCTGGTGGCTCATGCCTGTAATCCTATCAACTCAGGAGACTGAGATCTGAGGATTGGGGTTCAAAGCCAGCCTGTGTAGGGAAGTCTGTGAGACTCTTATCTCCAATTAATCACAGAAAAAAAACTGGAAGTAGCACTCTGGCTCAAGTGGTACAATTGTAGCTTTGAGAAAAAGGGGCTTAGGGACAGCATCTAGGCCCAGAGTTTAAACCCCAGGAATAGGAAAATAAAAAAAGAACAAGCAAATCAGTGCTATTTAACTACCTGAATAAAGGATATAGATAGATATATTGATATACTATTATCATAAAGAAATTATAGGGAACTGATGCTTTTTTGAAGCTATTTCTTATGAGGTAGTTCAGTCTCTCCTTATACCTGTAAGTCATTATGTTGTTACCCTCATTAAAAATGTATCTTTCTACAATGGAGAGAAAGCAAACAAATTCCATTAAAATCTGTTAAGAATTTCCAACTAGACAAAAGAAGTACCATTTTAAATGGAGCAATTTGCTGGCATTTTGTTTCAAAATGGCAACTGAGGCAAAAGAAGATATTTATTGACCTCTTTTCACATGCAAGATACTATGCTAAATGATCTGTGAATTCAGTCCACAATGCAGATGACTGTTCTTAAAATTATTGTAAAAGCAAAAAACATAAAGCCAAGAGGAATATATGATCCATCAGGTAAATAAAGCTTATTTGGCTAAGTCAAAAAGCACTCTCCCCACCCTGCCCTCACAGCAAGAACTGACTTATGATGAATCAGTCTTCATAAACCTTTGCCACTGCCCATCTATTTTGGGCATTATCACATTGTGAGTCACTTTACTTTTGAAATTACTCTTTTACATTCCTTCTCATTTTATGTAAAGAAATACTCTTAGAAATCATAGAGCTGGCTGGGTGCTGGTAGCTCAGGCCTATTATTCTAGCTACACAGAAAGCTGATATCTAAAGATCACACTTTAGTGACAGGTTGGGCAGACAAATCAGAGAGACTCTTTATCTCCTATTAACCAGTAAGAAACTAGAACTAGAGGTGTGGTTTAGATGTTAGGACATCAGCTGAGAATGAAAAAGCTAAGAGCAAGAGGCCATAAGTTCAAGCCCCAGTACTGATACACACCAAGGAAGGAAAAAAAGAAGGAAAGAAGGAAGGAAGGAAGGAAAGAAGGAAGGAAGGAAGGAAAGAAGGAAGGAAGGAAGGAAGGAAGGAAGGAAGGAAGGAAGGAAGGAAGGGAGGAAGGAGGAAATAAATCTGGGATCACAAGACTGGAAAGGAGGCCTTAGGAGATTGTCCATGACTACATTTTTTCCATTTGTTCCATAGGCTCATTTGGTAAAATGAAGGTTTTGGACACCTTCTCAGAATAATGTTTGTAAATGTATAGATTAAATGCATAAACAGTGATTTATTTAAAGTGCAGGAACTAGCAAAATGATTCTGATGTTAGAAGTCTGATGTGTAACTCTGGAAACTGCTTTCAGAGCTGCTGATAATATTCTTGTTCTTTGTTGTGGATACTTGAAAGTTATACAATTATATATGCATTGTAAAAATTAATTGAGCTATACACTTATGATTTGTTCCCTTTTCTAGATGGAGATTCTATTTCAAAATAAAAGTTCCAAAGTGAAATAAGATAAACAGGATTGCAAAGGAATTTTAGTATATTGAAACACATTTCTATCAATAAACCTTAAGAGATCCAATCCTTATGTTAAAACCTTAAATTAAGAACTGAGAAAAAAGAAAGGTAGGATATAGAGAGAGGTATGGAGACAGGATCCCCTTTCTTCTATGAGTTGGTAATCCTGTTAATAAAAAAGGCTGACAAACCTGAAATTTACAGACTCATATATATATATATATATATATATATATATATATATATATATATATATTACTTTATGAGAACCAAATGAGAAGGAAAGGCAAAAGAAGAAAGTGAGAATAAATACTTTGTTGTGTTAGAGTGGAATAGGTGGAATAGGTAGAAGCATGTGGAACCCATGACATAAAGTACTTGACAAGATGAAGGGTTTAGGAGTCCACGGGAAAGGAGGCACACCAGTAATTATTGCTGGGTACAGAATGGGAAGAGGAGTTGAAGTTGGATTCCTTCCTCTTTTATTTTGAGTTCCTATTGATAAGAAATCACTGACATTTTGTTTTTTAGCAAAGCAGTAAGAGAGGATGTGGGTTTTTTTTTAATTCATGCAGTTCAATGTAACAAATATCTAGTAAATGCTCACCAGTTCAACATACTGTGGTAGGTACTGACCTAGATAATGGATTCAACCAGTCCTTAAGTCTCTGTTTGGTGCCTTTCACTAGTATTACACCTTCTAATTTGAGACTTGTCAAATTACATTTACATTCTAGGTTGGAATAATTAAAACTACTTTAGGTATTACAAAGGAAGCACAACTGGGGGCACAAATTCAATGGGAGATATTCCTATTTAGGTCAGGAACATGCCTCAAAGTTGGATGTTTTTTAAGTCTACTGTTTGTCCAAATGTTTTTCTTCAGGCAATGTTCTTTAAAATACACAAAATGCTGCGGCTAGATGGAATATGGGATACTCAGGAAAGGCAGTACATTTAAAACCCTCTGAAAAACACAATGATTTATGTTAGTATCTTTATAAACTATTATTATTAATTGAGTAATTTATTAATATCTTTTTTAAACTCTTAACTACCTTGATAATGTAAAGGGAACATGGATCATGTCCTCCAAGAACAGAAATTCAAACAATGGAGAAGCTTCCAAAATTTCCACCCCATTTTTCTCCCACTGTGTTTGACATAGAGCCACATTGAATATTGTAAGCTAGGGATTTACAATTACTTACTGAAAAAGTGGAGATGGCTGGTTTGGGGGAAGTTTATTGTCTTCTATCAGTCCTAAAAGCCATCCTAAAAGCCATTCTGTCTTTGTCATCATGAATACCAGTCAAGACATGCTTTATTATTTCTATAAGACAGACTATCCAGACTACATGGCTGCCAATAACATATTTTTTTCTAAAGACCAATACTAAGCCTTTTTTATTATAAATTGAAGGTTAGTAACAATGTTTGCTGGGAAAATGTGCCTAAGGAAATCCTTTAAAAAGTGGTTTCTCTGTCCTGTTTATTGCAGGGGTAATATTTTGCTGTTACTAACCCCAGGAAATAGAAGCCCTATGGTTCACAATTTAATTTTGAGCCTTCTCCTCCTTCCCTCCTCCTCTACTCCTCCTCATTTCTTTCCCTTCTTTCCTCTCTCCTCCCCTTTCTTCCTCTCTCCTTCATAATCACTTATATTACGAGACTTATTTACTACAATGTTAAAGACTTGGCCATAAATCACATATAGATGGTACCATTTTACTACTCAGTTTAATATGGAATGAATGATCAGTATTTTAATAGTCATGCTTAGATTTTCACAGTCCACTTATTTTTGCCCTTAGCTCAAGACAAGAGCTGCCTCTCTGGGCAATGATGAAAGGAATATACTTTCTACCTGGGGTCCAAATGTAACTGAGTGAAATTGTTCTTCTTCATCTCCCCTGAATTTCAGAGTAAAAAGCCTTTTGCAATTTACAACTTGGTCTCAGGAAAACATTCTTTTTCATAATCCTTGCCTGAAAAAGGGCCAAACTATAAAGCTTTGAATATTCTATTTCTTGGAAAAAACCAAGTCTCTGTGTGTTTAAACATGCATATACACACATAAATAATAAATAGGCTTACTTCTTTATGAAGTAATAAATTGAGGCTTTCTTTCACAAATATTGGAAATGTTTTCCTAAATGTGGTAAATTGGGCAACAGTTTTTTCATAATATATGCTTGCACAAAAACATTTAGAAAGTATTGTGATATAACAATATTTTCCTTTGTGTTCAGATTTTTTTTCTTTTTTATTGTGAAAATACCATACAGAAGGGTTACAATTACATGGGCAAGGTAATGGGTACATTTCTTATCAAGCATTGTTGCCTCCTCCTTTGTTTCTCCTTCCCATCCCTTACCATCTCCCATTCCCCCCACCTTGTGTTCAGATTTTTATAACATACTTAGTTAGCATCATTGCCTACTGTACATTTCTGAGAATATTACAGTTCAAAATTTTTTATAACATCTTTGCATTTTCTATATCAATATTTAAACTTTTGGTTTATTTGACTTATGGTATATTTTATGAAAAGGGGATTGATTTTTTTGTTATTAGTCTACTATCTACAAAAAGCTGACTTGAGATTATGCTTTACTGTATCTTACATTCACATATGCACTTGAAAATATATCTGATGATGGATTAAAAAGACAATAGAATATGTTCCTGGGAATTTGGCTTAGTGGTAGAGTGCTTGCCTAGCATGCATGAAGCCCTGGGTTTGATTCCTAAGTATCACATAAACAGAAAAACCCAGAAGTGGCTCTGTGGCTCAAGTGGTAAAGTGCTAGCCTTGAGCAAAAGAAGCCCAGGAACAGTGCCTAGGCCCTGAGTTCAAGCTCAGGACTGGCAAAAAAAACAAAACTATATTTCGATTTGGCAATTTCGTGAATCCTTATAAATGAACACATTCTTTATCACCTTCATTCATCTTTATCCTAGGAAAAAACAAAGTCTCATCATTATTTGTAAGAATTTATCAGGCTGGGAAGGTGGCTCAGTGATAGAGTGCTTGCCTTGCATGCATGAGGCCCTGGGTTCTATTCCTCAGCACCACATAAGCAGAAAAAAAAAGCCAGAAGTGGTGCTATGGCTCAAGTGGTAGCACGCTAGGCTTGAGCTGAAGAGCTGAGGGACAGTGCCCAGGCCCAGAGTTCAGGCCCCATGACCGAAACCACCCCCCCCAAAAGAATTTATATCGAAAACAACCTAAACTAACAATAGTAGAGTAAGTGAATAAATTTTGGTGTATCTACTCAGTATGCTACAGTAGTATTAAAAGATGATAAATACAAAACAAACAGCAACTGAGAAATGATAGATAATCTTACTTTTCTGGTTCATATTTTTCTGCATTTTCTGCAAAGAAGACATGGTACTTTGTAATTAGGAATTATGTGTTACTTATAAACAGACAAACAAACAAACAAACAAATTAATTAATTAAATAAATAAATTTAGAACATGTAAATGTTAGCGGGGGTTAACCAAACTAAAAGCTGAGACATAAAATTTTTTATCTTCTTATCCTAGCTGCATGGGAAGATCACATTTTGAGATCAATCTAGGGGGATTTTAGTGGGACTGTATCCCCCAAATCAAGCTAGGTGTAGTGGTACATACCTGTAAATTAAGTGGGAAGTGGAGGAAGAAAGATAGTACAACAGTTTGAAACTAGTCCTAAACAAAATTCCTATTTGATAAATAAATGAAAGCAAAAAAGGCTAGACACATGGCTTAAATCTTAAACCATTTAGTTAGCAAACATGAAACCCTGAGTTCAAACTATAATCCTATCTACAAAAAAATGTTTTATCTTTCATGAAGGGCAAATGAGTTATCAAAAATTATCTATACAGCATCCTGTGAAAATCTCTCTACTGAGATGGACATTGTTCTCTTTCTTTAATCAATTAATATAGTAAATTTCGTTAATATTTACCCTAACATTAAAACCACTGTTGAAATCCTGAGGTTAATAAATCATTTCATGTTCATATCCTACTGGATTTTCTTTTCTAGTTAGTTGTACAAGAAGGTTTCATTTTTATTTTTTTAATTTTAAATATATATTTTTATTGCAAAGATACTGTACAGAGGGGTTACAGTTACATGAGCAAGGTAATGAGTCCATTTCCTATGAGCATTGTTACCCCCTCCTTTGTTTTTTCCCCTACCATCCCTTTCTTCCCCACCACCCAACTCCTCCCGCGTCCCTCCCCCCCCCCCACAAAGTTGTAAAGTTCATTTTCAACATAGTGTCTTGTATATCTCATTGTCACAGTGGGTCATCCTGTATCTTTATTTCAGCATTTTGTTTTTTCCCTTCCCCTCCCTAAATTAGAAAATGTATATACAGGATGCAGGACACCAGAATCAAATACAGTGACAAAAGGGGTTGTATGTACCATGGGGGAAGAACATACGAAGAAACAAAAAACAAATCACATAGTACATTATAAGTACATTAAAAAGAACAACAAGAAAGATAAAATCTCTTGTGTACCTATCTTGGGGCTTATTTTGCTCAGTATCAGGTCATATGGTCCTATGTACAAAGCTGTTGACCTCTTCTGCTTGTCCTGGACATATACTAGTTATATCCGATAAGGGAAACCATAGGACCTATCTTTCTTTAAGTTTGTCTTGCTTCAATTAGCATAATTTTTTCCAAGTCTTTCTATGTCCTAAGAAATGGGACAGTGTCATTCTTTCTGATGCATTTAATGTGTCCATTTATGTACACAATGCATTTTAATCAGGATGCCCCCACCCTATCCACCATTCTCATTTTCCTCTTGCCCCTTTGTCAAATAATTCTCATATACAGATGGAAATAGCAAATTTTATAAACTTTAACTACAGAATTCATTTCTTTAATAATAGTTATGTCCATTTACTTGAATTAAAATGTATTGACATACGGCCCTTTCATATTTTAGTATGATCCTCTCCACTGAACACCTGTTTTCTACTTCATTAATTTCTCTTCAACTTTATATGATTTTTCCTAACATCTTAAATTGAATGCATATATGGTTAATTTACCAAGTCTTCTTTTTCATTAGGAGCATTAGGTTCTACACATTTTCCTTTATGCATCCACATATTTCACTTCATTTAATACATTTTGATATGTAGTATTTTCATCTTTTAATTGGGTTTGAATTTGGAACCTCATGCTAAGTTTGCTTACTTGGCTGGCACTCTACCACTTGAACAACATCTCCAGTCTGGTTTTTTGCTAGTTATTTTGGAGTCTTTCAGACTTTTCTGCCTGGGCTGGATTCAGAATAATTATTCTCCAGATATCAGTTTCCTGAGTAGTTAGGATTATAGGCATGAGCTATTGGAGCCTAGAAGTACTGAGATATATTACCTGTTTTTTGAACTTGCTAGGCAGACTATCATTTGATCCATGCTCTAGGCAGGTTTTTTTTTTTTTTTTTTTTTTTTTTTTTACTTTTTCTGTTTTTGATAGGGAATAGCTTTTTTGTTTGGCCTGGGGCTGACGTTGAATAATGATCCTTCCCATCTACACCTCTCATATAACTGGAAATACAGATGTGTATCACCATGCTTATGCCTGAGATGAGGTCTCTTCCCAGGCTGACCTTGAATCATGGTCTTCTTGATCTCTATCTCCTGAGCAGCTGGTATAACAGGTGTGACCCACTGCAAACTGATTTATTTTTATGTTTTTTTGATGTCTAAATTCTTAGGTATTTGGATTTTTTTTATTGTTGACTTCTAACTTGATTTCAGCATGCTCATACAACATACTCTATCGATAGATTTCTTTAAATCTATTATAACTTATCCTGGGGATAATACAGAGTCATTTTTTTTAAATGTTCCATTTCTAATGTAGAATATATATTCTATAATTATTGGGTACAGTGTTCTATAAGCATTATTGTATCAGCCTTGTTAATTAGGTTCTTTAAATACTATTTTTGGTAATTTTCCTTCTACAAGAATCAATAATTTCAAGTGTTTGATAATCACCCTCTAATAAGGTATCTGTTCCACTGTGGTTGGTAAGTGATCTGTTATCATTCTAACATATCATTCTTTTGCATATGTTTACTTCTAAGATCTTTAGTTTGTTGCTAGTGTATTAAAGTTGTCTACAATGTATCCAACCTAACATTCTCATCCTCCCTCTTCTAATCTCTCTGTTTTCTCGGTGTGCCTTTGTTTCTCTATGTCTCTGCCTCTGTCTCTTTGTTTCTGTATGTCTGTCTGTCTCATACACACACACATACACATCTCGTGATATATTTTTCTATTTTCTTTATTCTGTCTATTCCTTATAAAGTCCTTGGGTCCTTTAGGTACACTAGAATATGAATTAAGCTGTTCTCATTCTGTTCAGCCACCTCTTTTATTTTTAAAACAAAGTTTCAATTTCCTATTTTTTAGTCTCCATTCTATGCTCTTCTTTTAGCTTATCACTTCTCAGTTCATCTGTGGTATGCTCTTATTTTAATCATTAGCTACATTTCTATTTCAATAACTATATTGTTCAATTCAATAAATTTGCTTGACAACTCCTAATAGTCTGTTGTGGTTTGCTCCTCCTTGTTATATGCCATTAATTCATGATACTTACAGATACTCTGAAAACCTGAACATATTTGAGAATAGAAATCTCTTTTTTACGTTTTCTAACTCAAGTTGCTTCTGTAATACCTATTCAGTGTTTGGGGCCTCTGATTATTCTAAACTCATTTTTGCTTCTCTGTAATTTCTTATACACATTGACATTAGGAATTCTTCTTAGTATTTGCTATTCTGGGACAACTTTGGTTTCATGATGTGGTTTGTTTAATGAGTGAATGTAAGGTTCAGAAGCTTTTTTTGTGTGTCCTCAAGTTTACTGTTGTTCCAAGTATTAGTGAACTGAAAGCAGGACACATTTAGAGACTTTTTATTTTAGTGTGACTGCCACATTTTGGTCTTGTTTATTGCTCTAATTCTCAGTTCTTTTTTGTCAGTTGTGGGGCTTGAACTCAGGTCCTGCGTGCTGTCCTTGAGTTCTTTTGCTTATGGGTAGTGATCTACCACTTTGAACCACAGTACCACTTCTGGTTTTCTGGTGGTTAATTGAAGATGAGAGTCTCACAGAGTTTTCTGCCCTGCTTGGCTTTGAACCACGATCCTCAGATCTCAGCCTCCTAAGGAGCTAGGATTACAGGTGTGAGCCACCAGTGTCCAGCTCATTCTCAACTCTTGTTTTATCTCATGGTTTATATCTTTTGATTTGGTGGACTGAGGTGGCTCTTAGAAGCTTCCTGCTCATTCTTGTCATCTCAGAAATGCAAAAAAAAACCCTATATTTTTATTCAGGATTATGTTTTCCATTGGAGAGTTCTCTCATGTGTGTTTACTTAGTCATGTAGATAGCATTCAGTTTCTAGAACTGTGAGCAATAACTTTCTGTTCTTTATAAATTACCAAGAGGGTAAATATGATCAAAATACATTATGTACATATATGAAATGTCATATTAGAACCTTCATTTTGTACAAGTAATGAGTGCTGAAAAATTTAAAAAGAATAAATTACCCAGTTTATGACCTTCTGTTATAATAGCACACAAAAACCACTTTAAACAAATAAAACCATTACTTCCTTTTCCCTTTTTCTTTTCTTTTTTTCTCTCATTCCTTTTGGTAGTACTGGAGGGTTTGAACTCAGGACCTTATGTTTGCTAGGTTGGCAAGATAATACTGAACCATACTTTCAGTTCATCTTTTAAATATGTAAAGCATATCAATACATTCCTGCCAGATAATTACAACACTGAATATCCTTACATGTTTGACTTTCAGGAATTTATTTCCTCTATTGATAAATCCTAAATTTCATATAAATCTTATTGTTTCATTTCTTAGTTAGCTTTCCATCTTTGGGACAAAATATCTGAGACTAACTACTAATTACTTAGATGGTTTCTTAAAAGTGAGTTTTATATCTGTAAATTCTCAAGCCTAAAATCAAACATGCATGGTCTCTCTCATGAGAGATTAATGCTAAATGAAGAATTCTCAAGAGGGTTCTAACTTGCAATTTGAAAACAGGATCAATAATCTCTCAATGACAATTCAAATTAAATAAGTACAAGCTTGCTTTTCTTATACAGTAGATATTAAGGACTTTTGAACTGGAAGTTCTAGCAGAGGAACTGGATTCCTTACCACCAAACTTTTAGGCCACACAACTGGCAATTGAAAGAATTGAAAATAATGTTGGAGAAAATGAAGATACCAACTAAACAAAATGTTTGTTTAAAATGATCAGGTGACAAGGGATGATTGGAAACTTCTTTAAAATCCAGAGAAGTGAACCTGAATATAATTTAGACAATATTAGTTGAGTATTTACCATTCCATGCACCACAAGGAATTGACAAGTAAATAAAGTAAATAAAATACTTGAAAATACTTGAAAAAAATGAAAAAATAATTGAAAAAATACTTGAAAGCCCTGCTTTCAAGACACTTATAATGTACCAGAGAAGACCTTTGCAGAAACATAGTCAGATTTCTGTAACACTGTTTTCCAAATTGGTGGTATAGAAGCCAGACCTATTGAAAAAAGAGGAGATTGTTTCGCACTACTGTTGGATACATTTGAAATATGAGTGGTGGACAAAGGCACACAAAAACCACTTTAAACAAATAAAACCATTACTTTCTTTTCCCTTTTTCTTTTCTTTTTCTCTCTCATTCCTTTTGGTAGTACTGGAGGGTGTGAACTCAGGACCTCATGTTTGCTAGGTTGGCAAGATAATACTGAACCATACCTTCAGTTCGTCACTTTTAAATATGTAAAGCATATAAATACATTCCTGCCAGATAATTACAACACTGAATATCCTTACATGTTTGACTTTCAGGAATTTATTTCCTCTATTGATAAATCCTAAATTTCAAGCACTAGTTAATATCTTCGTTTAAGAATCTTGCCAGTAAATCATAATTACTTATCAGGATCATTATCCCATTTTGAAGAGCTACTTTTTGCTTGGCAAGTGGACAGTGCCTCAAAACATAAGGAACAAAAGACAAAATAGATGATTATGCTAATAAGTTTATACTTTAATTTCTTCTAGGTGTCAGTTGATAAGAAGAGGTAGGCAATTTTGTTTCTTCTATGACAAGCAGACAAGAGTCTGATCACTTTAAAGCTGTGTGGAGCATTATATAGAAAGTCAGTATTATGTGGGAATTTGGCTTCAGCTCTGTGAGGTTAGAAGGGCAGATACTATTAACTTCATTTTAGAAGTAAAGCAGGTCAGGAAGAGGTGAAGTGAATTGCCTAAAGCTATTATGGCAGGGCCAGAAGTCCCTTAATCTGAATGCAGTGAGATTCCACCTTAAAATGGGGGTTAAAGGTATCTGGGCATATATTAATTTAATTTATCCAGGATATAATGGCAAGAAAAACAGAGGGTAGAGTATATACTTCAACTGCTTAGAATTGCTATTATCTGAGACTTTTAAATCCAGGGTGCCTGTACATGTCAAAATTTTTGCTTAGAACATTAAGCTTTATTGCAGAACCTGCAGGCATTTCAATACATCTCTTTAGCTTCATTCTTCCTAGTCTAGTGATATTTGGAGAGACTGCTCAATGTTGACATACAGGAAGGATCAAAGGGAGGAAAGTTTATGGATACTGTGCAAATAAGAACACGGGGTGCCTGTTGTGTTGGGAGCTGTATTTTACAGGCTAAAATGAGTAGTTTCAAAAAAGCACACCTAGATCTTAATGAAGAGGACTGAGAGATAAGCTTTATCAGGGAAAAAGAAGGGACCCATATGAAAACTGTTTTACTAGAAAAGCAGGAAATGTGTTTGGGAACTCATCCAAAATGCTCTGAAAAAGGAGTGAGAGATGGTGTCAGTAAATTTGTAGGCTTATCTAATTTTCCCAAAACAAGGATTGTGTGTAAATACTACCTTATTACTATCCACACTAATTATGCGAATCAGAGGATCTGGCATAACATTAGACCAAACAAAGATTTATATTCTTTCAGAAGTATCAGATGTAGTAGAGCATACTGGCCAGAGTCAATATCCCTCTTTCATTGCTTAACATGGATAAGTTAAGTGATCAGAAGCACTCAACTAGACTCAGGAGTGTAATAAACTCACAAAGCATGAAGTAGAGGGGAGGCAAAGGATGCAGTATCATGATATGCCATTTAGAAGATCTGTGGAACTATCACTTCACTCCTCCTAGTTTTGCAAAACCCCTAAATGCCTTTGTCTCTCCTATGACCTTCTGGCACTCAACTACCTCAGCCCCAAGCTCCAATGAATGAAAAGGAAACTCAGTTGATATGGGACAAGTGGTTTTTACAGCCAGTATGTGATGAGTTGGAGGAGTACACAGCTGTTAGTCAACCCACCACTATATGACAAAGGTATTGTCTTGACCCAGGACACAAAATAATTAATTTCACGTTATAGATAATTTAGTAAAATTCTGGCATAATGACAAAGCTCAGCTCAGCCAAGAGTACTGAATAATTGACCTTGATGTATATATGCCAAAAAATCAAAACCTATAGTCTGTGTTATTTGACTCATTTGTGCTTGAAGAAAGCTGAAAATAGGAGGTATCTTCTTGTGAAATTTGGAAGAAAAGATTATATACTTTAATGTTTGGTATTCCTTTTCTGTAGTATTTGGGATAGAATCCACAGTCTATGTATGTGAGGCAAGCATTCTATATTACTGAACAATATTCCCCAGTCATAGTGTTTAGTATTCTTAATATCACACAGGAGGATTGTTCTATGAATTAAAGTAAAATAAGAAAAAAGAGTTTATTTGGAAATCCTCATGCTAGATATTCAGCATCACAGTCTCACATAATATTACATTATAAAAATGTGATTCTTAAAATGAAAATCCTACTGTTCAAAATCAGGTACAAAATTATAGATTTAATCTTAACAGACTTTAATGGAAAGAATATATCCTGCTGGATATAGTTAAGTCAATGGATTGTGTGGTTTATGGAGTTATCTTAACTATTAGTAAGGGTTATTTTAGTTTATCTGAGCTGATTCATCACTGTCCATAGGACCCTGGAGGGAAAAGATAACTTGATAGGTCATCAGAAGCATCTCCATACTTCTAGGAACTTTTAGAGTCTCCATTGCTTGGCTAGAAATAGGACAGCTTGGCTTTGACTGGCTTCTAGAAAGTCCAGTCAAAAGTAACTTATGGCACCAGTAATTTATGGCACCAGAGTGTATGGCACTCTGGTGGATCACAAAGATCAAAGGCAAAGGGGGAGTTAAACATCTATACCAATATTTTGGAGGGACAGTTTGAATAAAATGTGCTGGTTCTCATCTGTGCAAGAACGTTCAGAACTATTACATCCTCAAGAGACACTAATTAAACATTTCATTCTTTCTTCATGTCATTTGTTATAAAGTACATGGGTTGAGGGTTAAGTCTATGGCCAATGCACAGAGTAAAGGAAAATTCATAGAGACATACAAAATTCAGTGTATGATGACTTTTAATGGGAATCTCTAATCAAACTTCTCAGAGTTATGCTCAGTAGTCAGTGACTAATAGGTTGAGAGGAAAAAAATTATATTCAATCTGCCTGTTAACTACGAGTTTAATCAATTTCAGTTGAAAATTCCATGAGGCAGAAAGAAATATAATAGGACAGTGATTTAATCTCCTAGAAAACCTGATGCCATTTTCTGTTTTTTCTCTCCTATTGGAAAGATGCTAATATTGAGACAACCCTTAAGAATATTCCACATCAGTGCAGAAGAAGGAGGATATATTGCTCATAAACTACACATATCCTTAATTATGACCTGATGAATCAGGAATGTGCCAATATGGGTGTATGGCCTAGATGGGAGACTGTGGCAAAGCTTAGATTCGGAGTCCTGCTCTTCTAAGAAAGCCCATAAAATTCTACCCCTAGCATGCAGTGGCAATGGTAATAAATGAACAAGTGTTGGAAATGGATTTGGACCATGAATTACTAGTATGCAACTTCTGATCTACTCTACAATTATTAGAGGATTTGAAAGAAAAGGAGGATTAATTGAAATAGGCCACAATGGTCATTTTATGTTTTGTGCAGGTAGCATAATTTAATTGGACCTTGGCAGATGAATAGGATTTTATTCTCTCCTGCTTATTTTTTCAGTTAAATGTACTTTAAAAAGTTGTACAAAGCTGAGTGCTGGTGGCTCATGCCTGTAATCCTAGCTACTCAGGAGGCTGAGATTTGAAGATCATGGTTTGAAGCCAGCCTGGGCAGAAAAGCCCTGTGACACTCTTATTTCCAATAAACTACTAAAAAATGCTGGATATGGCATGGTGGCTCAAGTGATAGAGCTCAAAGAGGCTCAGGGACAGCACCCAGGCCTTGAGTTCAAGCCCCAAAGCAGGCAAAAAAATTCTACAAACATCATCCTACAAACACCCATACTTTCTACGGAGCACATATTCATACATGACCCCATTAACTTGACATCAGTGCAACATATTCCTTTACACCTATAGATTTTATAAAATAATGAGATATGTTGTCATACTATTATTTTGTTCTGATGTGGGGATTTGAACTCATGGCCATGACATTTTTTCCTGGTGACTGGAGCTCTACCACCTGAGCCACAGCTCCACTTCCAGTTTTTTACTAAGTGGAGATAAGAGCCTGATAGACTTTTGGGCCCAGGCTAGCTTCAACTATGATCTTCACATCTTAACCTCCTGTAGCTAGGATTGCAGGCATGAGGCATCAGTGCCCCCAATTTGTCAAATTGTTTTATCATGCTATAGTTAAAATTTCACCTCATCCAAGAAAACTTTCCTACTCACTCTAATCCTAAATGGGTGATTCCTTTAGTACTTAATGCCTAACCCATTTATTTGGTTCACAGAGAAAGTCTGCAATAAAAGAGTAGACTTTATTTTGTCATATGAGTCCTATCAGGTCACAGGATATGTAGAAGAACAGGCAATGCCGAATTGAGGGAAAATCACCTGATTTAATTTGTAGCTGCATAAATTGTTTATCATCCAAATGACTACTATTAAATCTCTGTTTTTTCATTTATAAGTGGGTATACAGTAATAATCACTATCTCATATAAATGGAGAGTAGTTAAAATTAGATACTATATATCAATGCTCTAAACAGAAATTTTTAACAATGACATCACCATTACTAATTATATTGCCATTTTAGTCTGTGAAAATGGGTGGTATCGATTTCACTCTGGAAGAATGAGCTGACTCTCAGTTCATTACTTACTAATAGTAACTGTCAGTATGTATTGCTATTTATTGCTACTAGTAGCAATGAAGAGTATTTTGAAGTACATCTTGAGGTGCATATTAGAGATAAGACTTATACAAAGGAAATATAATCATGTTTTTCAAGATCTAAGAAACAAAATTGAAGATCAAAGAGGGTAACCAAGTAAGCATTAGCAAACACAAATTGGCAAGTAATGGAAAATGAGGGAGGTTCTCACATAGGGGAATTCACACCAAAATACTGGCCATAAGACTTGAGCCTACATTCATAGTGTGTTGAAATTTAAGCAAATGTTTGACTTGTAAATCTTCCTATCAATCATTTATACATCCATTAGTGTTCCTCTCTGCTTTTTCTTAGTCCCTTGATAAAGCAGTGAAAGGTAATGGTTAAGAATAAGAGGACCTCACTTAGTCTGATGTTGATTTAAAAAAATACCAGTTCTGCCACTTGGCAGCATTATGACTCTCAACAAATTATTTAACTTTGAGTCTCAGGTTCTCATTTATAGAATGGGGTAATAGCAACATTTATGGCATACATTGTGTCACACTATTATTATTAAAGTAGATTATTATTATTATTATTATTATTATTATTATTATTATTATTATTATTATTAACAATGTGTTAAAATCCTCCTTTTACCACTTCCTCAGTAGTGATTCATGCTCCACCCTTATTCTTTGTTTTTCAGTACTATCAAATCCTTAGAAAAGACCAAAAGCAAATAAGCAAACAATTTTATAGTAATGTGGAAATTGCTTGTATTTTCCAGAGATATGTGTAATTTAGGATAATGCCTAGAAGCATTGATTGTTAAAGGAATGGATCTACTTTTCCGTAATATGAGATAAATGGCAGAGAAAATTTTTTGAGCCCTTCTGTAGTAAGGACTACCTAGAAAACTTTATAGATTATGTAGCTTAATTACATAGCTACATACACATCAATAGCAAGCCTTACTTAAAATTTATTTTATTCTTTTAGCTCTTCAGCTCTTAAATATAGTTCGGTTTTGGTGGGGTATGGGGTTGAACTCAGGGTCCCCTGTATGCTAGGCTGGCAAACATTCCACCACTGAGGCCTGGTCCCATCCCCAGCTTCACATTTGTTATATAACTGATGCCATTTTGCCTTCATATCACAAAGGAAGAGGATTCCTTTGAGTCTTCCTGTTAGGTTGGAAAAAAAGATGGCAACACTTTCACCAGATGAAATTCAAGATTCAATGTAACAGTAGATGAAGATGATGCGAAAATTTGTGTCTTGATCAACTAAGAAAATCTGAGAATGTGTTTCCACCTGGAAAATTAGTATAGTGCTGTACTTTCTTTTTGTCTCATTGAGTTCCTGCCAGTATGAAATGAGATTGCAAATGTAATATGGATTTTTTAACTTTATACAAACATTATATGCTGATAAAGTACTTATACAATGATATGAGAATGGTTTTTGGAGCAGCAGCAACAGACTACAAAATAGGAAAGCAAGAATTATTCATAAAGGTGCAAATAGATGTGTTACAGAGACTTGTACCAAAGAGCACTGCCTGATACCAATAGCACCTCAAACAAACTATGCTTGGGTTGTTAGTATGAAATGTAAACTGTAAATAAGGTTATTTAGATGACTAGTATATGGTATAGTGATGTTCGTTGTTATTGTTACTGCTATTTTTCTCTTAATATATATTTTCTATTGCAAAGGTACTGTACAGAGGGGTTACAGTTACATGAGCAACGTAATGAGTCCATTTCCTATAGAGCATTGTTACCCCTTCCTTTATTTTTCCCCTGCCATCTCTTTCGTCCCCATCTCCTCAACTCCTTCTCACCCTTGCAAAGTTGTAAAGTTTGTTTTCAACTTAGTATCTTGTGCATCTCATTGCTACAATGGGTCATCCTGTATCCTTATTTCAGCATTTTGTTATTTCCCTTCCCCTCCCTAAATTAGAAAATGTATATACAGGATGCAGGGCACTGGAATCAAATACAGTGACAATAGAGGTTGTACCATGGGGGAAGAACACACAAAGAAACAAAAAAATCACATAGTACATTATAAGTACATTAAAAAGAACAGCAACAAAAATACAAAAAAAACCTCTTGTGTCCCTATCTTGGGGTTCATTTCCCTTAGCATCAGGTTGTATGGTCATATGTACATAACTTTTGAACTCTTCTGCTTGTCCTAGACAGATACTTGTTATTGCAGATAAGGGAAACCATGGGACCTATGTTTCTTTGGGCCTGACTTACTTTACTTACTATAATTTTTTCCAAGTCCTTCCATTTCTTAACAAATGGGGCATTGTCATTCTTTCTGATGGAGGCATAGAATTCCATTATATATATATATATATATATATATATATATATATATATATATATATATATATATCACATTTTCTTGATCCATTCATCTACTGAGGGGCATCTGGGTTCGTTCCATATCTTAGCTATGGTGAGTAAGGCTGCGAAAAACATAGTTGTGCTGGTAGCTTTAGTATGACCTTGTTTATTACGTTAAGTGAAGTAAGCCAGGCCCCATGGTTTCCTTTATTTGCAATAACTAGTACATGTGTAGGACAAGTAGAAAAGGTCAAAACTATGTACATATGACCATACAAGATGATGTTAAGTGAAATGAACCCCAAGATAGAGACACAAGTATTTTTCTTCCTTGGTATTGTTTCTAAGATATTTATAATATACATGTGATTTTTTTGTTTCTTTGTAGGTTCTTCCCCCATGTTATAATCTCTGTTTTCACTGTATTTGATGTTGGTGCCCTGCATCTCTAGCTTGGGTAGGGGAAGGGAAAAAACAAAATGCTTAAATAGGTATATGGGTTGACCCATTGTAACAATGAAATGTACAATACACTATGTTGAAAACGAACTTTACAACTTTGGCAGGGGTGGGGGGTAGTTGTGGAGGTGGGAGGGAAGGGATGGTAGGGGAAAAACAAAGGAGGAGACACAATGTTGGATAGGAAATGTACTCATTACCTTGCTCATGTAACCATAACCCCTCTGTACAGTATTTTTACAATAAAAAATGCAAAAACCTAGTATGGTTTAAAGTATGTTTTAAATATTTTGAAGTAAAAAATGTGGGTGCTAGAAAGTTTCCATCCTTAATTCTCTCACTGACACTGAATAACCTGTGTGCCAGTAAAATTGAGCCTCTACCTATAAAATTGATGCATTATATATACATATGTTATATTACATATATATGTTATATATGTTATATAATATGTATGTTATATAATATATATATGCTCAGCTACGTGTGATAAAAATAACTAAAATTTTTGTTTTTGTCAACTTCAGTGCTTTTTAATGGAGACAAATACAGAGAATATTATTTTACTTAAAGATTAGGAGATGGGGAAAAACAAGTCATTTAAGGATACAGGTGGACCTGTTGCAACAATGAGAAGTACAAGTTGTCATGTTGAAAAGGAGTTTTACAACGTTGGTGGGGGGGGGAGGATTGGGCGGGGAGGGGGGAGGCTGGGAAGGGATATGAAGGGTAAACAAAGGAGGAGGCTGCAATGCTTGGTAAGAAATGTATGCATTATCCAGCCCATGTAATTGTAACCCCTCTGTACAATATGTTCACAAATAAAATAAAATAAAATAAAAGATTGTTAAAATACAGCATACTGCCTAGATTTGGAAACAGGCTTCTATACTGTATATGTAGAACAGTAAATGGTTTTTAAAATCCTCTTATTAGATTTACCAAGTTTACAGAGACCACTTTTTACAAAAGATTATCCTTTCCACATCATAAAAAACAATTTCACAAGAATGAACAATAGCAAAGTGCAGATTCCTTCAATTGACGGTAAGATTTTTGGTTAGGTTTAAACAGACTGTATAACATTTTTAAGCTTATTTTCTACTACTAACTATTCGATTTCATATCTTTGGGAAAGGTATTTTTCCTTCACCAACAAAATATCCACATTTGGTTTACTAAGATACAGCTATTGGAATTCATGGGACCTGTATATTTGTTTCATGACACCTTATCTGAAAAAATTATTGCAAAATTTTCTACTCTTCCCTTAGAGTAGGATGTTCCAGCCCTCAAAAGTCTAAGGAAGCTGGGCGCTGGTGGCTCACACCTATAACCTAGCTACTCAGGAGGCTAAGATCTGAGAACTGCAGTTCAAAGCCAGCCAGGATAGGAAAGTTCCTGAGACTCATCTCCAATTAACCACCAGAAAACCAAAGTGGTGCTGTGGTTAAATGGTAAAGCACTTGCCTCAAGTTGAGGAGCTGAGGAACAACACCCAGGCCCAGAGTTCAAGCCCCACAACTGACAAAAAAAAGTCTAAGGAGCTCTGGATTTATTGACATATTTAATGAATATCAATATATAATTAAATTTTATGAAAATGCCTCTTAATGGTGCATTGCCATTTTAAAAGACAACTACTAGTAAACAGAAGTCGTTAGTATGGTTCTATTACTGTAACAAAATATTCAAGACAATCAGTTTTATAGAGAAAAGTTTTATTTTGGCTCATAGTTTTGGAGGCTTCAGTGTGACAAGGCAGCACATTTTGTCGGGTGGTTCTACTCATGCTTTGGCAGTGGGGAAGCAAAGAGAAAGGAAGAAACCAGTCTTCTTCCACTGACCTTTTTGAGGACATGGACTCAGTGACCTAAACTTACCTATTAGCCACCTCCATCCTTTACCATTAGCTTCCAGTCATTCCAACTTGGGAATTAAGCCTTCAATAAATGGGTTTGGGGGGGCGGAGTATGTGGAGCCAAACAATTTAACATGAGTATAAGAGTAAGCAAAAATAATTATTATCAGCTGTGTGCTCGTGTCTCATGCCTGAAATCCTAGCTACTCAGAAGGCTGAGATCTGTGGATTGTGGTTCGAAGCCAATCTGGGCTACAGTGTCCAGAAGACTCCTATCTCCAATTAACCACCCAAAATATGGAAGTGGAGCTGTGGATCAAAGTTGTAGGGTGCTAGCCTTGTGCAAAAAGGACTTCATGAAAGCCCTGAGTTCAAGCCCCATGACCAACCAAAAAAAAGAAGATCAGTTTTGTATTATAATAATGTTTCTTAAACTTAACAACATATCCATCTGCAAGTACACATTTGCTGGTAGCCAAATGTGAGACTCCAACAATATGAAGCAGTGGTATTTTTCTCGTTTTTAGTTTTTTGATAGTAAGTATGTGCTAATAGGAGGTTATTGGCTCCCTTGCCTCTAAGAGTGGCTTAAGAAATTAGTTGATAGAATCTGTGGTTGACCTCTTCTAGTGACTATTTTCAAGCAGTTTGAATAAATTCTCTTCCTTATGTGAAAGCCTGTCATTTATATCTATCATTAGAGCAGAAAGTGAAAAGACATTATAAAAACTGTTCCTAAGACATTAAATTCAAATGATTATGATAATCTTCAGAAAGGTCTCATGGCAGATGGGTCAAGAGTTGAAAATGGTTGAAGACTGCTGATAGAAACATAGCGTTATACATAATGTTTTCTGTATTGTATGATATTTTTCATGAGAAAGGAAGGGTCTGGTAGCAAAATGACTATAATAAAGGACTCTGTGAGAAAATATACAAGATACCTCTATCATCACACATACACTACAACAAAACTGGCTTCAACTTTGCATCTATGAGCATGTAGTTTTACATATGAAAATAACCTAATTTTAGTGTGAATAGTAATCAAGATTATTTGATAACAGGGCAAAAACAATTGGAAAAAATTAGAGCACCATTGGTATGGTTTCTGTGTGACATTTTTTGAAAAGATTCTTCCTTCCTAATCTACAAATTATATTATTGAATCTATATAAACATGTAATTGTATGTTCCTCCATTGCATCCTGGGCAGAGAGAGGTTTGTGGTTTAAGACTGGTTATCCCACATTTATAAGATTATTTCTTTGTTGCTTTGTATGTCCCTCCCCCATGGTATAACCCCTGCTTTCACTGCATTTGATGTTGGTATAATTTCTGGAGTGGAAGGGAAAAAACAAATCGTTTAACTAGGGATACAGGTGGACCCATTGCAACAATGAGATGTACAAGTCGTTATGTCAAAAATGAACTTTACAACTTTGGTGGGGGGGAGGAGGATTGAGTGGGGGGTGGGGGAGGATGGAAAGGGATGGGAAGGAGAAACAAAGGAGGATACAATGCTTGGTAAGAAATGTCCTCATTATCTTGCCCATGTAATTGTAACCCTTCTGTACAGTATTTTCACAATTAAAAAATATTCAAACAACAACAGCAACAAAAAAGACTGATCATCCCTTATCTAAAATTCTTGGGACCAGCATTATGTATGTATGTATGTATGTATGTATGTATGTATGTATATACATATGTATATATATATATATGTGGATATATGATTTTAGAGTATTTGCTACACCTAATGAGATGTCTTGGAGATGAAATCCAATTTTAAACTCAAAATTCAGTTTCATATCTATCTTATCCACATAGCCTAAGAATAATTTATGCAGTATTTTCAATAATTTTGTACATGTACAATATGATCAATAATTTTATACATTTGCAACGTGGTTTGGAATTTCCTGTGTCTGGCTTCAAGTTGACACTAAAAATGTTTTGGATTTTGGAGCATTTCAGATTTTTTTTGGGGTGTCCAGTTATGGGCCTGAACTCTGGGCCTGGGCGCTGTCCCTCAGCTCTTCAGCTCTAGCTAGCTCTTCAGCACTAGCTCAAGGCTAGCGCTCTACCACTTGAGCCACAGAGCCACTTCCGGCTTTTTTCTTTTTGCTTATGTGGTGCTGAGGAATCGAACCCAGGGCCTCATGCATGCAAGGCAAGCGCTCTACCACTGAGCCACCTTCCCAGCCCATGCATTTCAGATTTTTTTTATTTTTAGATTAGGTATATTCTAACTTACCTGCAGGTAGTTTAGACCACCAAAGTATCATTTGTCATGAGAATTCCGTTTCTGTATATTCAGACTTTATATTAAAGATGTCTCTTTTATCATCTATGATTTTTAGTGACAGTCTCATTGATTAGGGTCTTTTTAAAAGCCATTATCAAAAGAAAACATGGATAAGCCAAGAGTCATTTTTGAATTATTTTATAGCAATAGTATATGAGGGCAGCTCACATGTTATAGAAATTAACTACAGATTGAGACAGACTGACACAACATGCAGTAATGCTTTCAACAGACTATTGGTTATATTTGTTACTTTAATCCTTGAACACTGATATTCTTAATATTAGTAAAATAAGCTTGTAATAACACTAGGTATCCAATGCTGTATTCTAGACTGAAGTGCAACAAGAATGGTTAAAGTTCTTATTTAGTCTTCCAGATAGTCATGATTATATCACTAGTACATTAGGGGCTGCTTCAAAAAAGAGCATTGCTTGTTGGCATAGAATCCCAGGAATCTGATTTCATGACATGAAATTCATCAAAATACTTAAAAGGCGACATTTAAATAGAATTTTTAAAGGCAGGCACTGGTGGCTCGCACCCGTAATCCTAGCCACTCAGGAGGCTGAGATCTGAGGATCGAGATTCAAAGCCAGCCTGGGCAGGAAAGCCTGTGAGACTCCAATTAACCACCAGAAAAACTGGAAGTGGCACTGTGGCTCAAGTGGTAGAGCACTCACCTCAAGCTGAAGAGCTTAGGGACAGTGCCCAGGCCCAGAGTTCAAGCCCTGTGACCGACAAAAAAAAAAAAGATTAAAGACAAGATTCCATTGTTAACAGTTGTTAGGAGTAAATCATATAGCTGTCAGGTATGCAACTTTGTATTCTTACTGTCATAATAAAAGAAAACAGACTGAAGTCTAGTTTAGGCTCCTTTAATACAATACCAACTAGTTGTATACTGTTGGGTAAATAATTTTATCCTATTTTTATGGTTGGAGGATTACAAAATCATAGCTATACTTGTACTGTAACAGTAAACAGGTGAGTAAGAGTCTGAAAGAGAACATTTTATTGATATGAAAGCTAGTTTTTCTGGGTTAGTGTAGCTTTCTACTGCAGGAAAACCACTGAGGTATAAAGAATTCAAGTGAAGAAAGAAAAAAATTCTGTTTATAAAGCATATAGCCTGCAGCATGCATAAAAATGTTCAAATTGACAAAAAAGTTGGTTTGTGCAGAAGCAAAGTAAAAACACGGGGAACACAGAAGACAAAGAACTTAGTAAGATGTTCCAGAGATAGGGACAGAAGACTAGAGAAAGCAGTAATGCCTTTCTACAGGGTATATGAGACTATCAGTGCTACTTACTACTAACCAGCTAAGTAATTAACATCCCAGAAAATTATAATACCTTAAATTTGAGCTATGAGTCTAAAAACAACAAACTGAAAGCCCTACTAAATTTGGTACTTACATGATCAGTTTCAATTTTTTCTCTGTTTTCATTTTGTGTGTGTGTCAGTCTTGAGGCCTGAACTCAGGGTCTGGGTACTGATCCTTAGCTTTTGTGCTCAACACCCATATTCTACCACTTAAGTTATAGTTATAGTTAACTGGAGGTAAGACTCACTTGACTCTGTCTTTCCTGGATAGTTTTGAACTATAATTCTCTACTTTCAAGGCACGTGGTAGGATTGTACTACCTAGCCCCCAACTTGCTACTGATCAAGGTTGACCAATGACTTATGAAAAAAGTGACATGTCCCATCCAGAAATAAGACTTAATTAATAGTGCAGTATATAGGTTTCCAGAGGTATCTTTTACTCTACCATGACAATGAGTAGTGATACAGGATGCTACATTTTGGCCTTAGATTGAGGACCATGTATTGACCTCATGTGACCCATGATCAACACATACTATAAACAAGAAATAAGCCTTGGTTGACCACTCAGGTTTGGGGAGAATTTTGATATGGCAGCATAATATATCCTACCCTGAGAAAATGGATGTTAGGTTTGAGGTCAAGCAACCTAACCAACAGAGAACATAGATAGCTTCTCTGTTTTTTTGTTGTTGTTGTTTGGTTGGTTTTTTTTTGGGGGGGGGGAATGAAGCTCACTATGGGCCTTGTTATTTTTCAAAGGCTTGTGATTTAAAATATTGTAAGGCTGTATTACAAATATGAGCAGAAGTATGTTGTTACTGGTAGCTAATAGTGGACAAGAAAAATAAAGAGGACAGCTTAGGACAGGGAAGGCTCAGGGGACTAGTAACTGGATATAATTCCTTCCTCTCATTTTGTTCCAAGTAAATAGTGATTCAAAGTCATATGACCCTTCAATGGCTTGTCCAGAGTAGTTGGCCACAGGCCAGAGAGAAGCAAGCTGGTGTCTTTCATAATAGAGTTGGCACCTTTATTTACTAATCTATTTAGTAACAGAGTGAGAAAAATCTTTTTAAAAACAAGTGAGGAAGAAGTTCTGAGGCTCTTACAGGCAGCCATGCAAAAAACTGTGTTAAAATGGGAGGATTAAATAAAATATATATCCTTGTATAATTTAAGGTTAGTTACTCTTTACCTACATTGTTTTTTCACTTGAGGACTTTAAGATTTTCTAATACTGCTTTAATCTGATAGGCATAGAGTCACTAATAGACTAATAAGTAGAACTGTAGAAAGTTGAGGCATTATTTCCTGTCTTCTCTATATGATCTCCATTTAGTGCCAGATCATAAATAAGAGGGACTGAAAAAAATGACTAGATGCAGCACAGTGATATGAGAATTAAATGTGTATTATAGCTATAATTTACTGAGCACATGAAATAAGCAAACATGTGAGGAACTCTGAAAGTGCTATAGAGAATTCTTACAATCACATGAGCTATTACATTTTCCAATGAAGATACTGAGAGTGCAGAAACCAAGGGAAAGGAGATAGCACACAAGAGTAAATGGGTCCCAAAAATAAAAAAAAAACAGTGAAAACAGGGGGAAAACTAAAGGAAAATAAATATGAAAGAAAAAAAGAAATAATTTCACACAGTACATTAAAAACAAAAACAAAGAAACAAAAAAACTCTTGTTTCCATATCTTGGAGTATTTTTGATTTTTGGTACCCTGTGTCTTGTATATATGTTTATCTGATTTGGAGAAGGGAAGGGGAACAACAAAATGGTGAGGCAAGGGACAAAGATTGAACCAATGCAACAGCGATTCTCACAAGACACTATGTTGGAAATGAACTTTACAACTAGAGGGGTAGGGGAATGGGGGGGGGGAGGGAAAGTGGGGAAAAAACAAGGGAGGAGGTAACAATGTTTGACAAGAAATGTACTGTTACCTTACTTAGGTAACTGTAACCCTTTTGATGTCACCCTTGCAATGAAATTAAATTAAATTAAAAAAGTAAAACACATGATTTTCTTAAGTCTTTCACACCAGTTCACACTGAAGTACACATAGATTATATTGTCACAATTTGTTCTTTATACATAATTGATTCAATCAAGAGATGCTTATAGGGCTCGGATGGTGACTCAGTGGAAGAGTGCTTGCATAGCATTCATGAGGCCCTGGGTTTGATTCCTCACACCACATAAACAGAAAAAGTCAGAAGTGGCGCTGTGGCTCAAGTGGTAGAGCACTAGCCTTGAGTTGAAGAGTGCAGGGAGAGTGCCCAGGCCCAGAGATCTAGCCCCACAACTGGCAAAAGCAATGCTTATAAGGATAAATGGTGGAGAATTTCACATCTTAATATGTATGGAGAATATTTGTTTTCTGAACAATATTATTGTTTTCTGGCCAAAAACAAACTTTAAAAAAAAGAGTAAATGGGTCAAGAGTAAGATCCTCAATATTATCCAGCAATACCAGTCTCTGGTACTTATCCAAAAGGTGTAAGTCAGGATATAGCAAAGACACTTGAAAATCCATCTTCATTGCTGCACTAGTCACCATAGCCAAGTTATGGAACCATCCCAGATACCTTTCAATGGATGAATGGATCAAGAAAATGTATATATATATACAATGGAATTTTACTCAGCCATCAGGAAGAATGCTATTAAGTCATTCACTGGGAAATTGATGGACTTGAAAAAATATGTTAAGTAAGTAAGTCAGGCTCAGAGAAAAAGGATGCATGTTTTCTTTCATATGTGTAAGTTAGATCTAAATTATGAATACATATATATATATATGGGGTCATGTGCATATATTCAAAACATGTTAACTAAATTATGCTATATGCAGGGGAGGGTTCCAATCATTTATATCTTTTGAATAACTAACTTATAGTTTATCAAAATGAATACCAGGAATTTACAACATATGTTGTGTAGAATGAGGTCAAGGTGAAAGGGTCAGATGAATAGAAGGGTGGGTGAATGCAGTCCTAATATTCAAGGTAGATATGTGACAATGGAACTAGGTAAATTGAGGAGATGTATGGACTTGCGAGGGATAGGGGATGATGAAAGGGATGACACTGATCAAGATTCACTGCATTCACAAACTGCCATTTTTAATTGAAATCCCTTTGTACAACTACCTACGGACGTTCATAGATCCACCAAAACATCATTCAGAATCCTTGTTTAGAGTGAATGATATCTACTAAATTTAAGAAGGTAAGACTGGGTATTGAGGAATACTACAACACAATTTCAAATGATTGGTTGTATTTTATTTTTTATGCTGGTGATAGTCATGCAGATGCTTATTATATCTTTATATAATTTTATACTCTAAGTTTTGTTACATGAAATATTTCAAAGTAGAAAAATGGCTAGCAGAATATTTTTGTTTGTAGGAACAAATGGGGATTGAACCTAGAGCCTTCCACATGCTATAGACAAGCATTCTACCACTGAGCTACATTTCCAGCTTTTCTCTGATATTAAATATCTCTTACTATGTTTTTAATATTTTCAAATAATCTCTAATTACAGAAAATTTCTTTATGGTACCAACAAAAATGTTTTGCAGCTATGCAGGGAGAGTATAACCAGTCTTACATGTATCAAAATGCATGGAAAAAAACCTTTAAAATATAGAAATAACCTATGTTAAATTTGACACTAGAGTACTGTGTTTTAAGTGAAAATTCTTTTCCCGTGCGACTTGTATTCGGGCTGAACATGCAAAGTCCATAGACAAGAAAGCTAACAACTTCTCTCAGCACTTTGCCTATCATAGCTATGCAGGGAACCTCAAGATAGTCCCATGGCTTCAGGGACTGGTGAACTCATGTTGAAGACTCCATATAGATATTGGAAACCCAAACAAGGTAAGCTGTAAATCTTTTCTAACCTGACCTTTGTGCCTTCAATTCTGCTCACAGTCCTAGTGCAACAAGCAGTAGGTGGAAGATTTGACAGGAGGAAGAAAAGCAGCTACAGGTTTCTTGACAGAATGTAATGCAGCATGGTTCTTTTAACTCCACTAAGACATGCATCTCCAAAAATGAGGCCTGGAAATGTAACTCAAATGTACAGTGTTTGCTTGCCTAGCATGAATGACACCCTGGGTTCAACACCCAGCTAGACAAATTAACTAATCTAACCAACCTAACCAACCAGCTAAGTAATTAACATCCCAGAAAATTATAATACCTTAAATTTGAGCTATGAGTCTAAAAACAACAAACTGAAAGCCCTACTAAATTTGGTACTTACATGATCAGTTTCAATTTTTTCTCTGTTTTCATTTTGTGTGTGTGTCAGTCTTGGGGCCTGAACTCAGGGTCTGGGTACTGATCCTTAGCTTTTGTGCTCAACACCCGTATTCTACCACTTAAGTTATAGTTATAGTTAACTGGAGGTAAGACTCACTTGACTCTGTCTTTCCTGGATAGTTTTGAACTATAATTCTCAGATCTTAGTCTCCTACATAGTTAAGATTTCAGGCATGAGGCACAGGTGCCCAGCTCTGCTGTTCCTTCCTTCCTTCCTTCCTTCCTTCCTTCCTTTCTTTCTTTCTTTCTTTATTTTCTTTCTTGTCGGTCATAGGGCTTGAACTCTGTTCCTCAGCTCTTCAGCTCAAGGCTAGCACTCTACCACTTGAGCTACAGTGCCACTTCCGGTTTTCTGGTGGTTTATTGGAGATAAGAGTCTTACGGACTTTTCCTGCCTGGGCTGGCTTTGAACCGTGATCCTCAGACCTCAGCCTTCTAAGTAGCTAGGATTACAGGCGTGAGCCACCAGCACCCTGCCTCTGCTATTTTCTTTAAAGAAAAACATCTATACAATAGCAATGAATATGTGGATACTAATAAGGGCAAAAAGTTATGTGACTTGAGGAACCATGAGAAGTAACTTGACAATGGACTAGTAAAAAGAAAGAAATTTGCCTTCCATGGAAGGGAACCAAATTAGTTTCAACCACAATATTCACAAAAATAACTTTAAATTAGCATGTACTGTGTTCCAGGAAACCTGCTAACAGCGTAATGGGCATTATCTCATTTAAACATCTCAATAACTTTGTAAGTGGGTATTATCATTTCACAAATGAAACAATAAAACCCCCCAAAGTTAATTTTTTTTTCAAGGAGAAAGAAAGACATTACAAAGGAGACCTCTGAAGCTTAGTTCAAGGTCTATTTCTGGCACTTGGTGCACAGTAATGTCTCTCTATATGGAAGCTATTAGTAATAACATGATTATTGAATGAACAGTTCCATGGTGTCTGCCCCTACAAAACACCATGTACATTACAATTGGGGGAAATATCAAAATGGCCACTGAGATTTTGCCCACTTTTCTTGAACTACATAATTACCTATACATATAACTTTCTCTCTCCTGTACATCTGATATAAATAACTTGTTATGACTCTATCTATCTATCTATCTATCTATCTATCTATCTATCTATCTATCTATCTATCTATCTATCTATCTATCTATCTATCTATCTATCTGTCTGTCTGTCTGTCTGTCTGTCTGTCTGTCTGTCTGTCTGTCTGTCTGTCTACCTCTAGTTTCTTTCACTTACTACCCTAAGTTACCACTGTTGTCCTTTTCTTGCTTAAGAAGAAACACAGCCACACAGCCACTCAATCAAAGTCAAATTCTTCTCTACTTTAATGGCAAGGCCCCCATAGTCTGACCTTATTCCAGATGTTCACAAAAAGCATTCATTTTCTACTATTCTCTTAAGACCCATCACATATTGTACTCCTGTGAAACCTTCTCTAACTATATATCTTATCTTTTGCATTCCAAGCCACTTCATTCTTCATACAATCAAGTGCTTTGAAGGCATGGAGATATTTCAACACTTCCATGTAATTAGGTATTAATTTCATTTTAAAATTTTTTCCATAATTCATTACTTAAATATATTATATGCCAAATGTCAATATATTGGAAATTGTTAATATGTGCTAACAAGTTAATGTATGTATCTGAAGTAGTGTGTGCTTGTTTGTGTGTTTATGTGTGAGAAAAAGACAGGGAGAGAGGAGAGGAGAAAGAGAGAAGAGAGCAACAAATAGACACACAGACATGTAAAAAGGGTTGTGTGCAGGTCTGGAAAGAGATGTTCTTACTGTGTCTGTTTAATTGAAGAGTAACTTGAGATTCAAAGCTAAAATGTTAAAACAACAACCCTCCACCCTACAATACCCAACATTTATTTAGGCACATTAAGGTTTTCTCAGCATTCTATAACCAAAATGAAACAGAAATAAACTGGAGAATGAGACATTTATAGCTCTTAATTTCAGATTTTTTTTGAAAGTTCTTTCCAGTCTCTTTCTTTTTCTGAATTTAAAAGTAATGCTTAAACTTTTATTCAGCAAAAGACTTATTTTGTTCTAGCTTATATTTTGGAGGATATAGGGGGTTTTATTTGGAGAAAAGGATCTACTGTTACAAAATCTGAAAAATATCTAAGTTTTTGTTCTCTTCACTATCAACATTGGTGTTATTATTTGTAAACATGCTCTGAGAATCAAGTTGTATGTGAGATGCTGAATGGTATTTGTGCAACTTAATCATACCTCAAAAAAATATATTGTAAATCTAATGTTTATCCCTATTTTAAGGTACCTGCCACACTCACAAATAAAATTTAGAGATTTTAGCCATTTTAGATTTTTCTCTGCTACTCTAAGGAAAAATTTCCACTCAAAGCCTTAGTGAGCGAGAGAAAATATTGCTTAACTTGCATTCCCTCCCCAAGAGGAAATATGTCTCTCAAAAGATCACTTCAAGCTTATGGTTAGATTTCCCAAACATTCTAGGAAAACCTAGTATCTCTGAACTCAATGTATGCTTGATGGCCAGATATATTTTTAGGGAATAAATCAATCACCTCTTAATACAAGTAAACCGGATGGAAGATAAGGGCAAACTAGCTACTGTTAGACAAAGGGGAACTGGGACCTCAAAGATGACTGGATAGGGGCCCTCAGGCATAATCTTTACTTGGCACCCAGGCCACAATACAAAATCAGAAAAGTAGTGTAGCACAGGTATGAGTGTCTTTGGGCAAACTGGAAAGAGCATAATAATAATTCTCCTCTTATTCTTTTAGAAAGTTGAAAAATTCAACAAATTACTTTCTCTGAACTGATCCTCAAATATGCTTACCACCCAGTGTCCCCCCATTTCTTTTATTATGATAATTTATTTTTTATTTTTCCACCCATTAATTTTTAAAGTATTTTTTATTGTAAAGATACTGTACAGAGGTGTTACAGTTACAGGAGTAAGGTAATGAGTACATTTCCTATTGAGCATTGTTAGCCCCTTCTTTGGTTTTCCCCTACTATCCCTTCCCTCCCTACCTCCCCAACTTCTCCTTTCCCCCTCCCCTGAAGTTGTAAAATTCATTTTCAACATAGTGTCTTGTAAGTCTCATTGTTACAATGAATCAACCTGTATCCATTTTCAGCATTTTGTTATTTCCCTTCCCCTCCTCAAATTAGAAAAATGTATATACAAGATGCAGGGCACTAGAATCAAATACAGTGACAAAAGGGGTTATACCATAGGGGGGAAGAACAAACAAAGGAAACAAAAGAATCACATAGTACATTAAAAATAACAGCAATAAAGAAAATAAACCTCTACCAGCACAATTATGTTTATTACAGCATTATTCACCATAGTTAAGATATGCAACCAACCCAGATGCCCTCAGTAGATGAATCGATCATGAAAATGTGATATATATATATATATATATATATATATATACATATATATAATGGAATTCTATGCCTCCATCAAAAGAATGACACCGCCCCATTTGTCAGGAAATGGAAAAACTTAGAAAAAATATAGTAAGTATTTATTCCAGACCCAAAGAAACATAGGTCCCATGGTTTAACTTATTTGCAATAACTAATATACATCTAGGATAATTCTACCAGACAAGCAGAAAGGGTCAAAAGCTATGTACATGTGACCATATAAAATGATGTTAAGCAAAATGATCTACCCATTTCTAATAGAGCTACAATCAGAGTAGATGAAAAGAGATAAATAATGATAGAAATAATATTATGACTAATAATATATTTAATGATTTGTTCTAAAGTCATAGTTGAGTCTGTATTTGAATTTAGGAGTATTTGGCTCAAAGTTAGAAGCTATTTTTAACCATCCCTGGAAAACTTAGAAGGGAAACAATCAGGAAATGGGCCTGCAGACTTAAACATGGCATTACAAAGTAGCTTGAGCATAGACACATACTTCAGAGTTTGCCTAAACTTTATCCATCTGGAAGGGGAAGGTATATGCTGAATGAATGAGTCCTCCATGTATAAAGAAAGCCTGGCATTGTGCTGGACAGAGAGGGAGTGGCCAACAGTAACTGCAATATCAATTACACCTGCTACAGAGAAACAGGCCATAGCAAAGGCATCCTCCAAAATGCTCAGAACAAATAAAAATGCAGAATAGGTTTTTTTTCCCTGTCCTATTCTAGCTTCATCTTACAAAATGTTCTAAGTTCCTCCTTGTACTTCATTCTTCTAGTGTTCTAGCCATACTGGTTTAGTATTTGACATTTTTCTTCCTCTAACAGGTTCAACCACAGTATCTAGCACATAGTAGGGACTAAATATTCACTGGAGGAAGGAAAAAAAGAAACAATGATAAGAGACAGAAAGTCATAATTAATGAGAGATTTCAGAAAAAATGCTAAACTGGGCCTTAAGGCAAAAAGAATATGTTCATCTGTAGAGACAGGAGAGAGAGGATGGGGAAACAAAAGGAAAAGCATTGGAGTAAAAGTACATGGTATGTTGAGCCTACAGGACAACAGGAGATGAAGTTGGTTGATACAAAGGAGTGGCATGATGAAGATTGTATTTTAGAAAAAGTTTTGTGGCCTGAAGAGAGGATTGATATCAGCAAAATGGGTGGGGAAACTGTAGAAGACTGAGCCCAGAACAGTCAGTTCTGTTGGAGGGGGTCCAGATAAGAGATGATTTTTCAAAACCCAAGATAAGATACTACCTGTTCTTGAATAGGTGATCTTAGCTAAATCATTTTTATCCTTGGGATGAGAATATTTGTTCCAATATTTCATAGGGAACTCTTTTTTGTTGCTTTTTTAAAAATAATTTTTTATTGAGATTAAGTGATTACATGAATTTCATAAATTTCACAGTATTGTGGGATAGTGATACTTAGTTAAAGTCATAAACACATTTTAACCTTCACAAGGCAAATTGTCATTATCATGGTCTATAAAGTTTGTGAATTCTACAACTATTTCTTCCAAATCAGATGATATGTACATTTCTTTCCTCTTGCCTAGTGTAAGTTGTTCCTTCTCTCCCTCTCATTCCTTCCTTCAGTTGCTTAGTTCATTTTCATCAATGAAAATGATGCAGCTGATGGTCCCCTCTGTTGTATTTTTCCTGTTTCCCTCTGATTTTGTGTCATAGGGAACTCTTGACCCACTAATAACATAAGAGATGAGAGTGCTTTGTAAACTTGAAACACTAAAAATATATCATTACTGAGGTAAATGTGGGACAAAAGATGAAAGACAATTGAGGAACAGCATAATCATGCTAGACACATAAACTACAAATGAGAAAAGGGGTCAGAGAGCTGACACCTTACTTTCTCTTATCTTCTCATATACTATTTGAACAAATTGGGAAATGTTCTTGTTTTCCCTGGAAATTAAAAGAAATAGAAGATATCTAAGGGAAATGGAATGGGAATTTAGCACCTAAATTTTCCACAGTACGTTTGCACACATTATCTTATCTAACTTTACTCAGCCTACAGAATACCTCAGGAAGAAGGTCTTATTCCTTTATCAGTTAAGTCTCAGAAAGATAAACTTAGTAAAAAAAATCTAGGAAATCTAGGCAAAGGCAGCTTTCAGCAAAATCCCTATTCTATCAACATTTCCCTTAAACCTTACACCACCAAAATGGATTCTTTTTTTTTTTTTTTTTTTTTTTTGGGTCCGATCGTGGGGCCTGAACTCTGGGCCTGGGCGCTGTCCCTCAGCTCTTCAGCTTAAGGCTAGTGCTCTACCACTTGAGCCACAGCACCACTTCCGGCTTTTTTCTTTTTGCTTATGTGGTGCTGAGAAATCGAACTCAGAGCCTCATGCATGCAAAGCAAGCGCTCTACCACTGAGCCACCTTCCCAGCCCCCAAAATGGGTTCTTATTTTGGCATCAAAGGAACTGTTATTGGAGTTATCAGTAATTTTTATGATAGACAAGGAAAAGCCTTGTAGGTACGCGTGGCTCATACCTATAATCCTAGCTACTGATGAGGCTGAGGTCAGGAAGATTGAGGTTTGAAGATAACTGAGGCAGAAAAGTTGTTATTTTTAATGTACTGTATGAAGTTATTTCTTTTTTCTTTTGTTTTTTCCCCCTTTGCTTTATCCCCTGTGGTCACTGTATTTGATTTTGGCACCCTGTGTCTTGTATATATGTTTATCTGATTTGAGGAAGGGAAGGAAACAAAAACAAAATGGTAAGGCAGAGGACAAAAGGTGAACCAATGCCAACAAAAATACTCACAAAACACTATTTTGGAAATAAACTTTACAATGGGGGGCATTGTTGGTGGGGGGAGGGAAAGTGGCAATAAACAAGGGAGGGGGTAACAATGTTTGATAAAATGAAAAGTTGTCTTCAACACTCAATCAAAAAGCTGGCTGAAAATGTGACTCAAGTCTTAGAGCACCATTCATGAACAAGCAAGCCAAGTGAGCACAACATTCTGAGTTCAAGCTCTGTACCAGAAAATAATGATAAACAAGAAAGAGAGCTGTGGATCTGTGTACTCACTTGAAAGTAATGCTGACCATTCACAACATTCTTGGTAGTATCCTGACATTAAGTACAGGATGAAGAAAGCAATGTTGTCAGGTAAACAGGGAAATTTCCATACCACATGGTAAATGCTATTCAAGAGGCCCAAAGAAGATTTGGAATCACAGTGAAGGGAGAACAAATTTATTCTTAAAATGTTTGAATTTGAGCCAGGCACCAATGGCTCATGCCTGTAATCCTAGTTACTCAGGAGGCTCAGAGCTGAGGATCGTGGTTCAAAGTCAGCCAGAACAGGAAAGTCCTTGAGAGTCTTGCCTCCAATTAATCCCCAAAAAAGCTGGAAGTTGAGCTGTGGCTCAAGTGGTGGAGCATTAGCCTTGAGCCTTGAGGGACAGTACCCACAATCTGAGTTCATGCCCCAGGACTGGCATACACATGTAAAAAGTTTGAGTCTATTTCCCTGTGAAAATGACATCTGATATAGATATTAAGGATTGAGTAAAATTTCTTTAGGTAAAGGAGATAGTAGACATTATGAAATGGATATACTAGTCTGATAAGACCTTATACCCAATAACAAAGAGTTATGAGAGAACATGATATGGTTTGGGAATGATATAGGCTTACTTTACACTATAATACATACAAGGATAAATGAGTGTTAAAGAAGAATAGTTATTGAAAAATCGGTGGCAATGGCATTGAAAGTGTTAGAATTATTGAAGAAAATCAAACTATATATACTTCAGTTTAAATGAAGTGTAATATGTACTATGAGTTTGAGAAGGCCTGACTGGATCCTGGACAAGTAGGTAGGGCCAGAAAATGAAGGCCCTTGAGTTGCTAAAGGAAGGAGTGTGTATTTTACCGTAGAAGAAACGGGAAACTAACAAAGGTTTTAAATCAAGACAAAACATAATTGGATTTGTTGTTAGAAAATAACCCTGGTGACAAGGTAGAGATTAGAGTAGAGTTACAGGTAGGAAGGCTGGCTTGGAAGCTATTGATATATGATGATGAGGTTTGGAAGCCGCACACTGTCAATGGGAAAGTCAGCATATACAGATTTTTGGTAAAGTTAATGGAACTTACTGAGAAGAAAGGAGACAATGAGAGTTGATGATTGATTATGCAGTTTCCTGCTGAAATAGGGTGGATGGTGATAAAAAACAATGATAAAATAGTAGCAATGGGTTGTTGTGTAGTGTCAACAGAAGTAGTGGAAAATAGCTTTATCTTTAGATGTATTCTGTTTGGGGCAATAAAATAAAAATAGTTTGAGTTGAGTGCTCCTAATAAACTCCAGCCACCATTTTAAGTGCATTGTATATATCAATTCATTGAAAGACAGGCACCAGGGCTTAGTAGGCAATTGAAAATAGGTTTGGAGTTCAAAAGAGACATTAGGGCTAGTGACATAAATCTGACAGTCATCAATGCACAAGAGGCATAGTTAAAAATCACTAAGTCAAGAAGGTAGGAAAGGATGAAATGCTGCAAAAAGCCACCATTTGGGGACATGAGCAGATAGAGACGGTAAGCTCTCTAACAAGAATGATCATGCCTAACTTGTTTACTAACAATGTGTCACCAGGACCTTATATACTATTTGCAGTACAGTGATTGTTCAATAAATATTTGTTAAGTGAATAAAATGTTTAAAAGATCAGAGAATTGTAGGACAACCAATAAGCCATAATGTTCTGGATAGCAAAGTGTAGGGAAGGAGGCTTCAAAATAATTGGAAAACAACACATAAAACAGCAGGAAAATCAGAAAGGAACCTGTAAAGAACCCATTTGGCTTGATAATGAAGCAGCCATTTGAATGAATAATTTTGATGGAATAGGCTCACTTTACACTATAATAGGTTAAAGGATAAATGGATGTTAAAGAAGAATAGACAGTTATGGAAAATTATCAGTGATAGCATTGAACGTGTTAGAATTACTTAAGAAAATTAAACTATATATTTTATTTTGGGTTTTGTTTTGGTTTTGGTTTTATTATTTTTGATGATACTGGAGTTTGAACTCAGAGCTTTATCCTTGCTCCATTGAATTTATTTTCATAATGGAAGAGATTCCAATCCTGCTTGTAGAAGAAAAATAGGAACCTTAGGAGAAGAATAAAGAAGTGAAGACAATATGTAATTTCTCCTAGTTAATTTTTCCTTCATCATTTTCTCTTGGATATGTTCATCATTTCTTCTATTTGCATTTCATTAGACTCTAAAACTAGTAAAACCCTTAGAATCTGTCTCACTAGGACAAGCAGAAGGTTTAACACTATCTAGTAATTTCCAAATATGTTCTTTCTACACATATGTGTCTTATCTTCCATGTACTAAAGGACAACTCAACAGTCAATATTCCACATATAGAGGCAAAACTATAGGGTAATTCAAATAAGCAATATAATTCAAACTATTTAAGTAAAGATATATAATTTAAAGCTACATGATTCAAACAAGCAATGATCAACATGTATTGGTAATTGAGGTCAATCCGTATCATTATATAAATAAAGTAATTAGGTCAATGACATGCTATCTATTATTATTTCTGTTCCTGTTTTAAAGCATGTTTATTTTAATCTGTCAGTAATGAAAATATATTATTATCTATGTATTATCTATGTAAATATCCTCAGTCCGATTATTCTCTGTTCAAATAAACACATATATACATGATGTACCTTGTAATCATTCATAACTAGCAAGCAAAGTGGACTAACAATTCAGAAATACTTCCCTGATGTCTCTGTGTCTCTGTCTCTGTCTCTCTGTTTCTCTCTGGTGGTACTAGGAATCGAACTCAGGGCTTCACATTTGCTAGACTGGTGCTGTACCATTTGATCCATGCCTCTAGTATTTTTTAGTCTGTTTTTTGAGATAAGGGATTGCTTTTGCTCAGGCTGGCCTGAACCATGATCTTTTTACTCTTCCTACCATAGCTGGGATGACAGATGCAAACCAGCACAGAGCTATTGGTTGAGATGGGATCTCATGAACATTTGGGCTAGGCTGGCCTAAAACCACAGTCTTCCTGAATCAGTTTCCCAAATACCTAGGATTATAGGAGTCAGTCATTGTGCTCAGGCTTGCAAATTCTCCTCTTCATTTTAAAAGTGTGAAGGGGTTTTCTCCAATGCTGAACTCTCTTAAAAAGATATTCATAGTTTGATGACTCCTAAAATGCCTGAGAACATTAGAGTGGAAAGAGGCAAATTGGATGTTACAATTTTCAAGAAAAAGGCTGGAGCTAGGTGCCAGTGGCTCATGCCTGTAATCCTAGCTACTCAGGAGGCTGAGATCTGAGGATTGCAGTTCAAATCCAGCCCAGGCAGGAAAGTCCATGAGACTTTTTTTTTTCTTTTCTTTTTTTTTGGGTCCGGTCCTGGGGCCTGAACTCTGAGCCTGGGCACTGTCCCTCAGCTCTTCAGCTCAAGGCTAGCACTCTACCACTTGAGCCACAGCGCCACTTCCAGCTTTTTTCTTATATGGTGCTGAGGAATCGAACCCAGGGCCTTGAGCATGCAAGGCAAGCGCTCTACCACTGAGCCACCTTCCCAGCCCCCATGAAACTCTTTATCTCTAATAAACCAGAAAACTGGAAGTGGTGCTGTGGCTCAAGTGGTAGAGCACTTGCCTTGAACTGAAGAGCTGAGGGACAGAGCCCAGGCCCAGAGTTCAAGCCCTATGACCATTAAAAAAAGAAAAAGAAAAAGGTTTGTATTTCAAACCTTGACTCCAATGTGGCTAATAGACATGATTTCACCCTGTACTACTCTCCTCCACACCTAAATAAATTTCCTACTGGGCTTTTGGCTTTCAGTATATTTGGCTGTATTAGAGTCTTTCATGGAGACACATTTGAATATGGAAAAATGAGAAGAACACATAGGAACTATGACTAATTTAGGATATAGTTTATCTTCTCAACACAATGGCTTATGGTGAAAATTTGTATGTTTCTAGTCTTTGTTCTAACAGAATGCAAGTTCATGAAGATAATTTATCATTTGAATTGAAGAATATCAAGCAGAGGGCTGAAGTTTTGGCTCAAGTGGTAGATTACCTGCCTAACCAGTGCAAAGCCCTAAGTTCAAAACCCACCACTGGTATAGAGATAGAAAGAATATCAAAGAGCACATATTTTAAGGAAGTTGATGACCACTATTATCTGAAAAAGAAAATTCCTATAAAAATGCTATAAAGACTTTGAAGTTATCTTCAAATAAATGTTTATCTTTCTGTGCCTAGTATAATTTAGCCTCTTAAGCACCTAACAAAATATAGCCAAGCACTTAACAAAAGACATTTCCTAATATTCTGACATTCTAGGCTCTATCTCATTCTGATGAATTGTGTAAATGCTTCACCTGAATGTAGTTCATTCTTAAATTTTAATTTAATGGAAACGCTTAATTAAATCCTTACTTTTTTTTTTTTTTTGCAGGACTGAGACCGAACCTAGGGCCTTGTGCGCGGGCGGGCGGCCTTGTGTGCGGGCGAGCGCCCTTCCGCTGGGCTAACCCCCACCCCCAAATCCTTACTCTTAATACTTATCTTTTCATTATTTTACAGAGAATTGTTTTTTAAATTCTGAGAAATACCTCAAAAACACCTAACTGTAGCTTTAAAATGTTTACCAACGCTGTTGTATTATTGGAAACCTGAGTCTGATTGTAAAAAGACCTTCTCATAATGAAATGTAACAGAACTGCCGTCAATCTAATTACAAGTTATTTTTATTAATATTTTTCTACCAAAGTGCAGAGAATTTAAATGAAAGAGGAAAAATAGTACAAGCTTAGAAAATAAACTGGAATTGAGACTGGGAGAATCCAGTGCAGACCATAAGAAAAAAAAACCCACAACACAATCTAAAACAAAAAGAAATAACATCTTCTGAGACCTTATCTTATGATTTTCTCTTCTCTTTACCATTTTCTCCAAAACCAAAAATACAGATTAACAATGCTGTGCATAAGTAAAACACAATGAAGAAAGCAGTTCTGGATTCAAATAAGGATAAAAACAAGGTATTATCAGTGAATCTCAAGACTTTAGTCTGACTATAGTCACTCAGACTGATATAGCAGATGATGTTGTAGAAGAATGGGATGAAAGCAGACTCCACATACAAAACTAGTGCTTTATTTGGAAGACCCACTTCAGTACTTAAAAGACTTGAAACTATCATCCTCTGTTACTTTCAGTGATAGTGTTTGGGAATCTTTAGCTCTCTAGAATGATCTACAGTGTTTTCCCCAAAGTACATAGAGTAAGATCAGCTGGAGCCTGAAGGTATTCTGCCCAAGCATGACATTTTTACAAATGGCAAGATTCCTGGATAAATTTTAATTAATCAAACCCTGATATTTTCAATAAATGTAGATTGACCCTCAAGGTAACTCATATCTAAAGTTGCATCCTGGAAGAATCAGATGGAAAGTGCAGAGAGCTTTAGCTCAATATTTATTTATTTATTTTTTACCACATTGAATAAACTTAAGCTGATGTTCTAATTAAAGGGTTCCAAAATTTTAGAATTCAAATTTTCTGGCATTATTCTTTCTTCCTAAGAGAAATCATTTCACCTCACTATTTTATTTTTGAATGATATCATATGCAGAATAAAACTACACATTTTACATAAGTGTATTATGTGATTGTATAAAGTTGAATTATGGCTTAAAATTAGTACTTAAATATTGAAAATGACAATCAGTTGAAATGATCAAAACCAATAAGACAAATATTTCATTTATTTATCTGCTATCTATATAGTAAATAACTTTGGTTATTATTTAAAAGAAGATCTGTGAAACAGTTCTGAATATTTGAAAAATATCACATTTGAACTCAACAGTCAAACTATTTCTACAATAGTAAATAGCCAATGCCCTGGAAACCCATAGTATCTCTGATTATTTGAATTATTTGACACACTCCACTTTTGTGATATTACCCTGGTAATTCCATTGGGGTTTTTTTTTTTCACTTTCTGAGATCCATTAAGCTATTCTTGAACATTTGTCTATAAAAATTCCTTTGCCCACAATCTCTAGATGATTTGATGGATATATCTAAACAGTTGTTGAAATGTTAAGTTGTAAGATTTTTTATATACTTAAACACTTCAATTTTTACCTATTGATGGTGTAAAAACATGAGTAAAAGGAAGCATCATATAGGAATTGAACATCATCTGTGGTTCCTGGTACATTTGGAAGCACTTGCAAGCAAACCTTAAGTTCAATTTCCATAAATTTTATGGCACTCCTTGGTACTCACCTCCCACTCCTAGCTTATGTGTCAATTCATATTTTTGTAGACTAGGGAAAAATTGTATTTCTTTTGTTTTGCAGATCGATGCAGAGGAAATCATCAGATGCAAGTAATCAGAAGTAATCCTAAATTCTCGGGAACAGAAATGTGTGGATATTGTGTTTCTACTTTTATTTTCCCAACGCACTGAGGAGTTCAGGAAGATGCCTGTGTCCCAAGGACATTGCCTATGGTGATTGCTGTTCCTCTCCATAAACTATATTCCCATTAGAAAAGAGAGTAGCATGAATTCCCTTTGGTGCAACACTCTGTATGCAAACCCCCAACACATACACAAGAGGTGGAGAACGGGGAAGGGAGGCTCAAAGGGGGGAGGGACAGGGGTCAGAAGAAGACTTACTGCTTTTGCCAATTCTTTGCTCAGACACAAGGAAACTAGGAGCAGCCAGAACCTGCAAAGAGAAGGAGGGTAAGTAACATGGGCTTTCGAGATTTTAGGATCCTGTGTCTGTAAATAGCACTCTCAACTCCTTTTAGGTGCTTGCTCCCACTTTCTATGGAATGACAGAAGTACAAGTATAGCCCCGGTCAGAAAAAGCAGCACAAAATAGGAAGGAGAAGGGGGACTCCAAGCAATGTCAGCTCACCCTGGGTGCATGCTTGCGGCTCCTCCAGAGCTGGGTCCGGGGAGACTGCTAAGCGGCTCCTCGGCGCTGGCTCATAGGGACTCCGCTGATGCTTGGCGGCTGTTTCCTTGTTCAGGACAGGGTAAAAGGGAGAAATGGCTTAGTTTAGAAGAAACCAAAGTGAGCTTCTAGATAAGAAGTGTCCCAAAGGGAAACACGCTCTGCAGTGCCGCTACAACTTGCTGCACTCAGGAGATAGTTCCATGCGCCAGGAGAGGAAGGAATGGAGGGGGAAAGGGGAGGGGCTGGTTGCTGTCAATCACCCCTCCCTACCTTTGGGCAGCGGGTGTCTTTTGGGCACTTCTACCACACAACTATTTCCAAGTGTTTAACAGCTTTAAGCTCAGGCCTCTAGAGACTTGTACACTAGGATCCAAGCCAGTAAGCATCACTCTTCCCAAAATCTTTTTGTGAAGTCACACATGAATAACTAGGCATACTAGTGCATACACAAATAGCCCTAAAGTTCCCTTAACACAAGCCCCAACGCATACAACGCTATTCAAATCTCACATTTAAGCACTTGCTACAGTGGCAGGGGTCTCTGGAGTTGTACATCTGCTTATTTTAAGCTCAGTGGAACCTCAGGATGAATGCACCCATATCATATCCAAAAACATAGAAAAACTTTAAAGTGGTTAATCCCAGGGATTGAGATAATAGAAATGCTCTGAATAATTATTTGCCCAATGTCTTAAAAGACTCTCCAAGAAGTCTCCACAAAGTTATTTTCTGGATCTTTTGCTACTGTAATAATCGATCAGAAATTTCAAAGTAAAGTTCAAGTGTACCTTATTCAGGAGATAATGAATCAACTGCTTTTAACTCTACATATGAATTTCCAATTAGGTGTTTATGTTCCTTCTAAGAAAAGTGTAGAAAAGTTAATTTCCTGTTATAAATCCTACTAAAACACACCTATGAGCATCAATATATTTTATATTAGGTCAATATACACGCATATATTTATTATAACCTTCAACATAGATGAATAAAAATATGAATGTATTATAAAATATTCAACTATATAATGTTTACTGAAGTACTTATGTCCCTCCACATATGAAATCTTCTCACTCAGATATATGTCCATGTTCTTACTTGCTTTATAAATACACATTTTCAAATCTTCATGCCTCTACAATGAAAATGTCCTGTAAACAACCTGAAGGAAAAGACTAGCAGCACAAAGAACAGCGACCAAAATTTGTTTCTAATGATTAACAATAAAACGCTCAGCCTGTCTGAGATCCATCCGCTAAAAAATAGTCCCATCCCAGGTTTATTTATAACTGGCTTTAATATTCACACTAATGAGCGTGGGACTAGACTGAGACGAATATTATGCACGGAAGGTATAAGAACGAATAAGAAAAGTTTCCTGGTTGAACTGACAGTTTTCAGTCAACTGGCCTAGAAGTTTCCCTCCCCCAAATAACTGAGCTTTAGTCCCTTGCAGGTTGCAGAGTCCTCCCTCAGCAGTGGCGGAGTGATACTCAAATTCCCCAGGGCTGTGAGGGGAAGGGGGGGTCGAGCGAGGGAAGTAGATCTGTGGGGCAGAGCACTGAAAAAGTTCGCAAGTCTAAACGCCAGAGAAAAGTGCTCCTGTTTAACCCTGCTTCGGGGAGGGGAGGGGGGAAGGGAAGAGCAGCTTCTTTTCCTTCCTTTTCTCCCCTCTCTCCAAATCTCTGTATACTTAAAAAACTTCTTTCTCTTTACTCAAGTGGACCTGCACAATTGGGACACCCCTGCTTGTCGCTCTCTGGCTCTAGCTCTCTCCCAATAAACCCTCAAGATTATGTCAGTTGGCGAGAGCCAGTTGGGGACTTCGTGCGGGTGCTGAAGCAACTGCGGGAGGCGGAGAAGTATGAAACTGCGTGGAGTCAACTTAGCTGCCGGCTTGTTCTTACTGGCCCTGAGTCTTTGGGGACAGCCGGCAGAGGCTGCGGTAAGTTCTAACATCTTCCCCACCCCCGCCCAATCTCAGCATTCTCACACTGAAACCACTTCTGGTCCCTTTACCTTAAGGCTTGGTAATTCAAATTTGTTTTTACTTGTTTGGGAAGAAACATTATTTACAATGTTGGTGCAAGGGTGAATTTAAAGTATTTAGAAATAGCTTTTCTGGAGCTGAGGCTAGGGAAGAGTCAGAGTCTTGGTTGGAGGCATATATTACTGCCTCATTAGAGCCTGATGGATATTTAAATTTTTTTCTTGCCTTCCTTTGCTCTGGGGTATTTCCCTGCCCGCTGGCTAGCCTTTTCCCTACTTGTACTGAGCACACAAACACTTTAAACGTTACCTTAACTTTAATATTTTAGCACTTCTAAATTTAACCTTCTATCATAGTGTGAAGCACTGGCGTAAACTTCTCCTTTTCTTATTCCTTAAGCTATATAAACCTACCTTCACTTCTATGAACTAAAGCCTTTGACCTGAGTTGCCCTCAAGACATCCTTGCTATGCAAATACTAACACTAGTGTCAGGTGAAAGCTGATGGCCTCAAGCTTCAGGCCTTTTAGGTCTTTATTGTTCTTGTTTTTGCTTTGGGTTGATTGTTTACAGTTTGTTTTTTAATTCACAAAGGCACTTGAACAACCTAGAATTTTCAGAACACCTGTTTAAAAGGAGAAGTTTGCTTTTTCAAAGGACAAAGACTTTTTTTTTATTACAAGGGGTGAAAGATGAGCATGTGAAATGACAGAGCAAAAAATTCCACTTGGGTTTGGGAAGGTAGAATTAGTTTCTTAGTATATCTCTTCAAAAAAGGATCCCCACTGTTGTTCTGACCCATGAAAGGCAGATGTAAAGGAATGAATGAATTGCTATGTCACAAAATGTTCTAGCTTGGAGCCCATAATCCTTTATTTCACATAATCCTCCAAAGAACAAATGGATGGTGACAAACTAAGTGTTATATAGGAGTGATCATAATGAGTGGTTTAAAAATTATGACACCATGGTTTAGGCCTTCACATGGTCAAGTGACTATTCTTTATATACAGCTGCTATGTTGTAGCTTATCTGGGTCAATTTTAAAGTTTGTTGTCTACCTTTGCTATAATACTCATCATGCCCCAGATCTCTTTGTGCTCTTTTTGTTGTTCAGAAAGTATGTACTCAAGCAATAAGAACTCTTAAAATAAGCACAGCATACTTACTGCACCAAATCTACTGAAAAAAAAGCATACATGTCAAATACTTTAAACTATGCATGCTATCATCCAAACAGATAAGTGATTTAAATTGCTTTTTTGGTACAGAGGGAGTAAGGTTTGGCTGGTCAGGACTGCAGGCTGTTTGAAAAAACAGTGGAGCTATTGAAAATTGTTTCTTAAAAAAAAACCATCTTGGTACTCGTTGCTCTTGGCATTTGGCCCAAGGGCAAAGATTTTCAATGTTTCATTAAATATTTGTCTTTTTTTTCATTTGGCCTTGTTACTAATAATTGTGTATGCCACATTACTGACTATACTGGTGTATATGGTGATAGCACATGCCAATTCAGATCAATTTATATTAAAAATGAGACTTCTATTTATGATTGACAGAATTTAGGAGCAAGATTGTTCTCTTGGACTATTAAAATGTGTACCAAGGAATATTTTTTACTTCCATCTAACTTTGTGTTTATGTGCTGGTCCTGGGACTTGAACTCCTTGAGTTTTGTGCTCAAGGCTGGCACTCTACAACTTGAGCCACGGCTCCACTTCTGGTTGATTTTGTTAGTTAATTGGAGTTAAGTTTCACAGACATTTCTGCCCTGGCTGTTTTTGAACCATGTTCCTCATATCCCAACCCCTTTAGTAGCTGGATTACAGGGCTGAGCCACTGGTGCCTGGATCTGATATAACTTTTAATGTACATCTTATATCCCATTTTCCTGTCATTAAAATATTGTGCTACTGTTAAGACCAGTGATTTTCTTTTCCTGCTTCACACATAACTATCTTAGATGAAAGTTCCAATCATCTCAAAAATATGAATGGATCTGCTCAGTGCTGAAGATATTAGTGACCTTCTCCAGAGTGAATCTGGGTGGTGCTGGGGCTAGCTGTTGACAGAAATAGTCTTAGTATTGAGGCTTTTATATAAGGAAGAACATTTCTACTTAAGTTTGTCTTACTTTTTCAGGTACGTGATTTGTTTTACTTTTGAGTTTGTTTTACTTTTTCAGGTACATGATTTCTTTACAGCTGAAGTGATGCCAAATTTGGATATTACAAATATGTGAAAGAGCTTTTTGTAGGTAGTGTTGATTAGGTGGGATATGCTGAAGAGCTAGCAGCAAGAGAACATAACAGTTTTAGGTTAGAAGGGTTATTCATACTGATAAAAATGGCATTTTTATTAAGACACTTGCTCTGTAGCCCAGGCTGAATTTGAACTCATGATTCTCCTCCTTCAGCCTCTTAGGTATTGTGATTGCAAGAATGTGCCACCACACCCAGTAGTATAACATATTTTCATATTAAGAAGAATGTACTTCTACAAACTCAGTAAGCTATCACTTAAAATTATGCAAATGGTATAGATAGTATGCAAGATTATACTACTATTGCTATACAAATAGTTTTGTGTCAAATAGTTGCTATATTTCTCTAATTTAGACTTTGTATCTTGTGGCCTGAAAAAAATTTTTTTCCAGTAAGTATACTGTTCCATAGGAAGAATTTGCCATTACTGTCTTCATTGTCATTATTCATTACATTTTTTTTTTGTTGAGTGTGGGGCCTGAACTCTGGGCCTGGAAGCTGTCCCTCAGCTCTTCAGCTCAAGGCTAGTGTTCTACCACTTGAGCAACAGCACCACTTCTGGCTTTTTCTGCTTTTGTGGTACTGAAGAATCGAACACCAGGGCCTCATGCATGCAAGGCAAGCACTCTACCACTGAGCCACCTTCCCAGCCCTAATTTTTTTTTTTCTGTCAGTTGTGGGGCTTCAATTCTGGGCCTTAGCACTGTCCCTGAGCTCATCAGCTCAAAGCTAGCGCTTCACAGTGCCACTTTTGGTTTTCTGGTGGCTAATTAGAGATAAGAGTCTCCCGGACTTTCTTGCCCAGGCTAGCTTTGAACTGTGATCCTCAGATCTCAGGCTCCTGAGTAGCTAGGATTACAGGTGTGAGCCTCTAGTACCCAGCATCATTACGTTTTTTGAGTATGTTGTCATAGTGTGTGTGTGTGTGTGTGTGTGTGTGTGTGTGTGTGTGTCCGTTTTTTGAGTATGTTGTCATAGTGTGTGTGTGTGTGTGTGTGTGTGTGTGTGTGTGTGTGTGTGTGTGTGTGTGTGTGTGTGTGTGTTGCTGGAGATCAAACCCAGGGCTGGGTTCATACTAAGTACTTGTGCTTCATATTTAGTCTTCACAACAGACCTATACGGTACATTCTGTTCTTGCTTTGCAGATGACAAAACTCCAAATCATAGAAATTCAGTAACTTGCCAAAAATTATGTAGGTAGTAAGTTGTAGAGCTGCAAAATTTGAATTCACACAAGTTAATTCTAGCTTTTTTGTCCTTACAAACTTTTCTGTACTGCCCCCCGTGTATGAAGTCCACAGAGATTTGTTTAGTGTTCCAGAGTATTTGGATCTCTGATACCTACTTTTGGATACAAAATTGTAATAGAAAGGATAGTGGGAGTTATATCTCTTTCTGCAGAAGTTAGAAGCAGCAGCATAGCATAGTAGAAAGAACTTTGGGCTTTATTTAAAAGGTCAGTTTGAAATCTGTATCTTGCATATTGTATGGTTTTGTGCAGTAACAATATTAAAATTAGATTCATAAAGCAACTTTTACTTGTGGTAATTGAAGGAAAAAAATGTACCTGATGATATCTGATTACTTTCTTCCACAATACTTTAAAATATACTGAACTTTTCAGAAATGGTGTTGTAAAAAACAAGTGTGTATGGTAGAACTTTATTTTGGTCAGTTCAGTTTTGTTATTTTTACCAACTTACCTTACTATACCTAATTCTTTTTATTCAACTACCCATGTACCTTCAGTGTCTTTTATTGCAGTGCTGAGGATTGAACCCAGATCTTGTACATGCTAGGCAAGTGCTTTACCACTGTACTACACTCCCAGCTCTCTGTCTGTAGTCTGATGCATCTATTTTTATGTTTAACTGTTTTGTGATTACGTAAGAAGGTATACATTTTGTATACCTTTGTTGGTGTACATTGTTGATACAAGATTGAGACTCTTTACCTTGAGTTAACCCTGACAACTTGGTTAGGTAGTCTCAACCAGGTTTATCCACTATCAAGTCATTTTCTTCCCTTTGAGATTATAGATCTTATAAGACTATACAAGACAGTATTACGAGACAATACATATAATAGGTTTTCACATACTTTGCCCAGTAATTTTAGCATCTATTGATGATTCTTGTCTGAATAATTATTATAATGACACTTGCCAAAAGGTGATTTTAATTTTCAGTTTTTTCTATATTAAGTTCGACCATAGTAAACATCATTTTTCACTAATTACTTAAATGAATACACTTATATTTATGTATTTCTTTATAGTATACAATTAAATATTTTTATCCTATGGCTTATAATAAATTATGCTTTTATTACTTTTTTTGTGGAAATGACTTCAGACTTGACCAATCAGGGCCAAATTTGGAACTTGTACATGGTAAGCACTTAATTCTTCATATTTAGTCTTTACAACAGACCTATAGGATATGTACTGTTAATACTGATTTACAGATGAAAAATACACATCATAAAGATTAAATGATTTGGAAAATGTAGAGTCCCTTTACATTGATTTCTGTGTCCTTTCAATGTGTTTTAATTGTTTTTTTTTAAGCATCCCCTTACATTCTGGCACTACACAGTGTTTTAGTCTTATTTCTACTTTCCTTTCCCAGCCTTGGAATAAGCTATTTCTCCAAGGAACTCTGAATTAAAAAAAATTAAATAGTGATAGAAACTAAGATCTGGATGCTTGGTTTGCTCATTACCATTGTTGTGTCATTGTTTCAAAGCTAGAACAAAGAAGAAATACATGCATTTATACTTAAACACATAGTGTGTATATATACACACACATATGCACACACATACACACACATATATATACACACATATTTGGAAAATCATGAATTAATAATGATACCTCTGACTGAAGTTTGAGGACCACTGAATAAACAAACATCTTTGATCTATGATTATCTCACTCTTTCTGGTATATTCTTGGACCTGTTTTCTGGTCTTATCCAGAGTCTTTTTTTTTTTTGCCAGTCATGGTGCCTGAACTCTGGGCCTGGGCACTGTCCCTCAGCTGTTCAGCTCAAGGCTTGTGCTCTATCACTTGAGCCACAGCACCACTTCCAGCTTTTTCTCCTTATGTGGTGCTGAGGAATCCAACCCAGGGCCTCATGCATGCAAGGCAAGCACTCTACCACTGAGCCACCTTCCCAGCCCCTTATCCAGAGTCTTAAAGAGCTAGGATCCTAGAATTAGATCCTGACTGAGAGATATGTAACTTTGAATGAAATACCAACCTCTGAGTCTTAATTTTCTTGTTGTAAAAAACCCCACAATTTCACAGTTCATTTTGAGAATAAAATGAGAGGAACTATATGAAATATTTAGAAGAATATTTCATTGGGCTGGGAAGGTGGCTCAGTGGTAAAACGCTTGCCTTGCATGCATGAGGCCCTGGGTTTGATTCCTCAGCACCACATAAGCAAAAAGAAAAAAAAAGCTGGAAGTGGCGCCGTGGCTCAAGTGGTAGAGTGCTAGTCTTGAGCTGAAGAGCTGAGGGACAGTGCCCAGGCCCAGAGTTCAGGCCCCACTACCGGACCCCCCCCCCCAAAAAAGAAAATTTCACTATTAGCTTCCAAACTATTGCAATTTTTTGAGAGGGGTGGTGCTGGAGCTTGAAGTAGGTACTCTACCATTGTATCATTGAATTAAACCCCCAACCCTTTGACTTACCATTTCCTGAGACATTAATTCTTTGCCTGTTTTTCAAGACCTATCATGATCTCTCCCTTCATCTAACTTTCCCATTTTATACTAAATTTCACGGTATACTTCCGTCATTGTAGCTTTCCTAATCTGTTGAGCACCACATACATAATTTGGCTCTCTATACATCTCCATCCTGGTAAGAATTGTAAGAATTCCATGGATTCAAATCTTGTCTCAATTCCAACACAAAGTTTAATGTTTTAAGCAGATATTAGTTAAACAAATCCCAAGAACTGAAGAAATGTATTTATATTATTCTATTTCTACCCTCATGTATGTATGCTCTCCACAAAATTATTTTGTGATAGACATGATGGATAAAACTAAGAAATAGTCTGCCTTCATATGCAGTGTAGAATGCAAGTTACAATCCATGAAATGTTCTGTGAAATTTTTCCTTTTGTCATATCAATTGCTAATGATCATAATCCTTCTTTGAATATTTGTAATACTTAGCCCCATCTAGATTAGTGTCAATGTGCATTTGGTCTTACAATCATGTTATCTGTTCTAGCTTATGGACTATTTGCAGGAAGTAATTACATGTTTCTTCATCTAACCAGTTAATTATGTGTTGATTTTTGTATGATGACAAATAATACATGCTTAAAGTTGGGAAATCAGAAAATATAGAACAGTAAAGAGCAGAAAAATAAGAATCTGTTGATAATTATAAATGAGTTCTATTTCTTTTTTATGATTTTTTCTGCCATGTATATTAAATGCTTTCTTTAAATGCAGTCTTTTCTAAAATATATATTGGTAAATTATACTTTATACAATTTTATATCTCAGTGTTTTTTAATTATAGTTTTTTCATAGTCTTAAAATGCCTAGTTTTAAATCATTTTAACATTATTTCTGTATTTTTTTTGGTGCCAGTCCCAAAGTGAGCTTGAACTCAAGGCCTGGGTACTGTCCCTGAGCTTTTGTGCCCAAGGCTAGTGATCTACCACTTGAACTACAGTTCCATTTTCAGCTTTTTGGTAGTCAAGTGAAGAGAAGAGTCTCACAGGCTTTCCTGCTTGAGCTGTTTTCAAACCATGATCCTCAGATCTCAATCTCCTGAATGGTTAGGATTTTGGGCATGAATCATCAGTTGCCTGGCTTTATGATTTTATATTTAACCACATCACAATTTATTTTTCTGCTCACTTTTTTGATACAAAGTCTCATTTATGTAGTTGAGGCTGGCCTAAAACTAGCTACGTAGTCCAAGCTTGCCTCAAACTTGAAATACTCCTGTTTCAGCTTCCCAGTGTTAAAATTATGTCATGCACCACCAGGTCCAGCTACCTGTTCACTTTGGCAAAATATATTTTTTAAACTTAATATTTTTCAATATTATAATATGTGTTGCCAAGACCATTTTTTAGTCTGTATTTTCATTTTGTATCAGTACTTCCTTAATGGGGAGTAATAAGTTAAAGAATATCATTATTATTTTTTGGCAGAACTGAGGGGATTGAACTTCAGGGCTTTGTGCTTCCTAGGTCTCCACCCACTTTTGCATTCGTTACATTTGAGGTAAGGTCTTGCTTTTTGCCCAGGATAGCCTGGCTGCAGTCCTGCTTCTGCTTCCCTATGTCCTTGAAGATGACAGGTCAATGTAATTGTGCTTGCTTTGTAGCTGGGATGACAAACATTCACCACAAAGGCCTAATTGTTGCTTGAAATAAAATCTCAGGACTTCTGTGAATGAGCTGTCCTTGAACCATGATCCCTTGATATCTACCTCTCAAATAGCAAGGATTGTAGGCTGAGCTACCTAACCTGGCTATTGTTAAAGTCTTTGATAGACCATTCAGTGGACTGTAATGTTTGGAAAGAATATATCAATATCAATAGAGAAAATACGTTAGCTTTTCAATAGTTAATGCTAAAACTTCTTGGGTTGATAATAGTTTCCACTTTATAAAGGTCTTTCTTTTAATTATATTTACGTTAATTGAATATCAAAATTGTTCATACTAATAAAATGCCATTGGTATTTTGAAACATGTACATTATTCAAGGCAAATTAAACATATTTACTCAAACATCATTTTTTATGGTGAAAGTATTGAAAATCTGTTTGGAAGTGTGTGTGTGTGTGTGTGTGTGTGTGTGTGTGTGTGTGTGTGTTTGTGTGTGTGTGTGTTTGTGTGTGTATGTGTGTGTGTCCTGGTCCTTGAACTTAGGACCTGGTGTTGTCCCAGAGGTTTTTGCTCAAGGCTAGTGCTCTACCTACCACTTGAGCCACAACTCTATTTCCAGGTTTTGTTGGTTAATTGGTGATGAGTCTCCTGGAGCGGCTGGGAATGTGGCTTAGTGGTAGAGTGCTTGCCTAGCATGCATGAAACCCTGGGTTTGATTTGTCAGTACCACATAGACAGAAAAAGCTGGAAGTAGTGCTATGGCTCAAGTGGTAGACTGCTAGCCTTGAGTGAAAGAAGCTTGGGGATAGTGCCCTAAGTTCAAGTCCCAGGACTGGCAAAAAAAATTTTTTTAATAGAGTCTCCTGGACTTTCCTGCCTTTGAAGATCCTCAGATCTTAGCCTCCCGAGTAGGTGGGATTACAGGCATGAGCCACTGGTGTCTGGCTCTGGTTTGCTTTTTGAAATGTACAGGACATAATGGTTATCTCCCCATTCCTCTTTTTTCATCATTATTCCCAGCCTCTGGTAACCAATTTTCCTCTATGAGGTATGTTTTCTTAGAATCCATATATGAGTAATTTCTTGAAGTATTTGTCTTACTTAATTCATTTAACATAGGGGTTTTAATTTATAACCACACTGTCACCAATGACAGAATTTCATTCTTTTATGACTGAATAGTATTTCATTGTGTATATGGACAGCTTTCTTTGGTCCATTTATCTATTGAAGTTAACTTTTATGTACAAAGACTGTAAGGCCTTTAAGGTATTAAATAAATTTTCCTGAAGTAATACAGTTAATAAGTGATTGGGATAAGATTTAAAATAAGCCTGTCTGGCTCTTCAACTTGCTCATGAGACTTTCTTCATATCATTACCTGATAATATTGAGAAAAATGAAAGCTATATTGCAAAGTTGAATCATTCCTATTGGCCTTTTTGTAACCCATTCTTCTAACTAGTCGCTGGATTTGGCTCTTGTTTTACTTTTGGTGGTACTGCGGTTTGAACTTTAGTCCTTGCACACCAGGTAAGTACTTTACAACTTGAGTCACAGTCCAAACACAATCTTAACACTTTTCTATAATCAACTAAGGCATTTATAATTATGTCTAGAGTTTCATTTTGTGGACTATACACACCTTTGTTCTTCTCTCCTGGACAGAAGGTGCTGTATGTCCACCATGAAGGCCTCTACCACCAACTTCCTTTTGACCATAGCAAGTATATACATCCTCCCAATACTTCCCCTCTAGGAGAGTTTAATCATGTACCTGAAATGTAACTCCCCTTTGCCTTCTTTACCCCTTTTGTTGGCTCCTACACCATAGCTGCCTTTGCTTAGTACTTTCATCTCACATTAAGTGATATTCTAGAAACTTTACTCCATTAATCTGCTTTACTCACTTTGGGGTGAAAGTTCTCTAGTTTCTATCTCTTCTTATTTGAAAATTAGATATACAAGCAGGTATCGAACAAGAGTCTGCACATCAAATTTGTACCCCCCATCTATCTTATATTAAGCATTGTTTTCAATACCTAAATAACTTTATTGCCTTGTTTGCCAGCCTTGTGGCTTGTGAAATTCAAATGCACTTCTCTCCAGAATCACAAACTGTTATGCATTATGGCATTTCCAGGTGGCATTTGAATATCTGAACTTTACGCTTCTGAATGATAGGGATCAGTTCATGCCAAATTACTTTCCAAAGCTGTTTTACCAATTATATTCCTATCAGTATTATATATGAGAGCCTATGAGACAGTCTTAGTATTTTTTTTCTAATCTACTATAGTGACTATGGAATTGATGTTCAATTGATTGCCAGTTGGTTGGCTGATTTGGTGCTATCCTCTAATGATTTTCTTTTTAAAATGTAATCATTCCACCATTCCAGCTCCTTTTGATGATAGCAACCGTGGAACAGAAGTCGTTTTCAAAATGTATTCTTGCTAATTAACATTATAAATGAACCACCTTAGCCTTTTGGCTACATCTTTATTATAAAAATTTGTTTTTAATAGAAATAATTCTCCATGCTGTTTTGCAGAGGCATCTTTAGTGTGGTATCTGTCACATGTCTCCTTTCATTTTAAGAAAGCAGATTTCTCATTTTATGCATCAATGCTTGAGTTTATTTACTGTCATAATGTGTCTAGGTCCAACTGTTCTTTATTCCTTTAGCAGCTTCTGCTGGCTTTTAACCAAAAGGTCTGTGATGACATTTGCTATCTTGTTGAAATAGGATCCTTAAACCTCTTGTAGCTAATGACAATGAAAAACAAATTTTACAAATGAAACAGGATTTTACTAAATTTATTTTAATTTTTGACTTGTTCTTTTTTATTGAACCTAATGTAAGCATTGAATTTACTAAGTTAGAGAGATTAAAATACTATTTATGAGCAAGTGCTAATATGGTTGATTGAATTGTGTGATTTTTTTCAGTATCAGAGTTTGAAGTCAATGTCTTATGCTAATTATGCACTCTTACCCTGCTAAAGTTACTTTTGAGAGAGGATCTTGAGTTTATGCCTGGGCTGATCTGTGTACCTATGTTTTCCTATTTATACTTCCTATTTATACTTTCCTATTTATGCTTCCACAGGCATGAACCACCAAACTTGGAATTGTGGGAATGGGATCTTGCCAACTTTTTGCTTATGCAGGTCAAAACAAAGCAGAAAAAAAGCCCCAAAAGCTTACATGTTCTCAATCTCCATGTTTTCAGTAAAATGCACTACAATAAAATAAAATGACAACAATCAGATCTCACAAACCATTGTTTTTTATCTAGAGGTGATAATGACAAATTCTCTTTACTGTGTAATTTTATAAATACTATATTTCATATAATCATCTGATATTCTAAGTTGCCATGTATTATATTCCAAGTACTTCTCATACTTTAAGCTTTGAAGAAAGTTTTATATACAGTCTTATTCATTCACTTCATTCTCATCAAAACATTCAACCAGTACTTATTAACTTCTTTTAGATAGAGTTTTACAGTATAGTACAAGGTAGCCTACAACTGGTTATGTACCAAGAATGGACTTGAATGAGGGCCTAGAAAGCATTCTGCTTGTTTTAGGCTTTTTATAGTTGTTTAGGCACGTACCAATGTGTAGACATTGAATCTCATGAACTTTTCTTCCTGGGCTGATTTGGAACCACTCAGCTTCCCACATGGTTTTGGATGACAAATGTATATTGCTCTACCCAGGTGTGTGTTGAGAAAGGGATCTTTCTTCCTATGCTGGCCTCAAACTATGATCTTCCCATTACCAGCCACCCATAGTCTTGAACCAGCCATGCCTGACTTCAGAATTGTTTTGATAGTGAGTAATAAAGTACAACTCAAACCAGTTAGGGCATTTGTATCTTGTTGCAAGTCAAATAATACTTGCCTTACATGTATGTTTTCTTGTAAGGTTTGTTTCTTATAGCATGTATGACATTAAATGCTAAAGGGACCAAAGTGGACTTACCAGTGAGCCACTATTGAAAATTGAAGTGTCTTCTCTATAAGGCATCCAGGACCTTGTTGAAGGAGAGGAAGTTCTTAAATTTCCATTGTCTCACAATCTAATTGATATCATAAAATGTTTCTTTATGTAGAAGAAAAACATAATAATGCCTGTTTATGTCAGATAAATTGCTTTTTGTTGCATTTGATAAGAAACTCAAAATTCATTTGTCTCAAACAATAAAGTCTTTAGTTTATATAACAATAAGTTTGGAGAGATATTGTCCCCAATGTTAATTTTTTTCTGTGTGCCAGGCTTTCAGTTTAGGGCCTGAATGCTATCCTGAACTTTTGTGCTCAAAGCTCACACTCTACCACGTGAGTCACAGCTTTACTTCTGGCTTTTTGGTGGTTAATTTGAGTTAAGAGTCTCATAGATTTTTCTTGCCATGGCTGTGTTTAAACTGGGATCTTCAGCCTCTTGAGTAGTTATTATTACAGACATGAGCCACCAGTGACTGGCTCCAATGTTAGTTTATTCAGTTAATGAAAGATTCAGGATCTTTCCATTTTTTGACTCTGCCGATTAATTTCCTCACAAGACTAAGTGCCCCTCATGCTCACAAGATAGCAGTTTCCTGTCTTGGGTAACATGCAACTATTACATGTCCAGTAGAAAAAGAGTATGTGTATTTCTTTTTAACAGTAGTGAAAAATTTCTTAGGGGTCTCTCATCTCCACCTGAAAAATACCACAATTTATCATTGGTTAGAATTGTGTTATGTATATATGTTTGTACTAGTACATTTGTCTTGTCAATTTCTACCATAACCCCTCTGTACAGTATGTTCACAAATAAAATAAAATTAAATTAAAAAAAAAACTTCTTGACAATTCAAGTTAGGTGCTGGAGGCTTATTTATGCCTGTAATCCTAAACTACTCAGGGAGCTGAAATCTGAAGATTTCAGTTCAAAGCCACCCCAGGAACAAAGTCCCTGAGATTCTTATCTCCAATTAACCACTATAAAAGAGAAAGGGAAGGTATGGCTTAAGTGGTAGAGCATCAGCCTTGAGTGAAAGAGGTAAGGTATGGTGCCCATACCCTGAGTTCAAGCCTCAATAATGGCACAACTCCCTCTCACCCCCGCCCAAAAAACCCAAGTTCACACTGACGCTTTAATAGAGATTGTATCAGTTCTATTTAGGAACAAATGAAATCTTAAAATTATTCATTTTTTAAATCCATGAACACTGAATACCTCTTCATTAATTTAGATAATTACACTTGTCATGGAATTTCTTTGTGAAGTATCTTCCTATACATGATTATTTCTATTATAAATGTTATAATTTAAAAGATTTTACATTTTCAGTTGCTTGTTACTAAGATATTACAGTTCTTTTTTTTTTTGCTGGTCCTTGGACTTGAACTCAGAGCCTGGGAGTTGTCCCTTAGCCACTTTGTGCTCAAGGCTAGCACTCTACCACTTGAGCCACAGCATCATTTCTGGCTTTTTTTTTTCTGAGTAGTTTGTTGGAGATAAGAGTCTCATGGACATTCCTGTGCGGGCTGGCTTTGAATTGCAATTCTCAGATCTTAGCCTCCTGAGTAGCTAGGATTACAGGCGTGAGCCACCTGCACCCAACAGTTATTCCTTTGTATATTGTTCTTTTTATCCTGAATACTTGGGCTTTATGCTATCATTTTTCATACTGGAAAATTCACCCATTTCATGCACAGCTGTGTGAAATGCATAGATGCATCTATGTATTTCATGATAGAGTGCTATATAAATAGTTCACTAACTGTAATTTCCAATTGATCAAGGTATGGAATGACACTGCTACATTTATTCATTAGTTCTAGTAGATTTTTCTTTCTACATAATCATATCATGCAAATAAAGTTATACTTCATTTTCAGTCACTGTATTTATTGCAGCAGCTTCCTTATATTAGCTAGGACTTCGAATGCAATTTTAATGTAGGGATTAATGGCTGAAATACAGCGTTTGCTATGAGAAAGACATTCAGAGGTTATGATTATGTCAGTGGTACGTGTGTATAGTTTATGTTTTGTAGATTAGAAAGGTCCTTTTCAATTCTGACTTACTGAATTTTAAAAATAAGTAATGAATGTAAAATATCATAAAAAATAAGTCATCTATTTAAAAGATTATATTGTCAGGAGCTCAGCTGATCTGGTCAGATGTAAAAGTAGCTGTTTAAGACAACAAGCTAAAATGAAAATAACAGTCAAGCCTTTAATCACTTACTGTGATTGTATAAACAAGAGGTTAAACTAGAAAAGTGCTGAGAACTCTTCCTCCCAGTCATGTTGTTCCCTTTGTAGGGTAGATCAGTAAAAGCTTGTGGATCTGCGCCTTCTGACTAACAAGGAAGACCTGAACAATAGGATTCTGTAGTTTCATTGTTCTAGGGGTTAAGGGAATGGAGAGAACTGATTAGGAATGGAAAAGTACATAGTACCAAGTCAGAGTAGAATAAAAGTTTCTTCAAGGATTTGCCTACTTCCTAAGTTATGAACAATTGTAGACAAGTCTTTGTGTAAATATAGTTTCATTTTCCCTTGGTAAATAAGGAATACAATTGTTAGCTTGTCATTAGTCTAGTGTTAATAAGAAACTTCCAAATGGTTTTTACAATGTTTGTCCCTCTGTCCTTCCTGCCAGTGTATGAAAAATGTAGTTGTTTCTCCTCCTTGCCTGAATTTGCCATTGTCAATCTTTAGTTTTCAACATTTGATGTCTGGTTATTTGTATGTCATTACAGTTTTTGTATGGTCACCTTTTTATTTATACTCACCCAAATGAACTGTTTTTGTTTTACTGTTTTATGACTTTTGATAAAGGAACACAACTTTGTAACCACTGTGTTAATAAAGATTCAGAACATCCCTTTCCCCTTGAAGTGTTCCCTCTGGTGCTCCTTTAAAGTGGCCTTTTCTCTTACCTATAATTCCTGACAACTGCTCAACTATTTTGTCTCTATAGTTTTGCTTTTTTATAAGTTCCATATTTGAATCTTCTAGTATGTAACCTTGGAGGCTTGAACTCAAGGACTCATGCTTCCTAGACAGGCACTCTATTACTGAGCCATGCCTCCAGCAACCTCCCCCACTTTGCCAGTGTGGGGTTTGAACTCAGGGCCTTGTGCCTGCTTGATTTGCTTGCTTGGCTGGTGCTCTGCCTCTTGAGTCACACTTCCAGCTCTACCTTTGCTATTTATTTTGGATATGGAATCTCAGACTTTTCTACCTGGGCTGACTATGAACCAAAATTTTCTGGATCTCAGCTTCCTGATTAGCTCAGATTACAGGCATGAATGAGCCACTGGCACCTGGCTTCCACTCTTGGTCTTTTTCATTTTATAACTGATTTTCAGAGAATAAAAGTTTAATTTTTGTACAGTTTAGCCAAACATTTTTTTAATTTTAATTTTAATTTTTTGTGAACATACTGTACAGAGGGGTTACAATTACATGGGCAAGATAATGAGTACATTTCTTATCAAGTATTGCAGCCTCCTCCTTTGTTTACCCTTCACATCCCCAAACATTTTTATGACTATAACTTTCTGGGCCCATTATGAGAAATGATTGATTATTCCAAATCACCAAGATTTTCTGCTTTTTTATTTAAAATTTTTATAGTTTTATTTTCAATCCACTTATTTTATGTATTATGTTTAATAAAGAAATGGTTCAGTTATTTTTTTCATGGTTTTAACTAGTTTCCACATAATTCACTCAAAAGACTATCTTTTTCTCTTGTCACTTTTGTTGAAAATCAATTGACTACATATATAGATAGATCTGTTTTTTTCTTACAGTCTGATCTATAGGTATATGTATCTATCACTAAACAAATACCAGTGTTTTTCAGTTACTATAGTTTTATGATAAGGCTTTAAATCAGAGAGTGTATGATAGGACTATAAATTAGAGAGTGTAAGTTCTCCAAATTTTTTCATTTAAAATATTTTTATTCTTCCTTATTTTCATTTAAAATATTTTTATTCTTCCTTATTGACATTTCTATATAAAATTTATAGTCATATTATCATTTCAAACAAATAAAATTCCTGTGTTTCTTTATGGAATAGTATTTATTCTGTACATCATTTTGGCAGAAATTGATTTCTCATAGTATTCATTGTTTTGATAAAGAAAATGGTTTAGCTTTTCATTTATTAAGGTATTTAATCTTTCAGCAATGATTTATACCTTTCAATTTGTGAGTCTTTTGTGTGCTTTATTTATTTATGTATTTATGTATTTATTTATTTATTTATTTATTTATTTAGGGTCTGGTCGTGGGGCCTAAACTCTGGGTATGGGCGCTGTCCCTCAGCTCTTCAGCTCAAGGCTAGTGCTCTACCACTTGAGCCACAGCACCACTTCCGGCTTTTTTCTTCTTTGCTTATGGGGTGCTGAGGAATCAAACCCAGGGCCTCATGCATGCAAGGCAAGCGCTCTACCACTGAGCCACCTTCCCAGCCCCTATGCTTTATTACATTTATGTAGCTATTCAGGTATTTGAATAGGATAATAAATAGATAACAGATTTAAGTCTCCTGATATGTAGGATTACAGGTATGAGCCATTGGCACTTGGCTGTTTTCTATTTTTTAATTATTGTTGCTTTATAGAAAGTCACAATTATTGGTTGTCACCTTGCTGTTAATTGTTTCTAATAGAATATTTATGAAATTTTTAGAATTATCTATGCATGATTTTGTTGGCATTAATCAAAATGAATTTACTTTTTTCTCTTTTGTTGTGCTAGGGATAGAACACAGTACCACTATCTACCACTGAGCTATATTACATTTCTTGCCCTCTGATAGATTCTCTTCTTATATTCCAGTGTATGTACTCCTTTTATCTTACTGTTCCTAGTAAGGCCTTCAGGAAAATATTTAATGTAAATCTTAAGACTATAGACTACCTTACTCAATATTGGCAGTCATTTGTTTGACATAATTTGTTGTTTCCTACTTATTTATTGCACAAGGCTAAGTCCAGTTGTAATTATTACATTACCTAATTTCATGTGCATCTCACATTTATATTATATCTACAATATGAGAGTTAATTCAAGAATGGTGATCATATTTCATATTTATTCTGTGTCTTAGATCATCCAAGTAGAAAGTCTTTCATTAAATCAATGAAAAAAAGTTTTAGATTAGTTAATTTTCTTTTTTTTCTTTTCTATTTTTGTTGGTCATGGGGCCTGAACTTGGCCTGGGTGCTGTCCCTCAGCTCTTCAGCTCAAGGCTAGTGCGCTACCACTTGAGCCATAGCTCCACTTCTAGCTTTTTCTGCTTATGTGGTGCTGAGGAATTGAACCCAGGGCCTCATGCATACAAGGCAAGCACTCTACCACTGAGCCACCTTCCCAGATCATTAATTCATTTCCTTATACCCAAAATATACTTTCCATTGTGGGACAGAGTTGGTTATGATATTGCTGGTAAAGTTTAAAGAAGAAATACTGATACTAGTTTTTATTTTCTATTGACTTACTTAAATTCTTTTTTACTGTCTGCTTCTATTTGGTATTGGTGTAGAAAAATAAATTAAGCTATGTGTAGATCTCAGATTTGCCCACGAGTAAAAATATTTTAGGAAAATTTGATTTGGTCATTTTTATGTAAGGAATACTTTTTGTAACTTTCCTTTATTTTGACTTGACTTTACAGAGTAATGCCTGAACAATAAATGACCCTGTGGGAAATGTCCTCCTTTAACATTTTGAGTTAATTTGGTTTCAGAAAGCCTTCTGAAATTAGAAGCATCCCTTCTGGGTAGTTTTCCTAGCTGACTATAAATAAGTCAGTTTAACCAACCTCTAAGTTCATGTTATTTTCATTACTCTGTGTTACAATAAAAGGGTCAATTCCTTTTACATTGTGATCTTAAAATTAAGCTATATGTTTTCCTCAGATATGGTTATACTGAAGATTTCTACTGTCTTTCCACATTCATCTCCCTGAGTTGTATATTTCCTAACAGCTCATATGCTTATCCCTGTACAGATACTTGATCCATTTTGGGAAAAGAGAAATAAGAACATTTTTCTTTCAGTTCTTATGATCAAGTGAGTTCCTGGGTTTTAAATTTATATAATTTATAATCTCAGTATATTGAGATTATAGAATTTTGGATAATAATGAATAATCTCATTCTTAACAGTAACCTTTCAATTCTATTTGCTTGCTTATCTTTTACAGCCTATTTAGACATTCCATTTTTCTCCACAGTTGTAGTAAAGACTTCTTTTTGTTATAGTACAATCTCATTAGACCTTATCACAGCCTTCATGCCTTCATTTCTGTATGTGGTGTAATGGAAAAACCCATAGAAAAATGTTATAAAATAACAAGTGAGATCAAACTGAAAAAGGTCACCTTTCTTAGAGGCTGAAAAGAAGGTTCATCCTCAGGGGCAGGAATTTGTTTTCCTGAGTAATTTAACTGCTGTTTTTGATTTTTCAGATTGACAACTTTTATATTAAGGACATGGGCATATAAATTATCTGCATCCTAAATTTTCATATCTATGTTCTCATTTTTTCTATACTCCATTATGCATGTTATAGGGAGAGGGAGTCATGTTTTCTCTGCAGATGTTTATGTTATTATAATTTGAAATTGGCAATATCCTGAAAAACAAAAATGGGTTCCAAATTAGGTCTTTCTGATTTCCAATAGATGTTGTAAATATTAAATTACTCATGGCTTGTTTTAAAAATCAGGTCTCAATTTAATTTGAGAAGACAATATATTCAGTGGTAAAAAGGAATAAATTAGCATACATTGTAATCTCTTAGTTTTGTTTACATGTCTTTTTTTTAAATCTACATTCTTTTTACTTCTTAGTACTTAGAAATTCTATAGAGACTTTTAGGGGATAACACTTTAATAGAGGGGCTGGGAATGTGGCTTAGTGGTAGAATGCTTGCTTAGCATGCATGAAGCCTTGAGTTTGATTCTTTAGTACCACATATACAGAAAAAGCCAGAAGTGGTGCTGTGGCTCTAGTGGTAGAGTGCAGCATTGAGTGACAGAAGCTCAGGGACAGTGCCCAAGCCCTGAGTTCAAGCCCGAGGACTGGCAAAAAAACAAAAACAAAAAAGAAAAAGAAAAAAATTTAATAGAATGAGAAAGTATTATAGAAGAGAATGTATTTACATACATACATTTGAATGAAATCACAGTTAATAGAAATGTGTACTCACAGGAAGTTTAACATGGTTGTTATGGTAAGAATAATCTGGCACCTAATATTTCCTCTACTTTCCTTACCATTGTCCTTAAAAAATGTCATATCAGGACTAGGAGTGTATTCAATTGTAGAGTGTACGCTCAGCATGTATGAAGCCCTGGGTTTAGTGCCAGTGCGCACACACACACACACACACACACACACACACACACACACACACGTAATACAATTTCAGCCTACACATAGATTTTTTTGTATTAATATGGGTTTTCTTTTTTTTCTTTTTTTATTGTGAAAATACTGTACAGAGGGGTTACAATTACATGGGCAAGATAGTGAGTACATTTGGGTTTTCTTTATAATAAATATTTATTTAAAACTTAAGGGGGAAATGATTTAAAGAATAACAAACTAAAAAATACTGATGGTAAGTTTATGAGTCATTTTTTTCATTTTTTCTTATATTCATTTTTCAGTTATGTACAATAAGTGTTTACTAATTTTATAATAAAATTTTCAAAGACCTCGAAGTAAAAGCAGCTACCATGAAAACATTACACAAAGGAATAGGAGAAACTCTAGGACTTCTTGGCACAGGCCGAAATTTTCTTAATAAAGACTCAGATACAGAACAAATCAAAGAAAGGTTGGACAAATGGGATTGCATGAAACTTCAGAGCTTCTGCATGGCAAAGGACATAGCTAGCAAGATCCATAGAAAGCCCACGGATTGGGAGATCTTCACTAGCCATACAGTGGACAAGGGCGTCATATCTAAAATATGCTTAGAACTCAAAAAATTAAATCCCCCAACAACAAATCCTCAAAGAAACAACTGCCCAATTAATAAGTGGGCTAAAGACTTAAAAAGGTTTTCTCTGAAGAGGAAATAAGAATGGCCAATAGACACATGAAGAAATGTTCAACTTCTCTAGCCATCAGAGAAATGCAAATCAAAACAACATAGAGATTCCACCTCACCCTAGAGATTCCACCTCACCTCAGTTAGATTAGCTATAATCAAGCAATCTAATAACAACAGATGCTGGAGGGGATGTGGCCAAAAGGGAACACTACTGCACTGTTGGTAGGAGTGTAAACTTGTTCATCCACTTTGGAAAGCAGTATGGAAGTTCCTCAAAAGACTACCCAAAGAGCTCCCTTATGACCCAGCAATTCTACTTCTTGGCATTTATCCAAATGATCACAAACAAGGCCATACAAAGCCATACTAAAGCCACAAATAAAGCCATACTAAAGCTACCAGCACAACTATGTTTATCACAGCATTATTCACCATAGCTAAGATATGAAACCAACTCAGATGCCCCTCAGCAAATGAATGGATCAAGAAAATGTGAAGTCTTCTCTATAACATATGCTCAAATTAAAGAGAACTTATATGCTTAAATTTAAAAAGTTAAAAGATTCAAGACTATGCATTCCAAAGTCTTAATAAAATTAAATTTTTACTTGTATGATTGTTTCTCTGCATTTACTGAAGTTTGGGTTGTATTACCTGTTACTGTTTCCCATCCTTAGGTAAGCTAGTACATTTCCCAGGAAACAAATTTTTTTCAATCTCAGAATTTGGGAATTGACTCTATAACCAAGATGGAACAATGTTGTATTGTGACTATTAAAAGGATGTATGAATGGAATAGCAGCTAATCATGACTTTTTAAAATATTGACAAAATAAATGATTATTAAAATTCAAAGAGGACACAGATTTACAAGATGAGGTATGTGACTGTAAAATATTGGTTGTGAGATTGTGGACTACTTTAATTTTTTATCATAACATTTTTCTCGATTACTATAATAAATAGTACTTTTACAATAAATGTTTTCTTTAAAACATTAAATATTAACGTTGTGTAGTTCAACATTTTCTTGGATTTAAGCAAAGGTTTGTATTGCCAGGATTATGTAAATCTTTTCATTTTGTCTATCTGTGTATGGCTAAATGAAACTGGGATAAGCAAAAGCAGCACCCCATTCCACATGTATGTTCTTGCTCTTCTAGGAATCACCTGCTGTTTGTTTGCCAGTTAATCAAAATGTAGTGTGCAAGGTACATTTACCTTCTCCACATTATTGTCTTAGTCTTCTCCATCACAGGAAATTAATGGAAAGACCAGGACTTGGAAGTTGCGCTAGAAGAATGGTTTAGGTCTATACCAAAGAATGGACAATTGGATAGATAGACTACATTAGCATTTTAGTGTTATTTAGTAGGTAGAATAGATTCCTTTACTTTATTGCAGTCCAAAAATGCCTCTACCTGGCCACCAGTGGCTCATGCCTATAATCCTAGCTACCATGGAGGCTGAGATCTGAGGATCAAGGTTCAAAGCCAGCCCAGGCAGGAAAGAGAAAAATCCATAGGACTCATCTCTAATTAACCAGTAAAAAGCCTAGGTACTGCTTTGCCTCCAGCAGTAGAGCTCTAGCCTTTAGCAAAAAGCTCAACATGGCATCCAGACTATGAGTTCAAGCCCTGGGATCAGCACACACACACACACACACACACACACACACACACACACACACACACACACACACACACACACACACACACACACCTATACTATCTAGCTATAACAGCATGATATCTATGTAATTTATTGGTTTCATTTAAGAGCATGGTCTTAATGTGAAGCTTTATTTGAGTAGTAATGATTCTGGCTACTAATTAGACTAATACTTCCCTAAAGTGTCTTAATGCCTGACATAGGGTAAGTATTCAATAAGTGATAACTGATTTTCCTTGTCAGCTGTCCTGTCCTCTTTTCATATAATTTGAACTCAAGGCCTTGTACTTGTTCAGTTTACTTGCTCAGCTCGCAATATACCACTTGAGCCATGTTTCTATCTCAGATTTTGGCTAGTTATTTTGAAGATGGAGTCTCATGCACTTTTCTGGCTGAGATGGTTTTGAACCTCAGTCTTCCTGATTTTATCCTCTTGAGAAGTTAGGATTACAGGTGTGAGTAACCAGTACCTAGCTATTGAAGTACATTTTTTGGGGGGGGCAGTCATGGGGCCTAAACTCTGGGCCTAGGCGCTGTCCCTCAGCTCTTCAGCTCAAGGCTAGCGCTCTACCACTTGACCCACAGTGACACTTCTGGCTTTTTTCTTTTTGCTTATGTGGTGCTGAGGAATCAAACCCAGGGCATCATGCATGCAAGGCAAGCGCTCTACCACTGAGCCAACTTCCCAGCCTTGAAGTACATTTTTTAAAGTTTATAGTTATTTGTTAAACATCTTGTCAGTTGTAGCCATATAGCAATATTTGGAATGCTATAATGGAAAAGTGGTTATTGATTAAAAATGAAATGTTTACAAAATAGAGAAATAAAAATGTGTAACTAGGAATTGTTGTAGATAGAAAATTAGAACTAATGCTTAAATAAGAAAATAGGTTAATTGGCATCTACTGGCAAGAACTGCTAAAACTACTTTGCCCACTTTGCTTTCTCAGTAAGTTTCTTCAGGCTTTAAATTTTAAACAATTTTAATTGAATTAAATATTTAGATAATTGCAGTATAGATAGGCATGTCTGTATGCATATATGTTAAAGATATTTCTTATACTTTAATGAATTTGCACTTCCTTCTAATTCAAAGGGAATTTAAATAAATACTTTGAATATTTCAGTAAATACAGCATGCCGTTTAGCAAATTTAAGGGAACAAGTGAATAACTTAGCTATTCCAACAATGTTTTGCCTCCACATTCCTTGGCGCAAACAGGGATCTCAATGAAGCGTCCCTCATGGGAGTTGCCTGGGGAAATCTTACTGAAAAAGTCCAGGTTTCAATTTAGGCCCCTCTGCTTTCTGTATTTTTAAATAAGCATTAATTCGTATAGCTTATGTACAATCAAATGTAGCAATTTTAAGTGTAAAATTTAATGCTAGATGTTTGAACTATACAATTCATGGATGGAGTTGGAAAGGAGGGACTGGGAGTGAATGAGGGAACAGATGACACTGTACCTGACTAATGTCATTGTAATCCCTCTTTACATCACCTCTACAATAACAATAAACTGAATTAAAAAATTTAATGCAAATATCCATGATTAGTATACTATTGATTAGTTTCATCACTCCTAAAATTTCTTTAAGAGTTCTTTCTTAGTTACTCTCTTCCTGTCCTTGTACCCTGGAAACCACTGATGCTAACTGTCTCTACAATTTTGCACTTAAAATATTCATTTGTCTTGGGTGACTGCAAAGGAATAAATTGTTGGGCCATGTAAGTGTATTTACAGTTATTTCATATTACTGATTTTAAATCTAGATTCTGCATATGAGCAAAAAAAATGATACTGTATTTGTCTTCTGAGCTTGGCTTATCTTGCATAACATAATGATCTCCAACCCATACATGATTTCCTGCAAACAACATAATTTCATTCTTTACTGATGAATAATACTCCTTTGTATATATAAATCATATTTATTCACCCATCAGTTGTTGGATATCTAGGCTGGTACCCAATGTCTTGATATTGTAAACAGTGCTGTTGTAAACATGGCTATGCAGGTATCCCTCTTCTATTTGTCGGTCGTGGGGCTTGAACTCCGGGCCCAGGGCACTGTCCCTCAACTCCTCAGCTCAAGGCAAGTGCTCTAACATTTGAGCCACAGCAACACTTATAGTTTTCTGGTGGTTAATTGGAGATAAGAATGTCATGGACTGGGCTGGGAAGGTGGCTCAGTGGTAGAGCGCTTGCCTTGCATGCCTGAGGCCCTGGGTTTGATTCCTCAGCACCACATAAGCAAAAAGAAAAAAAGCTGGCAGTGGTGCTGTGGCTCAAGTGGTAGAGCGCTAGCCTTGAGCTGAAGAGCTGAGGGACAACGCCCAGGCCCAGAGTTCAGGCCCCACGACCGGACCCCCCCCCCAAAAAAAAAAAAAGAATGTCATGGACTTTCTGGCCTTGAACTGGGATCCTCAGATCTCAGCCTCCTAAGTAGCTAGGATTACAGGTGTGAACTACTGTCTCCTGGCTAAGGTGTTCCTCTTATATGTTGATTGACATTCTTTTGGACATATGCCAAAGAGTGTTATAGGAAGATTATATGGTACTTCTATTTTTAGTTTCTTCAGGATTCGCCATACTTATTTCCATAATGATCGTTCTAATTTACATTTCTACCAACAATGTATGATGGTTACTTTTCTTCCACATCTCCACCAGTTCTTGTTAACTATAATTTTTTTTTTGAGCACTGGAGTTTAAATTCACAATCCCATAATTGGTAGGGAGGTGCTCTACTTTTGACCTATACTCACGTACTTTGTTTTGCTGATCCTGGGGTTTGAACTCAAGGCCTTGGTACTGTTCCTGAGCTTTTATGCTCAAGACTAGCACTCTACCACTTTGAGCCACAACGCCATTTCTAGCTTTTTGGCAGTTAATTGGAGAAGAGTTTCATGGACTTTCCTGCCTGGAGGTGGCTTTGAACAGTGATCCTCAGATCTCAGACTCCAGAATTGCTAGGATTACAGGCATGGGCCACCAACTCCCAGCCTCCAGTTGTTTTTTGCACTAGTCATTGTGTATTGGTCTTGCTTTAAGTATGCATTTGTCTCTGAATTTATGTAGGAAATGCAAAGATGAGTTACAGATAAAAATGTAGTATAGAAGCATTATACATATATACATATGTAGTGGTCCTGGTGACACTTAGTTACTATTATTATTATTATTTGGCCCCAGTCCTTGGGCTTGAACTCAGAGCTTGGGTATTGTCCCCAAGCTTTATCTGCTGAAGGCTCATGCTTTACCACCTGAGCCACAAACGTACTTCTGGCTGTTAGGGGAGATGGATTAATTGAAGCTAAGAATCTTGTGGACTTTCCTGCCCAGGCTGGCTTTGAACCAATCCTCAGATCTTAGCCTGCTTACCAACTTGAATTATAGGTGTCAGCTACAGGTGCCCAGCTTTCTATTTGTGCTTGAGTCTCAGTTGCAGTTACTTTCTGATGTCTTTCTTCTGCTTAGAAAGTCCCTTTAGCTTTGCTTACAGGGCAGGTTTGATTATCTGGGCATATCTTTACTTCTCATTAATGTTTGAAGAATGATTTTCACAGAAACAAATATCTTGGTTGATAGCCTTGGTTGCCTTCTGGCTGACATGGTTTCTGATAAGAAACTGTTAATTCATTTAGTATCTCTTGGTTGTGATGTGTCATTTCTCTCTTAAATCTTTGAGTATGTTGATGGTTGGATTACAATGGGTCTTGGTGTGGAACTTTCTTAAAGTTATCCTCTTTTTTGTTTTTTAAATGTGTAGACTCACATATTTCACCATATCGAATATTTTTTCCTACTATTCCTTTAAATATCTTACTGAAACATTTCATCTTTCCTTCTTTGCTGTTCCCCATAATGCACATGTTGGTTTGTTTGATGGTATTACCCACAACCTCTTTGATCTCATATTTCTGCCTTCTAGACAATAATTTTAATTACCCTATTTCTAGGTTCATTGTTAGTTACTTTTGCTAACTTAAATATATTGACTATCTAAACTTTTCAAATATTGTATTTTTGAATGAGATTTAAACTCAAACTCAAGGCCTCATACTCTTGCTTGGCTTTTTTGCTCATAACTGGCTCTTTAAAACTTGAGCCATGCCCACAGTCAGTCATTTTGCTGGTTAATTGGAGATAAAGTATCATGGACATTTCTGCTGGCTTCAAACCTCAATTCTATAGCTCACAGCCTTCTGAGTAGCTAAGATTATGGGGTGAACAACTGGCGGGCGCACATCTGAAATATTCTATTTTTTAGCCATAAAGCTTCTACTTAGTTCCTCCAGTGTCTGTTATTTTCATTTTGCAATTTCCTTTGTTTTCCAACTTCCTTTAAGTTATTTGTTTTTATATTTTTATTTACTTCCTTGAGCATATTTAAGATGGTTGCTTTAAAGTCATTGTGACACTGGGTACCCTGTGGCTCACACCTATAATCCTAGCTACTCAGGAGGATGAGATCTTTGGTCAGCTGGGCAGGAAAAGCCTATGAGATTCTTATCTCCAATTAACCACCAAAAAGCTGGAAGTGGAGCTGTGGCTCAAGTGGTAGAATGCCAACTCCAAGCAAAAAAAGCTAAGGGACAATGCCTAGTCCCTGAGTTCAAGCCTCACTACCAACACACACACACACACACACACACACACACACACACACACACACACACACACACACACACACACACACACACACACACAATAAAAAAATCAAGTCTTTGTGAAGCAGGGCCAGTGTCTGCATTTATTCAGTGTAGGAAGCATTTTTGAATAAAACAGGCCATGATTTCTTGATGGTGTGTAATTTTTATTAACAATTGTTCATTTGAGTATTTTAATATGGTAACTTGGATTCACACTCTTGCTCTGTATTAGCATTTTGCTGTTACTATTGAGAGCTGCAGGTATTCACTTTTTTGAGGACTTTTAGCCCATCTTTTCAATATCCCTTGTTCTGTGTTTTACTGATTTTGATGCTGATTTAGGTTTTCAATCTCTTTGCAGTACTACAAATCAAACCGAGGGCCTCACACATTCGAGGCAAATACTCTACTTCTGAGGCATATCCCCTAATTCTTAACTCATATTTGGACATTGTTCTGATAGACAATTCCAAGAACCAATAAAATAGAGACAGCAAAGGATAATGAAATGTGAAAAGAAGAAAAATCTCCATTTCCTCTTTGTGCCTTGGCTCTGCCTTGGGGTACTTAACACTTAAACAGGCAGTTTGTAGTTAGTCTGAAACTTTTCTGGAGTCTGAGTATCATCCCTTCCCCAGGCATATGCATAACTTTAAAAATACCTCACTGTTCAGAGTACTTTTCATTGCCATATTTTCTCAAAAACACCATCTTCCTAGCTTTTCCTTCCTAGCTTTTTAGGTTCTACTGTGTGCTTCAGCTATAATCTTTTGCCTTTAGGCAACTGTAGATTGTTTTCTGCAATGTTTTCCAAGGATACCTATTGCTCTTCATGAGTCAAAAGAAAGATAAGTGCTTTACCTCAGTCCTTTAGGTATCCTCTACACAGATTAGAACAGACAGACAATTGTTTGAGGATACATTTTTCTCTGCTCCCTCTGAAACCAGGACAAGTGTTTCTCACTGTAAACATGGCTGCCTTCTTTAAGACTGCCACTGGCTAGGGTGACAATTGAATGAGGATAAACAATAACAGCAGACATTTCTACTATTTTAGGTGTTTTTTTCTTGGTTCAACATTTTCTTAGTTGTTATAAATTTTGGGTTTCTTTCTACAATTCTGAGAAAGTTGGCTCTGACATTTTGTACTTGACTGTTTCATGTTTGTGTGCATAGAGTTGCCTATTCCTCCATGTTCACTGATAATCCAACAATTTTAATATGAATATATAGTTGTTTTTGCAGTTTGTTGAAAAAAATGATCCTTTTCCTTTCATCATTGTTGCAAGCTAGCTGACCATTTGTGTATGTATCTATTTCTGACAACTCATTTTTTCTACATGTCTGTCCTTATGCTAATGCATACCTCCCTGTCCTGATTACTGTAGTTTTGAAGTAATACATAAATAAGGTGCTGCAATTTCATCCTGACTATTGAAACTTCCTTGTGTTTTCATATCATAAGGCTTCCCACTTTCTGTGACGTTGGCTCAGGTTTTCATTGTTTGCATTTAAATTTACAGCCAATGTCACATTAAGATAGAGCCATCCTGTACACATTTCTGGTATTTTTTGGTCTTTAATTTTTTTCACCAATGATGTGCATATTATTAGTGTACCAATGTTATCATTTTTGGTAATTGCAATAACTTTTTGTAAATTCTTCAGGATTTTGTATGTGCACAATTATGGTATTGTGGTTTTAATATGAAATAACCCCTCCAAGTCAGTGCCAGTGGTTTATATCAATAATCATAACTAACAGGGCAGGAAGGTCTGTAAGATTCTTATCTCCACTTCCCCACCAAACAGCCAGAAGTGGAGCTGTAGTTCAAGTGGTAGAGTACTGTCTTGAACCAACAAGCTAAATATACTTTGGAAATAAGAATCTAGAAATGTTTATACACTGTATTATCTAGATTCTCTAATGGAATATAGTAGATTTGTGCAGTGAATTTAATGAATTGTCACATTAAAGGTTTAAAGAGTATAAGTAGCTTTGCATGGTCCCTATTAAGTTTTTTGTCAACAATTAAATTTTGGCACCAAGCTTAATAAAAGATGAAGGAGATGGGGATGCTATAGGTCTAGAAATCTTGTGTTTGGCTTAATATTGAATCATGATTAGGGTCTACATTATTTTAATTTTAATTGCAAAAAATTTACTTGCAGTATTCCAATTGTAAAAACTTATGAGTAGATAATGTTAATAATCAGTCTTTTGTTAGGATTGCAAATGTGTGTTGTGGTATTTCAACAAGTCCTGGGACATCTTGTCTCTGTGTGATGTTTCATAGTAAAGTTCCAAATTTATGTTATTTTGATGAATACCAAATTCATCCAACTATCCAAAACTCATTTGTTCACTAAAGAATTTGTTAGTCTATCTTAAGTTGGTTTAGCCAACATGTCTAGCCTGAACTTTTTCCACAGCTTCCTGAAAGATTCCCTTGCTTTCGAGCTCTGTCTGTGACCTCCAGTTAAGTTACTCAAATAATTTGGGATTTTTACTCACATTTTTGGAAAATTCCCCAATAATTATAAGACTGTAATAATTTTTTCTAAATTTTCCATTGTTTTTTTTTATTTTCGTTATTATACCAATGTTAGTACAGACTGCTTACCAGATGTTAGAATACAACCGGTCCCTTTAATGTTATCTCTGTTCCAGTAATTTATTATTTTGAGCCACAATACAGGAAAAGCAGTTTGTTGACCATGTTTTAGTGAAAACTGGTAATGACACATAAAGCATGTCATTTATTTTGAACTAAAATTGGAGTGATGTATTTTAGTATTCTAATTTTCTGAAAAGTTATTTTTCACAGTGGAGTCAAACCTGTGTCCTAAAGGCTTTGTAAGGATCTTTTGTCAAGATCTGAATAATACTGAGGAAAAGATTTCTTATGTGGTTCTGAATAAAATTTTGAACACTAAGATGTAGAAGTAACTTCCTGAGTTCTTTTTGAGACATATTTAATGAGTTTTGAATTTTATGGGCATATAATTTTGTCTTTTTGAAAAACATCATAATAAAATTAAGTCAGCATGTTAGCACTAATGTGTTCTATTCATACTTGCAATATAATAAGTATTGTTGTTTGTCCCTTGCTGATTAGGGATCATTTTATCAGATCCTTAAACATATTTATCAATACACCAAACTGCAATGAAAGCCATAATTTGAAAATCTAAACTACATATCTTTTTACTGATCAACCCAAATATAATGCCGCTCTTTTCCAAATCATAAACAATTGTTTATTCCTGAGAAATAGAAGAACTTTGTGCTTAGTGTATTATCCTTGAAATACCCTCAAAACCTAGAAAATGGTCTATTAAATATTTTTTCTTATATGTTTAACTAATTTAACAAAGTTGCAATAGTATAAATTGTTGGATGAATATGGAAATTCTAGATTTTTTTGTAAGATACCTGATCCTTGTGTTTCCAGAGCTCACAATTTAAAAGATAAGATAGATATGAAGTGATAATATTAACATTAAAATTTGATCATTTGAAATAGTTGCTGTTGTCCCAGGCCTTGGGGATATGGTGGTGAGCAGAACTGGCAAGGCCCAGATTTTCATGAATTTATTACTTAGCAACAGAGACACATCATTCTGAGCTACATATAAAACTGAAGTCTAAGGCTTAAGCAAGTTCAGACATCCTTGGTTTATAGGTAGCATTTGTCACTTGGAAATGTGTAAAAACACAGATCCTATGAATATAGGAATTTTTCCTTTTTTAGTTTCACTCAAATTGCTGATTGAAGTACTATTAATGTCATTAACAGAGTTTCAAAGATAGTACATTAGTTACTTAGTTCACTGTAACAAAATATCTGATAGAACAACTTAAAGAGAAGAGATTTTGGTTCATATTTCAGATGTTTTAGTCTTCATGGCAGGGAAGGCATGGCAGAGCAGAGCAGCACAATCACATCACCTAAAATGCAGAGACACTGCCTGCCCTCACTGGCTTTCTTCTTTCTCTTCTTTTATTCCATGTGTGCCCTCTGTCTGTGAGATGGTTCTATCAGCATTCAGGTCAGGTCTTCCTCATTTAGTTAATCTGATCTGGAAGGCCTTACAGACATATCCAAAGATGTGTGATTCTGGTGATTCTCATTCCAATCAAGTTGACAATCAAGATTAATCATCATAATATGAAAGTTATAGTACTCTATGAGTTAATGACAATGCAGAATTTTTTGTTTCATTGAAGTTTTCCTTGTATTTGATCATTTTATTGCTTTGCAATAATTTTTAAAAATTTATTATAATTATAAAGATGATGTACAGAGGGATTATAGTTATGTAAGTCAGGTGATGAGTACATGTCCTTTCATATGGTGTCATCCTTTCTGTCACTCTCTGCTTTTCAATGTTTTTTTTTTTTTTTTGCCAGGCCTGGGGCTTGAACTCAGGGCCTGAGCACTGTCCCTGAACTTCTCTGGGCTCAAAGCTAGCACTCTACCACTTTAGTCACAGCGCTACTTCAGGCTTTTTCTGTGTATGTGAGACTGAGGAATCAAACCAAGGGCTTCATGCATGCTAGGCAAGCACTCTACCACTAAGCCACATTCCCAGTCCAATTTCAATGATTTTTAAGAAAGTAACTTTAATTGTCATAGAAACATGAAATTTACTATGTTAAATCATTCTAAGTGTGTGTCATAAGTATGCTCACATTGTTATTCAAGATATATCTTTAGCTTAAAATTGCACAGTCAAATAAACAGTACAATAGATTGATCACAACTCCCCCAAACAGTATGGTATGTATTCCTCGAAATGTGTATTCATCTATCATGATTCTAACTATGGGGCTGTTTATGGGAATGAGAAGAAGAGGAAGATCACATAAAAAGAGATGGAGACTGAATAATTTTGAAACACATCATTATAGTGTTGTAGATAGCCTAAAGAATCCCAGTGGAAACTATTGATCAGTGAGGGGTAGAGTGTAAGGAAAGGAAAAAAAATGGTTGTTCATATCAGAATATAACATATGTGTGTCTAAAAGACAATGGTGAAACTACTTGGTGCAATTAATACACACTCAAAATAACTGATAGGAATATTCAAACAGGCTCTGTTGGAGACATGGGCACCAGCAGGAGTGGGGATGGATAAAAAAGACACTGTTATAGGTTGGATATGGTTAAAGTAGTTTGGTTGCATATATGAAAATAGAACAATGAATCCTGTTGAAATTGTTTTAAGAACGGGATAAAAGGGTTAGGCACAGTGATAAAGAGGGCAATGTTGATTAGGATATATACATGTTTGGAAATGTCCGAGTGAAATCCTCCTTGTATAATTGATGTATGGTGGTAAAAAAGATGTTTAAGCATATACCACATTGTCTTGATCCATTCATCTACTGAGGGGCATCTGGGTTGGTTCCACATCTTAGCTATGGTAAATAATGCTGCAATAAACATAGTTGTGTTAGTAGCTTTACTATGGTCTTGTTTATGATCATTCGGGTAAATGCCCAGAAGTGGGATTGCTAGGTTATAGGGGAGCTGTATGTGGAGTCTCTTGAGGAACCTCCATACTACTTTCCAAAGTGGTTGAACAAGTTTACACTCCCACCAACAATGCAGTAGGGTTCCCTTCTGTCCACATCCCCTCCAGCAGCTGTTGTTATTAGAGTTTTTGATTATAGCCATTCTTGAATTCTATGCCTCCATCAGAAAGAATGACATCACCCCATTTGTTAGGAAATGGAAAGACTTGAAAAAAATTATATTAAGTGAAGTAAGCCAGGCCCAAGGAAACATAGGTCCCATGGTTTACCTTATTTGCAATAACTAGTATATGTCTGGGCTAAGCAGAAAAGGTCAGATAAGATTATGTTAAGCGAAATGAACTCCAAGATAAGGACACAAATGATTTTTCTTTCTTGCTATTATTTCTAAAGTATTTATAAGGTACGATGTGATATTTTGTTGCTTTGTAGGTTCCTCCCCCATGGTATAACCCCTGTTTTCACTGTATTTGATGTCAGTATAATTGGGGGAGGGGAAGGGAAAAAACAAATTGTTTAAATAGGAATACAGTTTGACCCATTGTAACAATGAGATGAGATGCACAAGGCACTATGTTGAAAAACAAACTTTACAATTTAGGCAGGGGGGGCAGGGGCAGGAGCGGGAGTGTAGTTGTGGAGGTGGGAGGGAAAGGATGGTAGGGGAGAAAAAAAGGAGGAGGCCACAATGCTTGATAAGAAATGTATTTATTACCTTGCTCATATAACTGTAACCCCTCTGTACAATATTTTCACAATAAAAAACATTAAAAATAAATAAATATATTTGATCCATATGGCAAATAAAACCAGTAGTAAAGTAGAATGTCTTACATTTTAAAAGTATTCAAATGTATTTTTTTCTTTCATGCAATTGTTTCTAACATATTTATAAGATGATTTCTATGTTGCTTTGTATGTCCCTCCCCCACGGTATAACCCCTGCTTTCACTATATTTGATGTTGGTATAATTTGTGGAGGGGAAAGGCAAAAGCAAATCGTTTAACTAGGGATACAGGTGGACCCATTGCAACAATGAGGTGTACAAGTCGTTATGTCGAAAAATGAACTTTACAACTTTGGCCGGGGGGTGGGGGGTGGGGGGAAGTATGGGAAGTGATGGGAAGGGGAAACAAAGAGGAGGCAACAATGCTTGATAAGAAATGAACTCGTTATCTTGCCCATGTAATTGTAACCCCTTTGTATGGTATTTTCACAATAAAAAATAAAAAATAAAGAAAAGAAAAAAAAGAAAAAAAAGGAAAAAGAAATACATGATACCAACATTAATTTCTGGTGGGCCACTTTGCCATCTGTGTATCATTTGTAAAATGAGTCATTCTTTGCTCATTTTCTATTGGATTATTCTTTTGATTAGCATGAATTAATTGTCCCAAAGGTGTGTCATTGTAACATGTATATATATATATATATATATATATATATATATGTATACACACACACACATATAATTTACTTTGGTCAGATTCATTCCCCTGTATAAGTTTCCTAACATCCCTTCTTCCTCCCTGCTTCTTTTAAGAGTTTTTAGTGGGTTTCAATGGGATATTTTCTTGTAACAGTATGCTTGTATATTTTTCATACTATTTCTGTCATTTTCTCCATATATATGTATATACATATACATACATATATACACATAATTATACTGAAGAGTAGAACATTAAAAGATGTCTTAGAAGGTTCAGATTCTCATGAGAATTACCAAATAATTAGGAAGACAGTAGTATTTTCAGAAATAAGTTCAGTACCTCATCATTTTATTATTATTGTCTTTAAAAAATGAAAAGCTTCTCAGCGAATTACATTTTTAGTTCCCTTCATTCCCAGCATGGAATACTACCTAGTATCAGGTGACATTGGAAGGATTTGGCTTGAATTTTGAAGGTTGTAAGCATTATTTAAAGTTATCCAGCCAAATCTGGTTAATGTAATGAAGGACAGAATAAATTTAAAGTTTTAGAACATGTCATTCATTGTGATTACTCCAATTTCTCAAGACAATAAATAATGTCTATTGTTGAGTCACAAATCCTTGGATACATTAGTTTCCTAGGAATTTATTAATTAGATGACAGTTTAGTGGTGCTTAAAATGTTAAGTTTGTGTTTGATCTTATACAAAAGTTTTCAACAGCTTATAATTTGTAAGGGCGACATTGAGAGAACACAAAAAATGTAGTTCTAAAAAGTAAGCTGGATGCTGGTGGCTCACACCTGTAGTTCTAGCTACTCAGCAGACTGAGATCTAAGGATCACAGTTCAAAGTCAGCCCAGGCAGGAAAGTATATATATATATATATATATATATGTATATATATATATATATATTATTGTAAAGATACTGTACAGAGGGGTTACAGTTACATGAGTAAGGTAATAAGTACATTTCCTATCGAATATTGTTATCCCTCCTTTGTTTTTCCCCTATCATCCCTTTCCTCCCCACCTCCCCAAATCATCCCTCCTCACTCCTGCAGTTAAGTTTGTTCTCAACATAGTGTCTTTTACATCTCACTGTTACAATGGGTCAACCTGTATCCTTGTTTCAGCATTTTGTTATTTCCCTTTTCATGCCCAAATTAGAAAAATGTATATACAAGATGCAGAGGAATCAAATACCATGAAAACAGGGGTTATACCTTGGGGGAAGAACATACAAAAGAAACAAAAGAAATCACATAGTACATTATAAGTACTTTAAAAACAACGGCAACAGAGAAAAAATCTCTTGTGTCCCTATTTTGGGGTTCATTTTGCTTAGCACCGTCTTATATGGTCATATGTAAATAGCTTTTGAACTTTTCTACTTGTCTGGTAAGATTATCCTAGACATATACTAGTTATTGCAAATGAGAGAAAACATGGAATTTATGTTTCTTTGGGCCTGGCTTACTTCACTTAGTATAATATTTTCCAAGTCTTTCGATTTACTAACAAATGAGATGGTGTCATTCTTTTTGATGTAGGCATAGAATTGTGTATATATATACCGCATTTTCTTGATCCATTCATCTACTGAGGGACATCTGGCTTGGGTCCATATCTTAGCTATGTTGAATAATGCTGCAATAAACTTAGTTGTTCTGGTAGCTTTAGTATGGCCTGGTTTGTGATTGTTTCGGTAAATACCCAAAAGTGGGATTGATGGGTCATATGGGAGCTATGTGGGTAGTCTTTTGAGGAACCTCCACAATGCTTTCCAAAGTGGTTGAACAAGTTTATACTCCCACCAACAATGCAGTAGGGTTTCCTTTTGGACACATCCCCTCCAGCATCTGTTGTTATTTAATTTCTTGATTATAGCTATTCTAACTGGGGTGAGATGGAATCTCACTGTTGTTTTGATTTTCATTTTTTATGGCTAGGGAGGTTGAGCATTTCTTCATGTGTCTATTGGCCATTCTTATTTCCTCTTTAGAGAAGTTTCTCTTTTAAGTATTTAGCCCACTTATTAATAAGATGGTGGTTTCTTTGTGGATTTGTTGTTGGGGGAATTAATTTTTTGAGTTCAAAGTATATTTTTTTCTCTGAGGACCTTGTCTGTTGTATGGCTAATGATCTTCTCCCAATCCGTGAACATTCTATTGCTCTTGCTAGCTATGTCTTTGCCATGCAGAAGCTCTGCAATTTAATGCAATCCCATTTGTCCAATCTTTCTTTGATTTGTTGTTTCTGGGTCTTTATTAAGAAAATTTTGGCCTGTGCCAAGGAACCCTAGAGTCTCTTCTATTCCTTCCTGTAATGTTTTCAGGGTGTCTACTTTGACTTCGAGATCTTTGATCCATTTGGAGTTGATTCTGTTGCAGGGTGATATATAAGGGTCTAGATTTATTTTTCTGCAGTTGTTTAACCAGTTTTTCCAGCCCTATTTACTGAAGAGGCTGTCTTTCTTCCATTCTATTTTTTTATCTCCCTTGTTGAAGATTAGGTGGCTATAGGTCTGGGTGTTCATTTCTGGGGCTTCAGTCCTATTCCATTGGTCCTGAGGTCTGTTCTTATGACAGTAACAAGCTGTTTTGATTACTATGGTTTTGTGGTAGACTTTGAAATTTGGTATTGATATTCCTCCAGCACTGTTCTTTCTGGTAAGGATTGTTTTTTTGATATTTGGGGTCTTTTATTAATCCATATGAATTTTTGGATTGGTTCTTCTATTTCATTGAAGAATGAGGTTGGGATATTGATGGATATCACATTGAATTTGTATATAGCCTTTGGCAGAATTGTCATTTCCACGATGTTGATTCTTCCAATCCAGGAGCATGGGAGGTTTTTCCACTTCCTAAGTTTTGCTTTGATTTCTGTTTTCAGGTTTTTAAAGTTTACATTGTAGAGGTCCTTCACTTCTTTAGTTAACTCCTAGATATGTTATTTTTTGTGGGGCTATTACAAAAGGACCTGCTTTCCAGATTTCAGATGCACTCTTCTCATTGGAATATAGGAAAGCCATTGATTTCTGAGGGTTAATTTTATACCTAGCTACCTTGCCAAAGTTTCGAATCAGCTCCAGTAACATGGGTGTGGAATCCCTGGGGTTTTGTAAATACAAGATCATGCTATATGCAAAGAGGGAGAGTTTTACTTCATCTTTCCGTATTTGGATCCCCTTTATGTTTGCATCTTGTCTTATTGCTCTAGCTAGGCATTCTAATGCTAAATTGAAGTAGAGAGAGTGGACATTCTGTCTCATTCCTGAATTTAGAGGAAATGGTGTTAGCTTTTTGTCATTAAGTATAATGCTGGCTGTAGATGTGCCATACACAGCCTTTATTATATTGAGGAATGTTCCATGTATTCCTAGTTTTTCCAGAGCTTTCATCATAAAGGGATGTTGGATCTTGTCAAATGCTTTTTCTGCATCTATTGAGATAATTATGTGGTTCTTATTCTTGCTTTTGTTGATGTGATGAATTATATTAATTCATTTGCATATATTGAACCAGCTTTGCCTCCCTGAAATAAATCATGTTTGATCATAGTGTATGTTTTTTTTATGGGTTGTTAAATTCGATTGGCCAAAAGTTTTTTGAAAAGTTTTGCATTGATGTTCATCAAAGAAATGTGTCTATAGTTCTTTCTTTGATGGGTCCCAGACTGGTTTTGGGATGAGGGTTGTGATGGCTTCATTGAAAACGTTTTGTTAGTGAACTTTCAATTTCATTGAAAAGTTGGAGCATTGGTGTGAGTTCTACTTTGAAGACCTTGTAGAGTTCAGCTGTAAATTCATCCAGTCCTGGGCTTTTCTTGGTTCTTATTGCTGTTTCTATTTCAATGCTTTATATGGGTCTGCTAAGTTGATTTAAATCATCTTGGTTTAGTTTGGGCATGTCAATATTTGCTAGAAATTTGTCCATTTCTTTCAGATTCTCACTTATTAGCATAAAGGTTTGAGAAGTATTCCCTTATAATGTTCTGAATCGTGGTTGTTTCTGTGGGGATATTTCCATTCTCATTTCTGAGTTTGTTCATTTGGGTGTGTTCTCTTTATCTGATAAGATCTGCTAAAGGTCTGTCAATTTTGTTAATTTTTTCGAGGAATCAACTGTTTTGTTGATTCTTCTATGGTTTTTTGGATTCTATTTCATTTAATTCTGATTCAATTTTAATTATTTGTTTCCATCTGCTGGATTGTGGTTTGGCTTGTTGCTCTTTTTCAAAGAGCTTCAGGTAGCTTCTTAAATTGTTGGTTTCAGATCTCTGCAATTTGTTGACGTAGGAACTCAGAGCTACAACTTGCCTCAGAGTACTTCCTTTTCTGAGTACCAGAGGAGCTGGTAAATTGCGTTTATTTTTGTTAAATATCATGAACATTTGATTTTCCTTTCAACAGTGTGTTGTTCAACAGTGTGTTGTTCAGCCTCCATGGGTTACAGGATTTTCTTTGGTGACTTTTGGTGTTGAGGTCTAATTTTATTCCCTTGTGTTCTGAGATATTGCATGGCATAATTTCAATGTTTCTGAATTTGGACAAATTTGTTTTGTGACCTAAACTGTGGTCTATTTTGGAGAATGATCCATGTGCTGCTGAGAAGAGTGTGTATTCTGATGCTGCTGGGTAAAATATTCTGTAGATGTCGGTTAAGTCTAGTTGATCTATGCAGTTGTTTAGATCCGAGGTTTCTCTGTTGAGGTTTTGCCCAGTTGATCTATCCAGTGGGGATAGTGGTGTGTCCAACAATTGTCCCCCAAATTACTGTCTTTGGATCTATTTGAAATTTGTGGCGGTGGGGGGGGAGGGGGTATCATTGGGTGGGGGGGGAGGCTGGGAAGGGAGGTGAAGGGTAAACAAAGGAGGAGGCTGCAATGCTTGGTAAGAAATGTATGCATTATCCTGCCCATGTAATTGTAACCCCTCTGTACAGTATGTTCTCAAATAAAATAAAATAAAATATATATATAAAAAAAGAAATTTGTGTGAAAGTAGTGTTTCTTGGATAAATTTGGGTGCGCCATTGTTTTGGTGAATAGATATTTACAATTGTAATATCCTCCTGAAGGAGAGATCCCTGAATTAGTATATAATGACCTTCTTTAGCTCTTAATTTTAATTTGTAGCCTATTTTATCTATTAGGATCGCAACCCCGGCCTATTTGCTGGGTAGTTTTTATTCCAGCCTTTCACTTTTATTATATGTTTGTTTTTGTGGGCAAGGTGTGTCTCTTGAAAGCAGTAGATAGAAGAATCTTGCTTTTTGATCCAACTAGACAATCTATGTCGCTTAATTGGAGAGTTAAATCATTAAAATTGAGAATTAAGACTGAGGGGTCTGTTCCTGTCTTTTTATCAATTTTTTTGGGGGTGAGGGCTGTGCCTTGACTATTCTTGCTGTGATTACATACTTCTCTGTGGGCCATTTCACTGCCAATATCCCGTTCTTCTTAGCTTTCTATGTGTAGAACGTCTTTGAGGATTTTTTGTAAAGCTGATTTGGTAGCAGTATGTTGTTTCAGTTTTTCCTTGCTGTGGAAGGATTTTATTTCTCCTTCAGCTATGAATGAGAGCTTAGCTGGGTAAATTATTCTTGGTTGGTAGCTTTTTGTCTTTAGGGAATGGCATACCTCATTCCATGCTCTCCTTGCTTTCATGGTCTCTGCTGAGAAGTCTGAGGTTGTTCTGACAGGCTTACCTATATAGGTGATTGTTCTCTTCTCTCTGGCAGCTTTAAGAATTCTTTCCTTAGTTTCTATTGATCTTGTATGGACTATAAGGTGCTAGTGGTATATCTTTCCTAATCTGGTCTCTTCTATTTGTGATTCTAAAAGCTTCTTGCATCTGGATGGGTCTGTCCTTTTGTATGTTTGGGAAGTTCTCTGCTAGGATTCTGCTGAATATATTTTCTAATCTGGTGGCTTCCCTCTCGATGCCTTCCTCAAACCTATTAGTCTCAAATTAGGCTTTCTAATTGTATATTGTAGATCCCGCAATGATCTATTATGCTTCTTGTGTTTGTTATGACTATCTGTGTGCTCTTTCTCTATGGAGTTTAAGTTATCTTCTGCCTCAGACATTCTGTTTTCTGCTTCCTCCATTCTGCTTTCAAGTCTTTTTCCTTTGCTATTTATCTCCCTTCCTTCTTGCTGCTCTTTCTTAATGGTGGCCAGTTCTTTATTGAGGTTTTCTTTTAAGTCTTGAATAGATTGCCTTACCTCCTGGAGTTGGTTTTTAAACTTGCCTTTCAACTCCTTTAACTGGGTGATTATCTTTTCATTGGACTCTTTTTCCTTTTGTTGGAATTCCTTTATCTTTTTATTTGGGGAGACCATTAAGTTATGTATTAATTTTTGGTTGGCCTTGTCATGTTCTTGTATAGCCCTATGCGGGGTGTCTACCTTTTCATTCAGTAGGTTTACCAGCCATGCTTTTAAAATATCTTGAGCATTATCCTCTAGGTCATTCTGTGACTGCTCTATTGATTGTTTATGTGGAGATGGAAGTGAGGATAGTTGATTGGCCATGTTTCTTGTGTTTCTGCTGTTAGTTCTACCATTTGGAGACAAGAACCACTCCAATATGACAGCAGGGCAGTCTTTTGGGGCAGGAGCCAACCAGGTGTTATGTAGTTGTATAGAACACTGGGTTTCAAAATTATGGGTAGGTGTTTCCCTACTTAGCTCTCTTTTTCTTTGCTTGGAGAAGGATGTTGTGGTTCTGGGTTGGAGATTACGAGTAGTTGTAACTTCTGAGGGGATATGGGTTTGGCTGTTAAGTATTTAACAAAATGGGCCACTTGTGGCTCAGATAAAAACTGTTAGGGATCAATGGACTGTGAAGAGAAGGGTTAGGATTAGAGAGATATGAGTTAAAATTAAGAAGAAAAATTGGGTATAATGATGGTAGAGGGTAACAACATCTTAAAGGAAAGGTATGTGTAGTAGGAAGAGGATAGGTACCTAGTTTCAGAGTAGAAAAGAATTTGAAGAAAGATTATGTAAGGAATAGCTTAGAAATCTAGATGAAAATAAGAAAAGAAATTGTAAATATGTATATTGGGAGAATTGGTGATATTAGAAAAAGTTTTATTGAAAGAGTATTGGAAAGTTGATTAATCTAAGATGGTTCTGGTAATTGTTATGTTTACATACATAGAAGGCCTTAGTTTGTGTATGGAACTAGACATGGTAGCTCTGGCAGAGTAGTAGTGCAATGTGTAGAAAAACAAGGAGGAAAGAGGAAAAAATTAAAATTAGGAAATTGAAAAGTGGAAGACAGAACTACATAATAGTGAAAAAACGAAGATTTAAGTATAATAGCAAATCCTAAAAACACAACAAAAAACCACAGAGAAACAAAAACATTAATCAAACATAAAAAAAACTACCAAAATCTAAAGAGTGAGTTTTTTGGCTTGTTTGGTTGTAATAGTAGTCCTCTAAGTGGATTCTTGATAAAACCTTTTATACCTTGCAATAGTCGGTTTTCCTTGTGGCTTGGTTGGATCCCGATTGCCTTTTGACAAGGGAGGGTGAACGTTGCTTAGAATCCCACTCTCAGGCCTGAAGGCAGGGAGTTGAGGGAGTTCAGTCGTGGGGCCTGAACTCTGGGCCTGGGTACTGTCCCTCAGCTCTTCAGCTCAAGGCTAGCCCTCTACCACTTGAACCACAGAGCCACTTCTTGCTTTTTTTTTCTGCTGATGTGGTGCTAAGGAATTGAACCCAGGGCCTCATGCATGCGCTCTACCACTGAGTCACCTTCCCAGCCCGGGATTATAATTTTTAATCTGCTCTCACAGGTGTGGAGCTGTGTTCCCAGGCTTTCCCAGGTAGCCATAGGAGGTTGAGGAACAGAGCTTAGATCTGTGTTCACTTCTGATGTGATCCCTCTCTTTTGGGCAGAGGTTTGTGTCAGAGGACTTTGGGACCCTACAGAGAATTGCCACCCCCAGGGAGTGGACCCAATTGGGTTACTCACAAGATGTGTAGCTGGTGGTGTGCTGGACCACAGAGCCTGGGTTGTGGCCTCCAGAACAGTGTTGGCGGGTTCTCAGTGGGAGGGTCTGGGCCTTGGCAGGACCAGGTGGGGGGGGGGGGTTGGCGTCTGCAGCAGCTGCAGGGTCTTGCTCTGTGGGGTGGGGAGTACAAGTGCTGGGAGGACCAGGTGGAGCATGGGACGATGGGCTGTGATGGGCAGTGGCAGTGCTGGGCTACAGTGGTAGTGGTGGGTGTTAGCCTTGGGAGCGGCTGTCCTATGCTGTGGGCTGTGTCAGCGGAGGGAGGCGTGGCATGGCAAAGTAGTTCGGTGGATGGCACTGTACAGAGGGGCTCGTGACTGTCCTGGCAGCAGTGGTAAGGTGTGGGACAGGCTTGTGCATGGCTCGTGGAACCAGCAGAGTGATGATGAGGTAGCTGTGGGAGCCTGGCTTTGCCCCTGGTGGCGACAGGGAAGGAGCGGGTCTCGGCAGAGAGCCCAGTTGGCAGGGCATTTGTCCCTTGGGGAAAGGGATTGGCTGTGGCTGTGCTGTCTTGGGGCCTATGCAGAGGTAGTGGGGTCCATGGGGATCCCGCTGCCTTGGGACCTTGCATTGACTCCAGACGCGATTTTGGGGCGTTTACTCGGTGGTGCCGATTTCTGGCAGTTGCAATGGTGGTGTTTGCTGGATGGGCATAGCTTCCCAGAGGGCAGGTTGGAGCCGGGGTCCCCTTTTTGGGGTCTTCACAGGTTACCCTCCTAAGTTTCCACGGGTCTGGTGCACTTTCTTCAGTTTTTGGATGCTTCTCTGCTTAAAATCTGCAGAAAGTCTTGGTGAGGTGCAGAGCTGCGGGGTGCTGCCGCTCAGCAGGGGTCCGGATCACTGTTTCCTGTGAGATTCATCTCCAATAAACTTTGCAGAAAAAACTGGAGTGTTTTTGTGGCTCATGTGATAAAGCCCATTAGCTTTGAGCAATTGAGGCTCAGGGACAGTGCCAAGGCCCTGAGTTCAAGCTCCAGGACCAGGCAAAAAAAAAATGTACTTTCAGTATATTTCCTTTATTAAGTTCAATTAAATCCCTTTTTGTTCTTAGTCTTCAGAATTTTTATTTAAAAAGATGATGAATTTTGTCAAAAAAACTTTTTTTGGTGGGTTTTGAGATGTTCGTGTGATTTTTGTTCTTGGTTTTGTTTATATGTTGTATTACTTTTATTGATTTGTCTATATAGAACCATCATTGTGTCACTGGGATGAAACCAACTCGATCTTGGTATATAATCTTTTAAATATATAATTTTATTTCCAAGAATTTTATTGAATTTTTGCATCATTGCTCATTGAAGAGATTGGTCTATAGTTCCCTTTTTGGGGGGATCTCTCTCCAGTTTTAGAATGTGTATTACTTATTTTATACAGTGGCATTCCTTCTCATTCTATTTCGTGGAAAAATCTGAGTAGAGTTGGTGTTAGTCCCTCTTTATAAGTCTGATAAAATTTGGTAGTAAATCTATGTGACTTTTCTTTTTTGGAAGACCATTACTGTTTCATTCTCATTGCTTGTTTTAGATCTGTTTAAGTGATTTATATATTCTTGGTTCAAGTTTGATGGGTCATGTACATTTAAAAAATGTATTTATTTCTTCTAGATTTTTTCCAGATTGAGTACTATAGGCTTTCAGTGTCTTTCCACATGGTAATTAACCATAAATATGATATAACCCCTGCTTTCATTGTATTATAACCCCTGCTTTCATTGTATTTGATGTTGGTATAATTTGTGGAGGGGAAAGGCAAAAACAAACCATTTAAATAGGGATACAGGTGGACGCATTGCAACAATGAGATGTACAAGTCGTTATGTTGAAAAACAAACTTTACAACTTTGGCGGGGCGTGGAGGAGGGGGGAGAAACAAAGGAGGAGGCAACAATGCTTGATAAGAAATGTACTCATTACCTTGACCATGTAATTGTAACTCCTCTGTACAGTATTTTTGCAATAAAAAATTTAAAAAATCCTCCCATATTAAAAAAAGATATGAATCTAAGTAATTAAGATTCCATCTCAACTCAGAGTGGCATCGATCAGAAACACAAATAATGAATATTGGCAAGTATTCAGAGTATTTTCACACTCCGGTGGAAATATAAACTAGTGCAAACACTATGGAAATCAATATGAAGGCTCCTCAGAAAACTAAAAATAGACCTTACCTTCTGATCCTGTCATTCCACTATTGGTATACATCTGAAAGAGAGTAAATCAACATAGAAGAAAGACAACTGCATACCAATTTTATTGTAGCACTGTTCAGAATAGCCAGTTCCACAGCAGATGAATAAAGATGTGGTGTGCATATACCATAGAATACTAAACAGCCATAAAAAGTGAAATCATATTATTTGACAGAAAATGGACAGAATTGGAGTACATCATGCTAAGCAAGAAAAGACATGCTCAAAAAAGCAAATATAGTATGTTTTTCACAGATATAGAAGTTAAGCCTAAAAGGCATAAATACTAATAGTCATGTACATGCATATGTATGCATTTATTTATATACACATACATATATAACTATATTATATTTAGATTAGTGTCCAGATTAAATAGCATTAGAGATAAATAATGAAGAAATAGTAGAACAAAAGGATGAAGAAAAATAGTATCTTCTTATTTACCCCATTTCTTTAGCTCTGTATTTCATAATGAATAGCCAGAAGACTACTCACAATAATTACCTAATTGATTGGAATATAGATTCCTGAGCTCAATTCCAGATTTGAAATATTTATGAATATTTAATGTTAGTGACAATTAGTTAATTTAGTTTATTGTAATTGTATATTTTTTCTATTTATTGGCTAGGATGATGGACTGGATTATGCCCTTTGTTTCTCTCTCCCCCTCCTCCCCCCTCCCCCCTCTCCCTCCCTTCCTCCCCCCCCCCTCCCCTCAGTTGTGGGTCTTGAATTCTGGGCCTGGTCACTGTCCCTGAGCTCTTCAGCTCAAGGCGAGCACTCTATCACTTAAATCAGAGCACAACTTCCAGTTTACTGGTGTTTAATTGGAGATAAGAATCTCACGGATGTTCCTGCCCAGGCTCGCTTTGAACAGTGATCCACAGATCTCAGCCTCCTGAGTAGGTAGGATTATAGGTGTGAGCCACCAGTGCCCAGTGAATTATGCCCTTTCATTACATATATTAAACTATAATGCCCAATATATTTGAAATATTTAGGATATAATTAAGGTCAAATGAGGTCCTTAAGGTGGGGCCATGATCTGATAGGATTAGTATGGTTAAAAACAAACTCTCCAGTGGCTTGAGACAATGAAAAAAATTGACGCTCTACAAATCAAGAAGAGAGCTCTTACCAAAAGGAAACCTTGATTTAAAATTTTCAAACCTCTAGAACCATAAGGAAAACATTCTGTTGTATAAGCCAGTATCTATAATGTTTTGTCATGGTAGACTAAATAGATTAAAACAATAAAATGCTATTGGAATTAGATATCTGTGATTTGGTTACTAATACAATTCATATTGAAAAAGGAGGATAAAATTTTGTGCTTTATCTTAATGTTTTCATGAGAATGAATTGGTTCTCCATGTATTTATTTATTTATTTATTTATTTATTTATTTTTGTCGGTCGTGGGGCTTGAACTCCGGGCCTGGGCGCTGTCCCTTAGCTCTTCAGCTCAAGGAGAGCGCTCTACCATTTGAGCTACAGCGCCACTTCCGGTTTTCTGGTGGTTTATTGGAGATAGGAGTCTCACGGTCTTTCCTGCCCGGGCTGGCTTTGAACCTCGATCCTCAGATCTCAGCCTCCTGAGTAACTAGGATTACAGGTGTGAGCCACCAGCACCCGGCTGGTTCTCCATTTATTGAATGATTATTTTCTTTTTATATCATTATGAACTGTTCCACTTAAACATGTTTGATAGGTTTCAATTACTTTGAGATGTTTTGTTACTGAAGCAGGAAGTGTTACATAATTAGCTAATGCAAGTTGGCTGCCTTAGGCCTTTAACATAGCTGTAGTAATTTTTTAAAAGATTTCTTATTAAGCCAGGCAACGGTGGCTCATGTCCGTAGTCCTAGTTACTCTGATGGGTGAGAAATGGAAGCTCATGATTCAAAGCCAGCCAAGGCAGAAAAGTCTGTGAAATTTCAGCTGCAATTAACCAACAAAAAGCAAGACTGGAGGCATGGTGCAAGTGGTGGTGTGCCAGCTGAGTATGAAGCCTAGAGTTCAAATTCCAGAACTGCAAAAAAAGAGCTTTCTTGTTAATATGTTCTGTATATCGATCCTTTGGCACATGAATAGTTTGTAAATGTTTTTCCATTCTGTAATTTATATCTTTATTCATTATTTCCTTGTTTCCTAATTTGATATAACACCATTTGTCCATGTTTTGCTTTGGGGGCTTGTCCAAAGCCCCATTTTCTATACTGATATCTGAAAATGCTACATATCTTCAGTTCTTTTCTACTTTTAAGTAATAAATTTGTTCTTTGATCTCTTTTAAAGTGACTTTTTTTTAAAACCAAGAGATAGGAATCAGGTTTAGTCTTCTCCATACCCATTTCCCCAGCACCATTTATTTTTTCTTTTTATTATTATTTTTTATTGTGAACATATTGTACAGAGGGGTTACAGTTACATGGGCAAGATAATGAATACATTTCTTATCAAGCATTGCAGCTTCCTCCTTTGTTTACCCTTCACATCCCTTCCCAGCCTCCCCCTGCCCCCCCACCCAATCCCCGCCCCCCACCAAAGTTGTAAAGTTCGGTTTCGACATGACAACTTGTACTTCTCATTGTTGCAACGGGTCCACCTGTATCCTTAAACGACTTGTTGACTTGTTTTTCCCCTTCTCCTCCACAAATTATACCAACATCAAATATAGTGAAAGCAAGGGTTATACTGTCGGGGAGGGACATACAAAGCAACAAAGAAATAATCTTATAAATGTGTTAGAAACAAATTCATGAAAGAAAAAAAACATATAAATACAGATCTAAGGGTTCATTTTCCTAACATCACATTATCTGACCTTTCTGCTTGACTCATACATATACTAGATATTACAAATAAGGGAAACCATGGGACCTATGTTTCTTTGGGCTTGGCTTACTTCACTTAATATAATTTTTTCCAAGCCTTTCCATTTCCTAACAAATGGGGCAATGTCATTCTTTCTGATGGAGGCATAGAATTCCATTGTGTATATATACCACATTTTCTTGATCCATTCATCTACTGAGGGGCATCTGGGTTGGTTCCATATCTTAGCTATGGTAAATAATGCTGCAATAAACATAGTTGTGCTGGTAGCTTTAGTGTGGTCTTGTTTGTAAACATTTGGGTAAATGCCCAAAAGTGGGATTGCCCAGCACCATTTATTTAAGAGATTGTCCTTTCTGTAGTTTATTTTTCTTGAGAATCAGTTGACTGTAGATGCATGACATTACTTTGGAGATCCCTGTTCTGTTTCACTGGTCTATGTGTCTTTTTGTGCTAGTACTGTGTTGTTTTGGTTATTGTAGCTATGTAGTATTATTTTTTATAGTTCTGGGAACTAATCTACATTCCCAGCTCATATAGTATTTCCCAGCTCATATGGATATTAAGACACCTTCAGATTTGTTCTTTTTATCCAAGATTGTTCAGTTCTTCAGGTGTTTTTTGAAAAGACAGGATTGTTTGAGAAGAAAAAGTCACCATGGAAAAATGTAAAAAAATTATTAGTGCTTAAAGGTTTAAGTAGCTTTTTAAGACAAATAACACTTTAGTAAGCAGCTAAGAAAATTCTGAAAGAGATACAGAACGCAAGGGTCTTGCTTGAAACAATTCTTTTTTTTTTTTTTTTTTTTGGTCGGCCGTGGGGCTTGAACTCTGGGCCTGGGCGCTGTCCCTCAGCTCTTCAGCTCAAGGCGAGCGCTCTACCACTTGAGCTACAGTGCCACTTCCTGAAACAATTCTTATTAGAGAAGCAAACACTGAATTTCCCAGCATTTCTTAAGCTACATAGATAATAGGAAAATTTTTTTAAATATTTCTGCAAAAAAGTTATATAGTGCAAATATCTGAGAACATCAAGCATATATATATATCTTTAAAAAATATGAATTAGATTCAGTTTTGGTTTTATTTGTTTCATTTGTAATTTATTCATTTTATTTATTTGTTTATTGGGTGGGCGGTGCTATGGATCAAACCTATGGTTGTTTCACATGTACTAGGCAAACATTCTTTCACTAACCTATACCTAAGCCTAGATATTTGGTTTTTAGAATAATTAAATAATACAGAAAAATATTGTATCTTAAAAATATTTTATAGGGGTAAACATGTAGATTAGTGGTATTTTCCAAGATGTGTTAAGATCTGGGATTGACTCCAGCAGTGCAAATAAATAAATAACAAATAAATGTAAAACACTAATAAAGAAATCATTTATGGGAAATTTCTTTTCAAAATAAAAATGAACGCTGGCCAGGCACTGACACCTTATCCCTGTAATCCTAACTACTCAAGTGGCAGATATTTGAAGATTGCGGTTCAGAGCCAGTCCAGGCCAGAAATGTCTGGGAGATTCTAATCTCAAGTTGATTAGCTAAAAGTCAAAACTGGAACTGTGCTCAGTTTTTTTCTCTCAGCCTTGAGCAATAAAGCTAAGAGACAGCACCTAGGCTGGAGTTTAAGCCCAATATTGGCACATGCAAAAAAAAAAAAAAAAAGAATGCCTAGTAATTACATATCAAATAATAATTTGTAAAAGATTTTCCATAAAGATTTGTCAGTGTCTATAGTAACAGTTGTAATATTTAGAATAGGTTAAAGAAAAAAGCCTTAAAAATTGGCCTTGTGCAGGTAATCGTATGTTAGTGTGAAAATAATATAATATATATTATATAAATATTATATTACCATACATCAATTGTAGAAGGGGAATTTCTCGGTGAACTCCACACAAGCATATAATTTGCCTCTATCAATCTCATCCCCTATCACTCTCCCTTGTCCTCCCTCTTTCTTCTTAGATCAATTTCAATACTCTTCCTTATTCTATTTTCTTTTGTGTTGAAAGTACATCAGACATTATCACACTTATTTGCCCTCTATATTCACACTCCCCATCCATCTAGTACCCACCCCCAACAGAGTGTCCAATCCTTTTATATTTTAATTTATGTTAATTGTGCCAAGGGTATTCACCATGGTTTTTCACAAGTATCTGTATCTACATGAATGGGCAAAGAACAATGTGTGTGTATACATACATACATACATACATACATACATACATACATATATACATATATATCAAAATAACATGCTCAATTGTTCATTGCTCAGTCTCCTATCCCCATATTGTTCACCCCCCACAATTTGATTTTCTTTTTCTTTTTCTTTTTTTTTTTTTTTTGGTCCAGTCGTAGGGCCTGAACTCTGGGCCTGGGCGCTGTCCCTCAGCAATTCAGCTCAAGGCTAGCACTCTACCACTTGAGCCACAGCGCCACTTCCGGTTTTTTCTTTTTTGCTTATGTGGTGCTGAGGAATCGAACCCAGGGCCTCACGCATGCAAGGCAAGTGCTCTACCACTGAGCCACCTTCCCAGCCCCCACAATTTGGTTTTCTATTCCTCCTTCATCTCCTCAAACAAATGTATAGTTATGATCATGTACCATGTGTATAAATATATTATGAATAGTTGTTTCTTTCAGGTTTAGATTCTGTCTATCAGTGAAAAAATCGATATTTGCCTTTTAAAATTTACCTTGTACATCATGATGGTGTGAACTTCCATCAGTTTTCATGAAAATGACATATTGATTTTCTTTGTAAACAAGTAATATACCATGTTTTTAATATGCCATATTTTCTTTAATCATTTGTCAGTTGTTCTATATGTTTTCTGGGCTATTGTGAACAAAGTTGCAACAAACACAGGCATGCAGGTATCCTTTCTCTATATTGATTTAAACTCCTTTGAATATGTTCCCAGTAATGAGATAGTAGGATAATGAGATAGTCAACATTTAGTTTTTCGGAGCATGTTTGTATTTAAAAAAAGACTACATCATAAGAATTGATTGGAGGGGCTGGAAATATGGCTTAATGGTAGAGTACTTGCCTAGCATGCATGAAGCCTTGGGTTTGATTCCTCAGTACTGCATAAACAGAAAGGCCAGAAGCGCCACTATGGCTCAAGTGGTAGAGTGCTAGCCTTGAGCTGAAGAACTGAGGGACAGTACCCAGGCCCAGAGTTCAAGCCTCATGACTGATAAGATGTTGTATTCATCTAAATCAAAGGTAACCCTTATCATGAAATTGCTAGTTCAGGTGAATGTGTGTGTATGAGTGTGTGTGTTTTGAAACAGAATCATTTAGAAATACAGTATCTGAGTAGCAGAAAGTGCAAACTTTTCATTCTGTTTTACTAGGGATTTTGGACATGGTATTTTTGCTCTAAAAGTAGGAAGCTAACTATCTATCTATTGTGTGGTTTCTTACATCAATTCACAGTAATCCCAATGAAAATTACTCTCTCTAAATAAACATTTCTGTCATATTTTTGTCATTCCATGTCATACTGATTTTTCCTTTTTTTGTTTTTGCCATTCCTGGGGCTTGAAGTCAGGGCCTGGGCACTATCCCTGACTTTCTTTTGTTCAAGGCTAGCACTCTACCACTTGAACCACAGTGCCACTTCTGGCTTTTTCTGTTTATATGGTACTGAGGAATTGAACCCAGGGATTCATGCATGCTAGGCAAGCACTCTACCACTAAGCCACATTTCTAGTCCACATTGCGTTCTTTGATTGGCATATGTTGAGCCACACTTGAGTCCCTGTAATAAATTCCCCCTTAACATGATCACTGACCTTTTTATGTGTTGATGGAATTGATTTGCTAGTATTTCATTAGAAAATTTTGTGTCTATGTCAGTCATGGACACTGGTCTATAATTTCCTTTCTTATGTTTTTGTCTTGTTTTGCTATGAAGATAATATGGAGAATTAAAAAAATACCCAAGAACATAGAAATGATCCAAATAAGAACTGAAGAAATGTTCTTTACAGATACTTCTCAAAAGAAGAGATACCAATGGCCAACAAATACATGAAAAAAAGTATTCAGTGTCATTAACCAGCAGGGAAAGTCAAATTACAATATGATATATCTCAGCTCAGGCTAGGAAGACTGATATTATCAATACCAGGTCTTTATTTATGTTTGTGATATATATATATATATATATATATATATGTATATAGTGACTTTTTGAATTTCTAGCTTGCCTATTTGTGTTTCTAATTATATATTTTGATGAATTAAACATTTTGAATTTTGATAAAATCTTGTCCATTTTTACTTCTGTGATTATTTAATTGTCCTATGTGAAATATCTTTGTTTAATTTGGGTGCAATGACTCATACCTGTACTTGTCTTAGCTACTCAGGAAATAGAGAGCAAAAAGTTAGATTCCCAGAAGACCAATAAAAACTAGAAATGGTAGTGGGTTAAGGGTGGGTATCTGAAGTCTTAGAGTGCATGCCTATTAAGTGCAAGGACCTGAGTTCAAACTCCAGTATCACAAACACCAATCATGTCTCAAATTATGCCTTGTTCTTTATGAGGGTTTGTTCTTGCATATCCCCCTGAAAACTCAGGGTATTTTGCTTTTACATTTTACCCTGTAATCCATTTCAAATGAATTTTGTGTTCAATATGAAATAGTAGTGGTGGTTCTCTTTTTCTCATGGGGATATCCAGTTCTTCCAGCATTATTCTGAATGTTTCTTTTTTCCTCTTGCTTTGGAATGTTTACTGAAAGTCAAATATACGTGTCATTTTTTCATTTATTTGCTTTTTCTTATTATACCACACTATCTTAATTATTGTACTTTTTATTATCAAGGTGAAATACAGAGGGGTTACACTTACATAAGGTAATAAGTACATTTCTTATCATACTTGTTACCCCCTCCCTCAAAATTTTTCTCCTACTTTCCCCTCATCCCTCCCCCAAGATGTACAGATCATTTCCAACTTATTGTCTTGTGAGTATCACTGTTAATTATTGCACTTTTGTAGTATATCTAGAAGTCAAATTTTGACAGGTCCCTCCAAGATTAGGCAGAACATCTAAAAACAAAAAGCAAAGTTTTAATAAATTACCATAGATGCTTCATCTTCTTTATTAATAATGTTTCAGGTGGAACATTTTTAACTTGTTTATCAAAACTGTTAAAATGTTCAAAAAGTCATTACTATTTACTGGGAAATTTCTCTAATTTTTACAACTTGGGGGCTAATTCTCAGGTACATTTGAAACTGATTTTAGGTAACCTTTCCTGAAATCCAGTACCACTGTGCTAGTTATTTAAATTGTCCAGTCTTAGGAGTTAGATAAGAGAAGGAAGTTAGACAGTAGGACAATGTTAAGAAATAAGGTTGATAAGGCAACAGGGGATTTAGACACTGTGGGACTACCTTATAATAACAGGTAAATAAAGTTCTGTATTAGAACTTTAGGGGATCCATGTAACTAAACTCTAATTTTGTCCAGCTACATTTCCCCATTTTAGCTTTTAAAATATTGTGTTTCAAATAAACAAATGTATTAAATTATTCCTTCAGTTATTTTTTCAAATACTATGTTTTATGCTGTACTGAATTAATGTCTCTCTGCTTATCTATTTTTATCTAAAACTAACTTTCAATTTAATTTGCTGATTTTGTCATATTAAATTTTCTGTTCTGTAATTCCTCATTTTTTTTTGTTGCTGTTGGTTGTAGGGCTTGAACTCTGGGCCTGGGCACTGACCTTGAGCTCTTTCTGGGCTGGCTTTGAACAGAGATCCTCAGCTCTCAGCCTCCACAGTAGTTATGATTATAGGTGTGAGCAATCATCTGGCTAATTCCTCACTTTTAAGTTAATATCCCTTCTACTTTCCATTCTTTAAAGAATTTTTCCACTAACACTTATAAGAACTTACATGAGCTAGTGCATAATTTATTTGAACTTGAAAGTGCAGCTGTCTTTGATTCACATTATTTGCTCTCAGTTTATAATTTTATTAATTTGAAACCTATCTTCCTTGTTGCCAATGAACTAAATAGAATGTTTTCCAAATACCAGTCCAACCACTCTTGTTTGCTATTGTTGTTTTTCTCAGCATTTCCCCCTACCACAAACTTTCTTTTAGATTTTGAACTTTATCAGGCAATATAACTTGGTTGTTCCTGTCTTCATTTTTAAATATAATTTTACCATTATTATTTAGATGTGTACAGAGTGGTTATAATCTCATAATCTGGGTAATGCATACATTTCTTTTCTCAGACAATGTCACCTGTTTGTTCCTTTGCTTCCCTCCAGATTCCTCCTCCCATCCTTGCACACAAGTTGCATAGTTCATTTCCCACATAGTGTATACTGAGTACCATTAATGCATTTGTTCACCTTTTTCCCCATCTTCATTTTGTTTGTCCTTATTCCATCTTTTTCTTTCAAATTCCTTATTGTGATTAAGTGATTGCATAATTTCCCAAATTTCACAGTACTGTGGTAGAGTGATATTTAATTAAAGTCACAAACATTCTAGCTTTCATGGGGCAAATTGTCTATAGTGGTCTATAACATTTATGAGTTCTATGAGCTTTGACAATACAGTTATTTCTTCCACATCAGGTGATATGTACATTTCTTTCATTTTGCATAGTATCAGCTGTTCCCTCTTTCCCACTCATTCCCTCCCTCCCATCACTGCCATTGAGTTGCTTAGTCCATTTTGATCAATGTCCAGTGCAGCTGATGGGTCCCGCTGTTGTGTTTTTCCCTGATTCCCTCTAGTTCTGTGTCCTCCTCCTGGTTTCCCTCAGGTATGCACATCTATACCATGTATGTGATCAGCAGCATGGGGTTATTTAGTAGTGATTCAACCAGATGAGTAGAAGTCCAAGTGTACATTCCCACCAGCAGTGTAATAGGGTTTCTCTTTCTCTGCATCCCCTTCAGCATTTGTTGTTGGCTGACTTTAGGATGTGGGCCATTCTGACTGGGGTAAGGTGGTATCTCAGGGTTGTCTTTATTTGTATTTCCTTTACAACCAGGGATGGTGAACATTTCCTCATGTGTTGCTTTGCCATTTTTATCTCTTCTTCTGAGAAGTCTCTCTTTAGTTCCCTTGCCCATTTAGTAATTGGTTTGTTAGGTTTAGGAGGGATTGGTTTCTTGAGTTCCCTGTATATACTGGATATTAACCCCTTGTCTGACATATTGCTGGTAAATATTTTTCCCAGTTAGTTGGCTGTCTTTCTAGCTTGGTTGCTATGACTTTAGCTGTGCAGAAACTTTTTATTTTAAGGTAGTCCCATTTGTTGAGTCTCTCTCCAATTTGTTGTGACCCTGGGACTCTGTTCAGGAAGTTTCTAGCTGTGCCTATAGGTTTAAGTGTCTCTCCTACTCTGTCCTGCAGTTGTTACAGAGATTCAGGTTTGATGTTAAGGTCTTTAATCCATTTTGAGTTGATATTGGTGGATGGAGATAGGCTGGGGTCCACTTTTAGTTTTCTGCATGTGGCCACCCAGTTTTCCCAGCACCAGTAGTTGAAGAGGCTGTGTTTCTTCCACAGTATGTCTTTGGCTCCTTTGTCAAATATCAGCTGACTGTAGGCGTGTGGTTTTATTTCTGGATCTTCTATTCTGTTCCATTGGTCTTTGGGTCTGTTTTTGTGCCAGTACCATGCTGTCTTTGTTATTATGGCTCTATAATAGAGCTTGAAGTTTGGCATCGCGATCCCTCACCTTTGTCTTTTTTGCCTAGAATTGTTTTGGCTAGTCTAGGTCTTTTTTTGTTCTATATGAACTTTTGGACTGTTTTCTATATTTCAGAAATGTTTGTCATTGGGATTTTAATAGGAATTGCATTGAATTTGTGTATTAATTTTGGCAGTATGGCCATTTTCACTATATTAATTCTGCCTATCCAAGAGAATGGAAGGTCTTTCCATTTCCTGGTGTCCTCTGTAATTTCTTTCTTTAAGTTTTTATAGTTTTCATGAAATAGTTATTTTACATCTTTGGTTAGGTTAATTCCTAAATATTTTATGTTTTGCGGGGGGGGGGGTTATTGTGAATGGGGTTGCTTCTTTTATTTCCCTCTCTACTTATACATTGTCAGTGTACAGGAAGGCAACTGATTTTTGTGGGTTGATTTTGTATCCTGCTACTTTGCTGAAGTGGTTTATAAGTTCTAAGAGTTTGGGATTGAGTTTTGGGGATCATGAAGGTATAGTATCATGTCATCTGCAAAGAGGGATCGTTTAACTTCTTCCTTCCCTATGCAGATCCCTTTAATGTCTTTCTTCTTGCCTTATGGCCCTGGCTAAAGGTTCCTGAAGAGGAATGGAGACAATGGGCATCCTTGCCTTGTTCCTGATTTTAGGAGAATTGGTTGTAGTTTTTCCCCATTAGGTATAATATTGGTTATTGGTCTGTTGTATACAGCTTTTATTGTTTTAAGGGATGTTCCTTCTATTTCTATTTTCTCCAGAACTTTTTTTTTTGGGGGGGGGGGTCCAGTCATGGGCCTGAACTCTGGGCCTGGGTGCTGTCCCTCAGCTCTTCAGCTCAAGGCTAGTGCTCTACCACTTGAGCCACAGTGCCACTTCTGGCTTTTTCCCCCTGCTTATGTGGTGCTGAGGAATTGAACCCAGGGCCTCATGCATGCAAGGCAAGCGCTCTACCACTGAGCCACCTTCGCAGCTCCTTCTCCAGAGTTTTTAACACGAATGAATGTTGTATTTTATCAAAAGCCTTTTCTGCATCAATGGAGATAATCATGTGGTTCTTGACCTTGGATCTGTTGATGTGTTGGATTACATTTATTGATTTACGTATGTTAAACCATCCCTGCATCTCTGGGATGTAACCTACGTGGTCATAGTGTATGATTTTTTTATGTGTTTCTGGATTCTGTTAGCTATAATTTTGTTAAGGATCTTTGCATCCGTGTTCATCAAGGAGATTGGTCTGTAGTTCTCTTTTTTTTGTTGGGTCATTGCCTGGTTTGGGGATGAGTGTGATATTGGCATCATAGAATGAGTTTGGGATCGCTTCTTCTTTTTCTACTTTCTGAAGAGCTTGAGGAGTATGGGTACTAGTTCTTCTTTAAAGGTCTTATAGAATTCTGTTGTGAATCCATGTGGTCCTGGGCTTTTCCTCGTTGGATGATTTCTGATTGGTTCTTGTATCTCCTTGTAATATATTGGCTTATTTAATTGATTTATTTTTTCTTTGTTTAGTTTGGGCAACTTGTATTTCTCTAAAAATGAATACATCCATTTCTGCTAGGTTTTCTTTCTTTAGAGAGTATAACTTTTGAAAATAGTTCTTTATAATTGTTTGGATGTCTTGGGTATTTTTTGTGATTTTTTCCTGTGGCATCCCTGATCTTGTTGATTTGGATTTCCTCACTTCTTAATTAATCTTGCCAAAGGTCTATCAATTTTATTTTTTTTCAAAAAAACAGCTTATTTTATTAATTTTATTAATAATTTTCTTATTCTCTATCTCGTTAATTTCTGCTCTTAATTTGATTATCTGGCTCAGTCTAGTAACTTTAAGTTCCATTTTTTCATCTTTTTCTAGCAGTTTTAATTGCAACATGAGATTTTTTACTTGGTTTGTCTCTATTTTCTTTATGTGGGCACTGAGGGTGATGAATTTGCCCCTCAGGACTGCTTTTGCTGTGTCCCACAAGATTCTTTGTGATGTGTCTTCATTTTCATTGAATTGTAGGAACTTTTTAATTTCTTCTCTAATTTCTTCGGTTACCCAGGTGTTGCTTGGAAGTGTGCTGTTCAGTGTCCATGTATTTGAGTAATTTCTGCAGTATGCTTTGTTATTGAGAACTAACTGGATTCCATTGTGGTCAGATAGGAATCAGGGGATTATGTCAATCCCCTTGTATTTGTTTAAGTTCCTTGTATGAACTATGATATAGTCTATTTTGGAGAAAGTTCCATGAGCAGCTGAGAAGAATGTGTACTGTGTTGTTTTAGGGCAAAAGCTCGGTAGATGTCAGTTAGTTCTGCTTGAAGTATGGTCTCACTTACTTCGGTAGCTTCTTTGCCAATCCTCTGGTTGGTAGACCTGTCCTTTGGTGAGAGTGGGGTGTTAAAGTCTCCTAGTATTATCGTATTGGGATCTATTTTATTCTGTAAGTTTGAGAGTATTTGCTTAACATATTTGGGTGCTCCAATATTTGGGGAGTATAAGTTGATAATGGTAATATCCTCCTCTTGGATTGTTCCCTGTATTAATATGCAGTGTCCTTCCTTGTCTTTTTGTATTGATTTTAATGAAAAGTTTATTTTGTCAGATATCAGGATAGCTACTCCTGCTGTCTTACTGGGGGCATTTGATTGGTAGATCCTTTTCCAACCCTTCTCTCTGAGTTTGTTTGCATGTTTGCCTGAGAGGTGGGTCTCCTGAAGGCAACAGATGGAAGGGTCATGTTTTCAGATCCAATCTGCAGTTCTTTTTCTTTTGATTGGTGAATTAAGTCCGTTATTATTTACGGATATTATAGAAAGATGCATTGTGGTTCCTTTCATTCCCGTTTTTCTTCTTTCCTTTCCTCCTGTGCTTACTAAGTTAGACTTCTATTAATGCCTGTCTGGTGCAGGTCCCCGTTCCTGGTTGCTTTCTTCAGGTTGTGTTCCCCCTCTTAGTATTCTTTGTAATGCTGGCTTATTGTTTATGAATTCATTTAGTTTTTCTTTATTATTAAAAATGTTCATTTCTCCATCGAATGTGAATGCTAGCTTTGTGGGCTATATCAGTCTGGGCTGGCAGTTATTGGTTCTCAGGGTTTGGATGGTAGTTTCCCAGGCCTTTCTTGCATTCAGTGTCTGTGTGGAGAGATCTGCAGTGATTCTAATTTTTTCCCATTGTAGTATAGCTCCTTCTTTGTTTTTGCTGCATGTAAGATTGTTTCCTTATTATTCAGATCTATCATTTTTACTATAATGTGTCTAGAATTGTTTCTCCTGGAATCCTGCTTGCTAGGTGTTCTATATACTTCTGTTATGTAGGTAAGATTTTCTTTTTTAAGATGGGGGAAATTTTTATTGATAATCTTGTTGAATAGGTGTTGCATTCACTTGCTTTGATATTCCTCACCTCGTCCACTCCAATTATACGAAGGTTAAATTTCTTGGCACTATCTGCTTGCTCTTAGATTTCCTTTTGTCATAATTTAAGTAATTTTTCCATATCTGTAACTTTTTGGTCCTGTTGGTATATTCTGTCTTCTGTATCTGACACTCTAAATTCCATTTCATTCACTCTGTAAACTATGGCTTCCATTGTGGTTTGCATGGAGGAAATGGACTCATTTATGGATTCCATGTTAGTTCTCAAAGTACTAATCTCACCTTAGTGAGGTGTGTACTGCCTCTATTTTTGCATGCATCTCCTGTTTGAAATCCTACATCTCTTTTGATAGTTTGTTACTGTGTTCTTTAAATTTCTGATCTATTTCTTCCTTTAATTCTTGAGTCATTGTCTCCAGCATCTCTTGGATGTAGCTTTTGTCTTCCATTCCTGCTTTGCTTCCACTGGTGTTCTCCTCTGGTGGCTGCTGGCTTTTGTGGGTAACTTGCCATCTTGGGTGTTAATAAACCTTGTAATTTTTCTCTGTGATTTTTGCATGGGGATTCAGGGATTATTGGAGACTAATCTGAAATTTTGTTTTGGTCAATAAGTGTCTGTCTTTGCTTGGTTGCTGTTTCTGGGTTGGCTGAGAGTCTGTACCTGGTCTCAGTTCTGTTGAGGAGATGCCTACCTCCAGCTGCTAATCTGTCCTATGTAGGGCTCTCTGCTGTCTGCTGTAGATCATTGGCAGTTCCCCCCTTTAGAAGGACTGAACAGCCTACTGCTGCTCCTGCTTACTCCTATCAGTGCTCGTGGTGAGATCAGGTGTGCTGGATGTACTCTCCCAGTTGCTAGAGTCTGCTATGGGCTCTTGATTTTTTTTTTGTCAGTCGTGGGCCTTAACTCTGGGCCTGAGCACTGTCCCCCAGCATTTCAGCTCAAGGCTAGCACCCTACCATTTGAGTCACAGCACCACTTCTGGACCTTTCTGCTTATGTGATGCTGAGGAATCAGACCCAGGGCCTCATGAACACAAGGCAAGCACTCTACTACTGAGCCACCTTACCAGCCTGAGCTCCTGACTATTATCAGGTGCTGATGGCCTGATTTGTCCAATTCCCATCCTGGGATATACAAGTCAGGTTCTGGTAGGATTTGGGTTTCTGGTTCTCTTGCCTTGGACACCCAGGTCTTTTGCTGTCATGAGCACGATTCCCAGGGGGTGAAGTTCCCTGTTTTTCCCCCTCTGCTGAGGCGTATGCTCAGTTTCTGACTTCAATGGAGATGAGTTGGTTGTGTTACTCAGGCACCTGATCCTCAGGCCTGGTCCTGGCTTTCCGTCCCCGGCCTGGGGCACGCCAGTTGGACCTGTGCTGCTGTGTATCCTGCCTGGGTTACGCAGCCTGGAGTACACAGTTCAGGTTTCTTCCACTGTTGCCTGTTGTGACCCATGGGCACTGTTCCTGGCTTGGGAATTTAAGCTCCCTTCCAGGGACGCTCCTGATCTAGACTGGCTGGCTGGATGTACTCCACGAGTGGGTGGTGCTCTCGAATAGTTCCCAGATTTAGTGGGTCCTGTAGTCCAGGTGTTGGGGTAGTGGTCTGGGTCAAGGTCTGGGGGTTCCCACCAACTCTGGTCCCCTGCAGGGTACTCACCCTGGAGCTAGTTGTTGTTTCTGTGCAATATAGGTCGTTGGTTGCCGTTGCAATCAGAGTTCAGTTGAGATGCTTGTGTCTGGGCTGGGCAGTGGTGGCTCTGCTTCTGTTGATGCTGTCCCTGTTGGTGCAGCTGGCTGCGTGCTGCGGGCAGGTGAAATGGGCACGTGGGGCGTTGCAGGCAGCATGGGCGGGCTGAGCACTGCAGGCTGGGTTGCATGATGCTTGTGGGCTGGGCCGGGTGGTGGTGGTTCTGCATCAGTGTTTCTCCTCTATCTCTGCCTCTGTTGATGCTGTTTGGGTCGGTGCAGCGGGATGGGTAGCATCATGGGCGGGCTGCGTGCTGGCCTCTGGCCGAGGGGTAGGGAAGGGGTCTTCGTGCAAAATCTGAGCACTGAGGTTTGTCTCTGTTTGCGCTCTCTGGATCAGCACCAGTACCTTGCAGGTCTTCTGTGCTGGTGTTTTGTGGGCAGACCCGTGTAGTTCTGGGGTTCCTGCTGTGGGGCCGAGTGGCTTTGGTGGGATAGAGACCTTCTGCTTGGAGAGTGAGGGGTGGAGGAGGGGTCTTTGTGCAGGCTTCCAGCTCTGAGGTTTCTGATCCCCATGATCAGCAGGTCTGATACTGGTACTTCAGGTGTGTTCTGTGGAGTGATCTGCAGGTGACTCCCTGTGTCTCAGGGGACTTCAGCAGCCCCCACCAGGTTGGCGCATTGCTGTGCAGCCAGTAAAGGTTGGGGGAGGGGTCTTCGCGCTTCTCTGGTCTGGAAATTTTCCTTTGCTTTCATTCTTTTTTTTTCCACCCCCTGTTTTAATATGAGTCTTCCCTGTTTAGTACCTCTGATTTAGTCACATGCATATTTTCTTTCTCATTGAATTCTCATGCTTCTGTGTGTGATAGACTTTTGCTATTTTATCTTACTATTTATTTTGTGCCAGTACTGGGGATTCAACTTAGGGTCTTGTACTTTCCCTTGGCTTTCCATACATGGATAGTGCTCTACTGCTTGGTCCTTCATTCTACTTCCAACTTTTGTGCTGGATATTTGGAGATAAGATTCCCTAGTATTTATTTTCCCATGCTGGCTTTGAACTATAATCCTCAAATTTTAGCCTCTGAGATAGATAGGGTTAGCAATGCAGACTTCAGGCACCCAGCTGAATTTTACTTTTTTAGGATTTCTCATTATCTCTTTTGGTATAACTATAAATATGAACTTTCCAAAATCTGCTCATTAATTTACACAGAATGCAGGTGACTGTTTGCAGCCTTCTCATCATTTGCTTCATAGTAACAATCCCAATCTAACATTATAATTCTTAATATTTTGGCATCTTTTGTTACCACATCAGTTAATTCAATTGTTCTCCCTAGGTTTAAAATCCACAGTGCTTTTGTTAGAAATAACTGGATTTCAACCATCTTCTGAAGACTGTGGGTATTACTAAGAGATTTTTGTTCACATACCAAGGATTGAACTCAAGGTCTATGTATTATTGCTTGCCTTTCTTGCTCACAGCTACAATACTCTGGATGTCAACCTCCTGAGTATCTAGGATTTCAAGTGTGAGCCACCAGCACCTGGGTTCTTAATCTTTTTTAAACAGTTTATTTCTCAGCCCTTGGAGTACATTAGATATGTCATCTAAATTGGAGCTAAATTACTGAGATTTAGGATCAGTACTTTAATGGAATGGACTTTTTTTAATCACCAAAGTAATTAGTAGATATTTTTTGCTTATTCCTTATCATACTTTTTATTTTTTATCATAATACTTTCTACCTACACTTCATTAGTCTGTGTTGTTTTCTCTTGCATGATTTTCTGCTTTAAGAATGATTTATTTTCTAGAAAAATGATCCTACACATATTGCCTAAATATATTCTTCCAGGTAAACATTGCCATTACTATTATTTTTGTTTTCTAGATCAATGTTTTTAGTAGCAATATAACACACGTCAGAAATATAATACTGAAAAGTTAACACATAAAGTGAACTTTAGCGGGCTGTTATTTATTATACCCAATATAACTCAAATGCTATCATTTGAAAATGTAACCTATAAATTGCTAAAGAAATATTTTATATTCTTTAAATCTAGTGTTTATTTTGCACTTACAGTGTATTTCAGTTTGAGCTAGCTATATTTTACATGTTCATTCAGCACATGTGTCTACTAAACTTTACATAGATCCATTGCTCATATTACTTGCTCTTAAATTTTGGTATCACCTTTACAATAAAAATTAAAAAAGAAAAAAAGAAATGGAATATAAAAATGGAAACATAAGTATCTTTGCCAAAAGGGCAGGGTGGAAGGTTAGAGAGGAATAATCCACATTTTCATAAACCCCAACCCAGTCTTTTTTCACTTACTGAGAGATTTCACTAAAGATAAAAATAGATCTGTCTTCACTCACTGACTCACCAAAAATACATAAATCTAGGTTTAGAAGAATTAAGTGTGTGTTGTCTTTTGTCTTGAGTCCCTCCTAATTAGATTTTTTTTCAATTTAGAGGAATTAATTAAATAATTGTTTTGAGAAAGCAACTTGACCACATTAGCCACAAATGCTATGTAGCACAGGCTGGCCTTAAACTGTTCTACAGCCTCTTAAATGCTGAACTTATAACTGTGAATCATGATGCATTGTCAGTTTATCTTTCTATCATAGAATTATATTTCCTATTGCTCTTATTACAAAACAATTGCAGATTTGCATGTTTCTGCAATTAAATTACAAAGTCTCTGAAGGCAGGTTATGTGTATCTTTGTATTTCTTTCCACGTACCCAGAAGTAATTATGTTTGAGATAATAAAGCTTGTAGTAAATGTCTACTGGAATCGAATTAAAGTTCCTACATATTGGAGAGCATTAGTAACTAGGAATTTGGTCAGTACTCAAAAAAACCTACCTGTAGCCTGGTGCTGGTGGCTCAAGCCTGTAATGCTAGCTACTCAGGAGGCTGAGATCTGAGGATCATGGTTCAAAGCCAGCCGGGGCAGGAATGTCCATGAGTCTCTTATCTCCAATAAACCACTCAGAAAACCATGCTATGTCTCAAGTGGTAGAGTGCTAGCCTTGAGCTGAAGAGCTGAGGGACTGTGCCCAGACCCAGAGTTCAAGCCCCATAACTGACAAAAAAAATCTATCTACAAAAACAAAGGAGGGGGTAACAGTGCTCGACAAGAAATGTACTCATTACCTTACTGATATAACTGTAACCTCTCTGTACAACATCTTTACAAGAAAATAAAATTTAAAAAATCTAACTACAAGTCAGGATCCTGTATGGTCAGTTCCAATTTTGGGGGAATGGGGGTTAGGGTTAGTAGTGGGGCTTGAATGCAGGGCCTGTGTGCTGTCACTGGGAAAATCTTTTGCTCAAGGTTAGTGGTCTACCACTTTGAGCCACAGCTTCACTTCCAGTTTTTGAGTGGTTATTTAGAATTAAAATTCTACAGAAATTTTTCTGTCCAGGCTGGCTTTGTACTGCGATACTCACATCTAAGCCTCCTGAGTAGCTAGGATTATAGGCATGAGCCATGGATGCCTGGCTTCTGTTCCAATTTTGTTTACTAACTTGTAGTTATTGTACTACCAGACAAACAGTTTTAATTTCCTTTTATGATTTTCTACTATACAGTATTTGTTTCAATGTTTTTATTTCAAATTTAGTGTTGCATTATACTATGCTTGTAAAAGACTAGTCAGTTGGATTTGATTTCTAAAATTGTTTTGCTGGATTATGTACACTTCATAAAGCTTTTCACCAAACACTAATGTTTTTTCCTAAACAGTAGGCTAGTGATAGATATAAATTATAATCTCATAAAATTAAACAGAAAATTGTCAGGTTGTTAATGTTTTTATAAAAAACTCATTGACTATAAGTATATAAAATATATAATGAATTCTCTCTGCCTGTCAAGAACACTTCACTTCCATCTTTAATGTATGTGTATCAAATTTTCTCTTTCTTACTTGTGCTTCTATTGTTTCCTTTAAGTTACATCTAAGTAAAAGGATAGGTTTTTTAAAAAAGGTATTATAAAGGTGATGAACAGGGGAGTTACAGTTATATAAGTAGGGTAATGAGTACATTTCTTTTTAAACACTGTTACCCTCTCCAAGGATAGGTTTTTGTCATAGCAGTAATTGAAGTCATAACAGATTTTTATTAGTTTGTAAATTGGAGGTATTTAGAAAATAATTGCTGTATTTGAATAATAAATATTGAGAAGTTGTGAGTTTTTTTAAAAAAATATTTACTTGCCAATTACTAGTCTATGACATGGAACTGGATCTTTTGTGGTTTGTTAAGGATTGTGGGGTTGTTGATACATTATTTTGTACCTTTGTTAGGTTATTTTATGTAATTGTCCTATAATCAAGAATGTTATTACAATGCATTCATTTTTCCTACAATTACAAATGAAATAGCCAGAATGGAAGCATTCTTGCTTTTGTCATGATACCAAACTAGAGTTTTTATAATTTCTACTCATGTTGTAAAATATCAGTAGTTTTTCATGCAGAACTCCTGCTTTACTGAAATGAGTAACAGGGCTTAATGTTTGCTGCCTATGAACTAGAGATTATATTAACTTCTCCTACTGTGAATACCAGCTGTTCAGAAGATCAGCTAGTAATTCTGTTAGAAATGCACAGGAAATGCTGTCCACTCAGTGAAAGGGTAGAAAACAATTTATGCTTCTAACCTTCCTGTATGTAGGCAACAGGGAGGCCTAGGGCATGTTAGTGCATTTTCACATTGGCGTAGAGCCCTGGACTTGGATTCACTGAGAACACAGGTTTTGATTGCTTCATAGGAGACATTCCAGACATATTTATGCTCAGCACAACTCTAAAGATTTTATTCTTATTATCATGGTTCTGTGGTTTTTTTGTTTGCTTCTTTTATCTGTGATGTTAGTACTTTTCCAAGGTGAGGTTAAAACAAATAATTACAGATAAGTTCAACTTGTACTAATCTCTGTACATTTATAGAATCACTTTTTTGCAATCCTGAGAAAGATATTAGAACTCAGCATGTCTGTACCTGCCTGATAGAAAAGCCACAGTGTTATCAATAGCTATAAACTCAATGTTCATCTCACATCTCAATTTCTTTTTTAAGTGAAGACCTGGCTGTGACTAACTCAGTTGCCTGAAAGTAAACTATAAGTGGTTCCAGAAGTTTTATAATATACATTTCAAAAATACCAAACCTGTATTATTCTCAATATAATCTAAAATCAGATGATTTTTGTTGTTATTTGTGTTTAACATTCCTTTATTTTTATCCACTATCATTCTTTAAATTGGAAGGTTTCAATACTTCCTTCAATAGAAATTAATTCTAGTAGAAGGAATGTGATGTTTAGAAGTAAAAGACAGAAATCTGAATTGAAGCGTTAGCTTACAATGTAGTACTAAATAGAGACATTTAGGCTCTTCATATTTTTAATTTCTACATCTGAAAACAGACAAGTCTACTCACATACATCATAGCATTATTACCGACAGTATCAATAAAATACATGACATAATATTTGTAAATTACAGTGCTACATAAGTATTGATTTTCACTTTTATTGTCTTGCAACATTTTTGCTTCAAACTTTTAACAATCTTATGTCTATGATCCTTTATGTTCACATTAAATATGATAGTATCACTTGAAAATATTTCATTTATTACATATCACCATATTTTTACCAAGATTTCTTATGAGACATATATAACAAATATTATAAAGAATTGAAAGAAAATTGTCTATAACCTGTAAAATAGCTGCCTTCACTTTGTTATTTGATGTAGGAAAATTAAATGTTTTGTTTGCTGCTTTATTCTTTTTTTTCCTTTAGCAACACCCATCATCTGCTGCATGTTAGGTAAGTGTTCTGTCACTTGAGCCATGCCTCCTGCCCTTTTAGTTGCACTTTTTGTGATACTATGGTTAGAACTTAGGGCCCTCTACTTGCTAGGCAGGTGTTCTATCAGTTGAACCTCATTCCTAACCCTTCTTTGCTTAGTAATTTTTTGGATACTGTCTTAGATTCTTACCTGGGTCTAGCCTTGGACAGTGAGTTTGTAATTGGCATTATAAGCATGAACTACCACACCTGGCTTATTGGTTGAGTTAGTCTTCTTAACTGTTTTTCCCAGGCTGGCAATGAGCCATATAATGATATGTCTCTCAAATAGCTAAGTTTACAAGGATGTTTCTATTTTACCTTTATAAGAGCAATACCAAATAGATTTATTTAGTTGATCTCATTAAAAAATTTATCTTAGTCACTTGAGATTCTGTTGTTAACTTTTCTTTATAAAGGACTTATGTGTGTTAAATATCTATTAAAGAAATGCCTTAAATTAGTATTATGGGCTCTCTGCCTTATGAGTTCATCATCACTAGGAGTAATAAGGCAAGACTGCATGACTAGAAATTTGTTTGGTAGAAGCCGTAGATCAAATAAAAGGTAAGAACTAAAAATATGCTAATTTTATAGTACTTGCTATTGAACATTCTTTCTTTTTTTTCTAATTTGGACCTGAACTAATACATAGTTACTGTTTTCAAATATATTTATTCTATTTCAAAACTTTGGGAAAGTGCCAATACAAATGAAAACCACAATGCAACATCACTTCATCCCTGTGAGAATGTTTAACATAAAAAAAAACAAAGTGTTGGTGAAGATACAGAGAAAAGGGAGATACTTATGTACTATTGTAAGAATATAAACTAATTCTGGCAATAGGGAAAACGGTATGGGTGTTGCTTCCCAAAAAACTAAAATAGAACTATCATCAATGATGTAGTTCAGAAGTAGACTTGTTGCCTAGCTTCATAAGGCTATGGACTCAATCCCCAAAATGGCAAAAAACAAAAACACAGTATGATCCAGCAATCTCATTACTAAAAATACATTAAAATGAAATTAAATCACTGCAGTGTAATGCATTTGCTGCCTTATTCATACTAGCCAAGAAATGGAGCCTAAGTGCCACCAATTTATGGGTGAATAATGAAAATGTGGTATGGTGGAAAACAATTCAAACTGGTCATCATTATGTTGCTTAAAGTGTGGCGGACACAGAAAAACATGTGTTCTACATGATTGCACTCAGAGGTAGAATCTAAAAAAGTTGTCCCAATGCTGGTGGCTCACGCCTGTGATCCTAGCTACTCAGGAGGCTGAGATCTGAGGATAGTGGTTCAAAGCCAGCCCCGGCAGGAAACTCCGTGAGACTCTTATCTCGAATTAACCACCAGAAAACCGGAAGTGGTGCTGTGGCTCAAGTGGTAGTGTGCTCGCTAGAGCTGAAGAGCTACGGTACAGTGCCCAGACCCAGAGTTCAAGCCCCATGACCGACCAAAAAAAAAAGTTGATTTCATACAAGTTATGAGGAGAATGGTGATTACCAGAGACTGGGGAGAAAAAAGGGAGAATTGGATAGAGAATAGGTAAATAGTTACAATTAGATAGAATGAAGAAATTTTAGTGTGCTACTGAACTGTAGAGGTAGATTAATAAACTGTTTAAAAGAGCCAGAAGAAAGAATTTTGAACATTTTTTTTACCACAAATAAATGATAAGTATTTAAGGATATGGTTAAGCTGATGTTGACACTACACATTTAATATGAACAGTTTTATCATTTGAAAAAGTAATTTAATTTAGACCTAGGTACAGTGATACACATCTCTATACCCTGCTACTTTGTAGTCTAAGTCAGGAGGATCACAAGTTAGAGTCCCATCTGGGAAGCATAGCAAGACCCTGACTCTAAATGAAAGAGAGAGAGAGAGAGAGAGAGAGAGAGAGAGAGAGAGAGAGAGAGAGAGAGAGAGAGAGAGAGAGAGAGAGAGAGAGAGAGAGAGAGAGAGAGAGAGAGAGAGGAGACAGAGACAGAGACAGAGAGACAGAGACAGAGACAGACAGAGACAGAGACAGAGACAGAGACAGAGACAGACAGAGAGACAGAGAAACAGAGACAGAGACAGAGGGGTGCGGGGAGGATGGGGGAGCACAAACATACAGAGACAGACAGACAGAGAGAAAGTGAAGAGCAACAGGGAGAAAGCAAGATCGACAGAGAGAAAGATGAGAGGGAAAGATGAGAAAGAAAGAGGGAAGGAGGAAAAGAAAAGAGAAAGAAAGGATAGAATTTAGCTAAAATAAGGAAGTAGACACCAAAAAAGAAAAAAGTAATTTTGGAAAAGTCTAAAGAAAAATGTAGAGTTGTAAATACCCTTGTTTTACTAATTTTCTAAGCATTTCTCCATTTTGAGGAATTATATGTTCATCTCATGTTATTTGGTTCATTGATTCGACTATATAGTTCTAAGCATATAAAATACTTATTATCTCCATATACTACACATTAACTTATGCAGTCAGCCAATTTTTAGAGATTGATTTGTTATCGGAATGAATTAAATTGTTCATAGTACGAGGTTTCATTATGATGCTTCTCTCCCTGCAAGTAGTGCAGTTTGATTGCATTCACTCCCTCTATTGTTCTTTCTTTTTTAAAATATAATTTTCTTATCATTTTTGTTTATGTAGCACTGAGGAACTGAACCCAGGGCCTCATGCATGCTAGGCAAGTACATTACCACTAAGCCACATTCCCAAACCTATTGTTCTTTCTCATAATCTCTTCTTCATATCCCCATTTCCCTTCCCTTTAGGCCTTCCAAATAATTCTGCTTTTACTACCTTGGATAGTTTTCTTTTGTTGTCCTTTACCTTTCACAAATGTGTCTTTGTGGGACTGCTTGCCAGATTTCCCCTCTACCTCCTTAGCTTAGGCTATCTATGAACCTGCTTCCACTACTTTCCAAATGCTGGGATTACAAATTTCATCACTATACCTGACTGGTCAAATTTAACTTAACTTCATTGTTTCCTGAAACAATTTACTTATGATTAGTTTGCACTTAGTTTCCTTCCTATCTGACTATCATAAACCTACTTTTAACAAATGCCATTCTGACTTAGGGTAATTTTCTCATGCAGAAATTCCATTCACCGAAGTGCTACTAGAAGCATCTAAATACATAATTCCTAAAAAGGAGGCCATTTTCATATTTTAAAATGGTCTCTGCCTGTACTTGTAAATTAAATTTGTACCTTTGTGACCCATGGGAAAAGCTTCCTCACCTGAAATGTAGTTATTTGGACTAATCTAAGGAATTTATCTGTGCACTTTTAAAAGTTAAATTATTAGTAATGAAGGATTTGTCCAGAGTCAATGCAAGAATAGTGCCATCATCTGACAACTAATGTTTAAATCTTTAGTTCATTTTGATCAATGTGAGTTTATGAGCCTTGTCTGACATACTTCTGCCTGATAACCTTTCTTAGCTTTCACTTCAACCTTTCCACACACACCCCCACCATTGAAAGAAATCCCCGAAAATATCAAATATTAAATTGAAACTAAATTTAGTCATTATCTTTAAAAATGCAATGTTTTTGATAAAGGGAAATCAATGACTGCATTAGTATTGGTGAATTGTATGTTGTTGGCAAAATATTTTAATGAATTTCCACTAATATTATTCGTTCTAAGTATGTAGAAAGTGGCAGCTGTTTCTTTGGTAAAAAGATTAATGTGTTCATCTATAATTTGATTTTTAAGGAAAATGTTTATTATTGTGAGAAGAAAATGTTTCATCTTCATAGAAAATCTGGCAAAATATCTTGGCTTTTGCTCAGAATTTGAAAGAAAATGACAGTTTAAAAATATTGAAAAAGCTAGAAAATTAATTTTAGCTCTAGCTCTGCCTTTGACTTATCCTCTGTTTTCCTTCGTGTTTGAAATGATGGGAGTACATTAATTATTTCCTAAGACCTCTTTCTTGTCTTCTAACATTATTTTACTGATAGCATTTATTAGGAATAAATAACATGTTTGTGGTTTGTGCTAATATATTGATAAAAAAGATGTAATAAAATTTTAACTTTGGATGTTGCAACAAATGATGAAATCATGTTGAAGGTGATTATTTTTAAAAAGGATAATTTAAAATAGTAGATCTTGTGGGTTCCATCATTTGTAATAATTAGTATATGTCTAGAATAGTCCTAGCAGATAAGCAGATTAGGTCAATAGCTATGTACATATGAACATATAAGATGATGCTAAGTGAAATGAACTCCTAGACATGGAAACGAGGTGTTTTTTTTTCTTGTTGTTTTTAATGTACTTTATGTTTTCTTTTTTCTTTTGTGTTTTTTTTCCTATGTTTTATCCCCTGTTGTCACTGTATTTGATTTTGGTACCCTGGGTGTTGTATATATGTTTATCTGAATTAGGGAATGGAAGGGGAACAAATGTTAAGACAAAGGACAAAGGACAAACCAATGCAACAGTGATACCCGCAAGACAATATGTTGGAAATGAACTGTACAACTTGGTGGCTTATTGGGGAGAGGGAAAGTGGGAGAACAGTGAGGGAGAAGGTAACAAGTTTGACAAGAAATATACTCACTACCTTACATATGTAACTGTAACCCATCTTACATCACCTTGACAATAAAGTTATATTATAAAAAAGAGTGTATGGAATTCATGGAGTGGCTATTGCCACAAAGTACTATATTGTATACCTAAGGCTTAAAATTTTCAGGTAGTATTGAAAAACATCAGTTTTTGCCTTTATCCTTCTTGACTTCCTGTATTAGTACTTCAAGGTCAGAAATGTGAAAATAAGTTTTGCTTTATTAACAGTGTACACTTACTTCATCTTTGATGGATGAAGAACTCTCTATTACCACTTCTTTTTCAATTTCCTTTCAATGTTATTCCATTTTCTATTAAATCAGTAAGCTGGGCTTATATTATTTAGACTATCTGAGTAAATATTCTGAACATGTAACTTATTGTACTGGCAGGTAATACTCTGATTATTTTTTTGTGTGTGTTTATTCCCCCTCTGTCCCACCATAGTTCCCAGTTCCTTTAAAAAATCCTGTAATACATTTTATATTAGTTTTCCCCTAAAAGCTCTATTGTGTGTGTGTGTGTGTGTGTGTGTGTGTGTGTGTGTGTGTGTTTGTGTGTGTGTGGTTCTCTGTTCTCCTTGAAGACTATGCTGGGAGCACCATTTAAGTAGTCTCTTTTTATGTCTTGATTCTAAGGCTTATGAAAAAATATCATTCACATGTTTTACATTTAACAACTTTACTAAATTTTTAATTCTATTTTTTTCTGTAGGAATTCTTTGGAATTTTCTCTCTACACAATTCCATAATTGATATATGACATTTTTGTTTCTTCTTTTGCAAACTTTTCCTTTCCTTTCAACTATGGCTGAGACTTAGGTTAGATCTAACTCTATCATATTTTAATAAGGATTTTTGCATATGTAGTTATTCGAGAGATTGGCCTCTTATTTTCCTTTGACATTCAGTCCTATTTAAGTTTTATTTCAAGGTTATGATAGCTTTATCCTTCTTCCCATGTTTTCTAGAAGAGTTTGGTTAGATTTAATTTTTTTCTTAATTTAGTTGCATTGTGGTTAGAGATTGTTCTATATGAATTACATCGTTCGAGATTTTAGAGTAGCCTAAATGACCAGTCACTTTTTCCTATTGATTTTTAGGATGTGCTTGACCTAAATATGTGTTCTTTATTTGATAGGTACATGTTACCCATTAGAAAAGTAAGTTGGGTATACATGTTCAAATCTTCCTACATTCCTCCAGATTATTTTGCTCACAAGTTTTTATCATTTGTCATAGGTTTGTCTGAAATCTCCAAGTATAATTGTAGATTTGTCTATCCTTGTAATCTGTTACTTGCTATTTTATATTTTTTGAGGATTTTATTGGTATATATAATTTAAGGTTTCTAAAAATTATCTACCCTGTGAAGCAAATGTTTTACCATTCTGAAATGACCTTCCCTTCTTTCATAATGTATTTTGTACCAAAGTTTATTTTGTCTGAAATTAACATAGGTATACTTGCTTTCTTTATTATTTATTTATAACTTTTTCATCATTTTTTCCAACATAGCCTATATGTTGATAATTGTTTGTTTTTATTGAAGCCTAGGGATATTTGTTTTTGCTTTTAATTTTGTTTCTACTTTTTATTTGTTTATACTTTATCTTTTTATTAACATTTAAATAATAAGATGTAATAAATAGGATTTTCATCTAGACTGAACACTTGTTAGCATTTAATTGAATTTGCCTTACATGTTTCTTGCTCTCCAGTAGCTTTGTGTCTGTGTATAATGATTATATAAGTATGTATGTTTATAGATATCTTTTTTTGGTAAGCCATTTTAAGTGTAAGATTCGGATATTGCAACACTTCATATGCATAAATACCTCATCATACATCATATCATATTATCATATATAAACATGATTTAATTATCACACTTAAGAAACAAGAATAATTTTAAAAGATCATCTAAATGATGTAATTCCTTAGGAAAAGAAACTCATGGTCCAACAAAATTAATACCAGGAAGGTGGTACTTGAAAGCTATATGTGTGAAGTCAAGGGGAAAGGGGTAGATGAGTGAAGAGAGGAAGGGAGAGGAGAATTTATTCATAATATTCAATGCTTAGCCTCAGAAAAATAAGGTGAGGATTTGGGTTGAGAGGGATGAGGGACAATGATGAAAGGAATGAGCTCTATCAAGATGCATTGTACTTATAAACTGACTTGTTAACTAGTACTCCTTTGCACAACTACTTAAAGCTAATAAAATACTGGGACTTGAATTCAGGGCCTGGTTGCTGCCCTTGAGCTTTTGTGCTCAAGGTTAGTGTTCTATCACTTGAACCACATCTCTACTTCCAGCTTTTTAGTGGTTAATTGTAGAATTTTTTCTTTCTAAAAAAGGATCATCCATTGTCCAACTCAAAATATTTCCCTAATGGACTTACAGTCTTTTATAGCTGTGCATGTGCTGTTTATTCATTTTTAAATTGTTTATTCATTTTTAAATTGTTATTATTATTTTTAATACTATTTTATTTTATTGTAAAGGTGATGTACAGAGGGATTATAGTTACATAAGTAAGGTAATGAGTACATTTCTTGTTGAACATTGTTACCCCCTCCCTCGTTTTTCTCCCACTTTCCCTCCCCTCCACTCTGGCCACCCCCCACCCAAGTTGTAAAGTTCATTTCCAACATAGTGTCTTGTGAGTATTGCTGTTGCATTGGTTCACCCTTTATCCTTTCCCTCACCATTTTGTGATTCCCCTTCCTTTCCCCAAATCAGATAAACATATATACAAGACACAGGGTAACAAAATAAAAAAAAAAACAGTGACAACAGGGGATAAACCGAAGTGGAAAAAAGGAAAGAAATAAGAAATAATTTCACACAGTACATTAAAAAAACATAAAAACCCTTGTTTCTGTATCTTGGAGTTCATTCTGATAACATCATTTTATATGATCATATGTACATAGCTATTGAGCTATTGTGATCCTCTGCTAGGACTATCCTAGACATACACTAATTATTACAAATGAGGGAAACCATGGAGCCTATGTTTCTTTTGGTCTGGCTTATTTCACTTAGTATGATTTTCTCCAAGTCTTTTCATTTCCTTACCAGTGGGGTGAGGTCATTCTTTCTGATGGAGGCATAGAATTCCATGGCATCACGGTCTGTTGTTCTCACCCTTCTTAATCCCCTCTCCAAGTAATTCTCCACTTAGGTTCGTGACTCTTTGTTCATATTTATATATCTTTGAGAGAAAAAATGCTGTATATGCCTTTATGAGTCTGGCTTATTTTACTTAACATTTGATCTACAGTTCCATGAACTATACAGCAAATGACACAATTCATTTTTATTGCTGAATAGTAATCCATTGATAAATGTACTATATTTTGGACCTAATAATCAGGTGTTGATCATGTCTTCATGTGTCTATTGGCTATTCTTACTTCCTCTCCAGAGAAATCTCTTTTTAATTCTTTAGACCACTTATTAATGGAGTGTTTGTTTCTTTTCTCTAGGTGTATTTTAGATATGAGGTCTTTGTCTGTTTTATAGTTAGTAAAGATCTTCACCAAATCTGTGGGCTTTCTATTTATCTTGCTATCTATGTCCTTTGACATACAGAACCTCGGCAGTTAAATGTGATCCCATTTATCCAGCTGTTTTTGATTTCTTGTGTTTCTGGATCTTTATTTAGGAAATTTCAACCTGTGCCAAGGAGCTCTAGTGTATCCCCTATCCCTGTAATATTTTCAGGGTCTCTGCTCTTACTTCTAAATCTTTGATCCATTTGGAGTTGATCTGGTATAGGGTGATATATAAGGATCTAACTTCAGTTTTCTACATGTATATAACCAATTTTGCCAGCACCATTTGTTGAAGAGGCTATCTTTCTTCCATGTGATGATTTTGGCTCAAAGATCAGGTAGTCATAGGTCTGTGGGTTCATTTCTGGGTCTTCAGTTCCATTCCATTGGTCCTCAGGCCTGTTCAAGTACCAGTACCAAGCTGGTTTAATAACTACAGCTTTATGAATTTTGGAATATGAGGAAAATTTTCCGTGGATACTTCGCATTTCTGTACATCTTGATTGGAGAGCAATGTCCTCTCAATGAACTCTATTTTCAAGGATCTTCTATAATAAATGACTAGGAAGCTAGCATTAACTTCTCATTTTGGAAGAAAACTCAGATTTGTTTACCTCCTTAGATATTACCTGTAATATCTTAGGGCAAAAGTCAAATAAGCTTACTGGCCACTATATAATATGTGGATTCTCTAAATTCCAGGTTCCTCTTCTATAGCAACAATGTTGCCTATGTAAAGACATCACCTTGTCTAGTTAATATCACCCTCTGGCGATTGAAAGCGGGGAAGCTTAAGCTATTTTATTGTTGAAAGTGGGGAAGCTTAAGCTATTGTATTGTGAGCATTATTGCTGTCCATTTAAGAAGCCTTGTACATTCTACTAGCTACTATGATAATGTAGCAATCTAATTTGTTACCTTCCAAGTGAGGAAAAATCTGGCATTCTATAGTTGAAGGCATGATCTTCCTATGTTTTATCCTTCTACAGTGAATTTTAAACAGCTTCACTGGGATATAGTTTACATAGCATACAACTGATTCATTCAAGGCATATAATGCAATTTAATACAATTGTTTTTCAATATTTACACGATCATACAACCATCACCTAAATCAATTTTAGGACATTATTATCAACTCCAAAAGAATCCTTCATCCCTAAGCTATTACTTCCCATTAATCCATATACACTCAGTCCTAGGCTACTATCATTCTAGTTGTCATCTCTAGTTGGATTATGTATTCTGGACATTACATGTAAGTAAAATTTTGCAGCAAGTAGTCAGCAAGTAGTATTTTGTATCTGTCTTTTATATAATGTAATGTTTCAAATTTCATCTATTTTACTACATGAAACAGTTCTTCATTCTTTTATTGACAAATAATATATTGTATTACATATTCTATTTTAATTATCACTTCATCAGTTTATGGACATTTGGATTGTTTTTTACTTTTTTTATTTTTTGGTTGTGGAGCTTGAACTCTGGGCCTGGGTGCTGTCCCTCAGCTTTTCAGCTCAAGGTGAGCACACTACCACTTGAGCCACAGCACCACTTCTAGTTTTCTGGTGGTTAATTGGAGATAGAAGTCTCATGGCCTTTCGTGCCCATGCTGGCTTCAGATCTCAATCTCCTGAGTAGCTAGGGCTGCAGGCTTGAGCCACTGGTGCTTGGCTATGTTTTACTTTTTTATAATAGCCAACTATTACAAAAATCTTATGAATAGTCATGTGAAACTTTTTGTATAGAAATGCTTCTAGTTTGTTTGAATATATACTAAAAAGTGAAATAGGTGGGTCATATTTTCTAAAGTGCTTGAACAATAATATAAGACTTCAGATTTCTTTCACATCCTCAAGAACTCTTGTTATTGCCTATCTTTATTATGTAGATATCTAGTATATGTGAAATTTTATCTCATTCTGGTTTTCCACTATGCATTTCCTTGTTAGCTAATAATTTTATCATCGTTGCATGTGCTTATTAGACATTCATTTTTTTTGAACAAATGACTACTTGGGTCTTTCACATTCTTTAGCAGTACTGTGATTTGAGTTCAAGGTCTCACACTTGCTAAGCATGCACTGACTATTTGAGTCATTATGCTAAGCTCCTTTTTGCATTGACTATCTTTGGGATACAGTCTCGCTTCATATCCAAGCCACCCTAAATTATGATACTTCTATTTGTGCTTCTCTTTGTCACCAAAATAATAGGCACACACTTATGTGCTCAGCCATTGTGCTTCCCTTACAGTTTAGGATGACAGGTGTTTTCCACTGCACTCAGCCATTGACTGGAGTCTTGTAAATGTTTATGTCTGGACTAGTCTCAAATCACTATCTCCTAATCATTTGTCAAGTAACTAGTATTACAGAGTTGAGCCACTATTCCTGCTCTTTCAAATTTTTTTACAAGTATTATTTGACTTTTCAGCAATTTATACAAATTTCTTATACATTCTGGATACAAGTCCTTTGATTTACAAGTACATATTCTCATTCTATACATTGTCTTTTTTCAACTTTGACATTGTCCTCTGCGGCACAGATTTTTTTATTTTGTTGAATTTAAAATTTAGAAAAATAGACTCTGATAGTTTTCTTTTTAGAATTTTATAGTTTTAAGTCTTTAATCTCACTTATTTTAAGTTAAAAATTAAAAATATAGGGATTATTATCATCAGTATTAGTGAGATGGTAGTATTCACCTTTAATATTTGTTCTTCTGATCCATGAACATGGGATATTTTTCAGTTTTTTATGTTATCTAAATTATTTCAACAATATTTTATAATAATCTTTCTAATTTCTAATAAACTTTCTAATAAACTTTCTAATTTCTAATAAACTTTCTAATTTCATCACTTATTTTTAGCCCTAAGGATTTGATCCTTTTTCATGTTGTTTTATACAGATTTATCATTTAATTTCATGAAAGTGCATAGAAATACAATTTAATCTTGTTTATTGATCTTTTAGCTTGTAACGTCATTGTACTCATTCATTAATAGGGATTTCTGGATGTAAGATTGTTTTATGTGACTATGAATGGGTTACCTTTGTTTCATTTCTTTGTCTAATTTCTCTGGATAAATAATAATAGAGTGGAGATATCTGTCTTATTCTTGCCTTATAAGGAAAACGATTGTCTTTTTTTCATTAAATACAAATGGTGGGTGGTGTTTAGATGCCTTCTGTAAGACTAATAAAGATTCCTGCTCTCTCTACATTGCAGTAATGTTATTTCTTTCATTTCTCAGTTTAATAATTCGAGTCTCTTATTTCTTTCCCTTCTTGAAGTATTAAGGTTTGATCTCAGGACCTCATACTCAGGCTGCTTGCCTGGCTGGTATTATATCACTTGAGCCATGCCTTTATCCTGGCTTTTTACTGGTTATATTTTGGAGATAGAGTTTTGTAGACTTTTCTGCCTGAGCTAGCTTCAAATCATGATCCTCTTGATCTCAGCTTCCTGAATATCTGGGAATATAACAATGAGCCATCACCACACGGCCTTCTTTTTTTTTGTGATGTCTTTGACATTTTGTTGACCTTTTCTAAGAAACCACTTTTGTTTTTGTTGACTATTTCGAGGTTTTTTTTTAAACTTTTCCATTTCAATAATTTTACTTCCTTTATTATTGTCTTCTTTTTGCTTTTAGTTTTCTCTTCTTTTCTAATGTTTAAAAGGGTACAATTCTGCCTCAATAAAATACAATAAAGAGGATTTTGTTTTTGCTTAATTTTCTTCTATACTTTTTTTGTATGGATATTAGAAGCCTTTTAAACCAAGCTACATAATTTTCATCTTTCAAGATAGGCTCAACGAAATTTTCCTTTTAATCTTAGTGCTTAGCATGATCCTTTTCCTTTTAGCTATTCTTCCAATTTGAAGTCCAGGTATTCAGTTTCTCTACAGTCTTTTTTAATATGCCCAGGCTCAAGGTAATTTGTCCTTGTTTAACTTTGATATCAGTTATTGGTTATCACTTCTTTTTATTTGGTGAATATTTCAGAATCACAGACAGTGAAAGCTTGTACCTACCTAGGGAAATCACATCACTCGTGTCTATTATTGTACTATTGAGAAAGTAGCCTAAAGTATAGTAATGACTTGGCCATTATCACCAAATGATGCAACAAACTCAGGGTGTATTTGTTATATATTAGGGCTTTTTCCATTACATTATCTTTTCTGATAATATTCCATTGTATTTTAGTTTTATTTCCAATTGTCCATTACAATTTTTTTAGTCTTAGAATGGAAGTTCCTTAAAGGCAGCATCCATATCTACACATTTTTGTACAGCTTGTAGACATAATGATTTGCTTTTCACTTATTAGTCATCTAATCCATATTAATAGATAATGATTTTTTAAAGGTTGTTCTATTAGTCAAATATCTAATTGGTGCTAGTTCCTTGTGGGTGCCACTATTATATCTGTTTAGAAAGTGGCATCTAGTGGTTGGTGTGTGTATTACATGGAACCGGTTTTTGTTTTGGAACCCCAAAATAGTAGAATCTTCCCCATATCGTAGATGCAATACATAGCATAGATTTTAAATTTTCATATTGAATTGAAGCAAATTTGTTTTTTCAAATTATTATCTTTAAGTAGTTGTACAGAATGTTTTCCATTCAAAATGAGTACAACTTGATAAATGTCACCCTTTTATCATTCTCCATCTCTTCAATCTCCACCCACCCCCTCAAGTTACCTAGTTACATTTTCACATATATATATTGAATTACAATTGTATTCACTTATCTTGTTCTCTCCATTTGACTAGTCCCCTCCCCTGACTTCACCTGCCCCTGATACCACAAGTTAGTTGTTCAGAGGAGTTACACCATGGGAATTCTTACCTGCATATACCTTATGGTGATTAATAAGTTTATATGTGTATGTATGTATGTGTATATACATATATATATACATATATATGTATATACACACAACTCTATATGTCAAACAAATTGATTTGTAATTTCAAAATATTTTAAGAAGTCTTCTTAAATTAACTTTATGTTATAAATATGTTCTCCAAGGACTATTGGAGTTACAATGATAGACGCAAAAATAATTTTCTCAGTAAGGCAAAATTTACTTCTGCAGAAGGGTGCACCACCAGCCAAAAATCTGGGAAGCAAGCACACAGAGCAAGCAGGCTTCTCTCCTATTTATCCCTAACATAGTAGGCCCTGCCCCTTTGCTCAGGCTGGTTTAGCTCAGGTTCACAATCTGCTCATGATTGGCTATTCTGAATAGGGTAAAACGTATTTACCTAAGGTGACTTTGAAATAAAATTAACAGTACACAAGTGGCCTCAAAATATACCCACACCCTCTGCTATTTCTTGAACAATCTGAGGTTTGGATTCTAAGGTATGTCTTAATTCCATCTTGAAAAGAATCCAATTGAAGTTAAAATGTTATGTTTCAAACGTCCTTCCTTATTCCAAAGCAGAACCTCTTTTCCTTAACAAAAGCCAAACCAACAGGTCAACGCAGGAACTTTATTTATTTTTATTTTTTTATTGTGAAAATACTGTACAGAGGGGTTACAATTACATGGGCAAGATAATGAGTACATTTCTTATCAAGCATTGTAGCCTCCTCCTTTTTTTCCCCTTCCCATCTTTTCCCATCTTCCCCCACCCCCACACCCACCAAAGTGTAAAGTTCATTTTTGACATAATGACTTGTACATCTCATTGTTGCAATGGGTCCACCTGTATCCCTATTTAAACGATTTGTTTTTCCCCTTCTCCTCCAGAAATTATGCCGACATCAAATACAGTGAAAGCACTATACTGTGGGGGAGGGACATACAAAACAACAAAGAAATAATCTTATAAAATGTGTTAGAAACAATCCCATCAACGAAAAAAAAACATTTGAACACTTATCTTAGGGTTCATTTCCCTAACATCACCTCATCTGACCTTTTCTACTTGACTCAGACATATACTAGTTGTTGCAAATAAGGGAAACCATGGGACCTATGTTTCTTTGGGCCTGGCTTACTTCACTTAATTTTTTCCAAGTCTTTCCATTTCCTAACAAATGAGGCAATGTCAGTCTTTCTGATGGAGGCATAGAATTCCATTGTGTATATGTACCACATTTTCTTGATCCATTCATCTACTGAGGGGCATCTGGGTTGGTTCCATATCTTAGCTATAGTAAATAATGCTGCAATAAACATAGTCGTGCTGGTAGCTTTAGTATGGTTTTGTTTGTAAACATTTGGGTAAATGCCCAAAAGTGGGATTGCTGGGTCATAGGTGAGCTCTATGTGGAGTCTTTTGAGGAACCTCCATACTGCTTTCCAAAGTGGTTGAACAAGTTTACACTCCCACTATCAATGCAGTAGGGTTCCCTTCTGTCCACATCCCCTCCAGCATCTGTTGTTATTAGAGTTCTTGATTTTAGCCATTCTAACTGGGGTGAGGTGGTATCTCAATGTTGTTTTGATTTGCATTTCTTTTATGGCTAGAGAGGTTGAGCATTTCTTCATATGTCTATTGGCCATCCTTCTTTCCTCTTCAGAGAAGTTTCTCTTTAAGTCTTTAGCCCACTTATTTATTGGGCAGTTGTTTCTTTGAAGATTTGTTGTTAGGGGATTTAATTTTTTGAGTTCCAAGTATATTTTAGATATGAGACCCTTGTCTGTTATATGGCCAGTGAAGATCTTCTCCCAATCGGTGGGCTTTCTATTGATCTTGCTAGCTATGTCCTTTGCCATGCAGAAGCTCTGCAACTTCATGCAATCCCATTTGTCCAAACGTTCTTTGATCTGTTTTGTTTCTGGGTCTCTATTAAGAAAATTTTGGCCTGTGCCAAGGAGACCTAGGGTTTCTCCTATTCCATCCTGTAATGTTTTCAGAGTGCCTGCTTTGACTCCGAGATCTTTGATCCATTTGGAGTTGATTCTGGTGCAGGGTGATATATAAGGATCTAGCTTTAGTTTTCTACAAGCAGTTAACCAATTTTGCCAGTACCATTTACTGAAGAGGCTGTCTTTCTTCCATTCTATTTTTTTTTAGCTCCCTTATGGAAGATTAGATGGCTATAGGTCTGTGGGTTTTCAATTCTATTCCATTGGTCCTGAGGTCTGTTCTTGTGCCAGTACCAAGCTGTTTTGATTACTATGGCTCTATAGTAGAGTTTGAAATTTGGTATTGTTATTCCTCCAGCAGTGTTCTTTCTGTTGAGGATCGTTTTTGCTATTCGACGTCTTTTATTATTCCATATGAATTTTTGGATTGCCTCTTCTATTTCCTTGAAAAATGAGGTCGGAATTTTGATAGGCATCACATTGAATTTGTAGATAGCCTTGGGAAGTATTGCCATTTTCACAAGGTGGATCTTTCCAATCCAGGAGCATGGGAGTTTTTTGCCACTTTCTAAGTTCTGTTTTGATTTCCTTTTTCAAGTTTTTAAAGTTTTCATCATAAAGGTCCTTCACTTCTTTGGTTAAGTTAATTCCTAGGTATTTTATTTTTTGTGGGGCTGTTACGAATGGAGTTGCTTTCCTAATTTCAGCCACACTTTTCTCATTGTTGGCATACAGAAAAGCCATTGATTTTTGAGAGTTAATTTTATACCCTCCTACTTTGCCAAAGTTTTAAATCAACTCGAGTAATTTGGGAGTGGAGTCTATGGGATTCTTTAAATACAAGATCATGTCATCTGCAAAGAGGGAGAGTTTTACTTCTTCTTTCCCTATTTGGGTCCCCTTTATGTTTGCATCTTGTCTTATTGCTGTAACTAGGCATTCTAATACTAGATTGAAGAGAAGTGGAGAGAGTGGACATCCTTGTCTTGTTCCTGAGTTAAGAGGAAATGGCTTTAGTTTCTCACCATTAAGCATAATGCTGGCTGTAGGTTTGTCATATACAGCCTTTATTTTATTGAGGAATGTTCCATGGATTAACACAGGAACTTTAAAGCAACACATTTTGATAGAAAAGACAGTTTTTCTCACAATCTTAAAAAAATAAAGAAATATCAAAAGAGACAAGCAGAAAAGGTCAGATAAGGTGATGTTAAGTGAAATGAACCCCAAGATAAGGACACAAGTGGTTTTTTCTTTCTTGCTATTGTTCCTAACATGTTTATAAGGTACCACATGATTTTTTGTTGCTTTGTATGTCCCTCCCCCATGGTATAATCCGTGTTTTCACTGTATTTGATGTTGGTATATTTTGGTTAGGGGAAGGGAAAAAACAAATTGCTTAAATAGGGATACAGGGGGACCCATTGCAACAATGAGATGTACAAGATGCTATGTTGAAAAACAAGCTTTGCAGGCTGGGAAGTTGGCTCAGTGGTAGAGCGCTTGCCTTGCATGCCTGAGGCCATGGGTTTGATTCCTCAGCACCACATAAGCAAAAAGAATAAAGCCGGAAGTGGCGCTGTAGCTCAAGTGGTAGGGTAGCCTTGAGCTGAAGAGCTGAGGGACAGTGCTCAGGCCCAGAGTTCAGGCCCCACAACCGGACCAAAAAAAAAGAAAAAGAAAAACAAGCTTTGTAATTTAGGCAGGGATGGGGGGAGAGTATTTGTGGAGATGGGAGGGAAGTGATGGGAGGGGAAAAACAAAGGAGGAGGCAATAATGCTTGATAAGAAATGTACTCATTACCTTGCTCATGTATTTGTAACCCCTCTGTACATTATTTTCACAATAAAAAACTTAATTTATAAAAAGAAATATGAAAAGATAAAATCAGTAATTTTAAAGAAAAATACTGGATAAAACTACTTGAAAAATGATATTCAAGACTATGAAATGGCCAGGCACTTGTGGCTCATGCCTGTAATCCTTGCTACTCAGGAGGCTGAGATCTGAGGATTGCAGTTCAAAACTAGCCCTAGGCAGGACTATCCTAAGACTTTTGTCTCCAATAAACTACTCAGAAAAACCTGGAGGGGGCCCCGTGGCTCAAATGGTATAGTGCTAGTCTTTTTTTTTTTAATTGTGAAAATACTGTACATAGGGGTTACAATTACATGGGCAAGGTAATGAGTACATTTCTTATCAACATTGTTGTTGCCTCCTCCTTTGTTTCCCTTTCCCATCCCTTCCCATCACCGTGCCCCCCCCCCCAATACGTCTTGTACATCTCATTGTTGCAATGAGTCCACTTGTATCCCTGTTTAAGCAATTTGTTTTTTCCCTTCCCCTCCACAAAGTATACCAACAGCAGATACAGTGAAAACAGGGGTTATACCGTGGGGGAGGGGCATACAAAGCAACAAAGAAATCATCTTATAGATATGTTAGAAACAATTGAAACAAAGAAAAAACATTTGAATCCTTATCTTGGGGTTCATTTCACCTAACATCAACTTATCTGACCATTTCTGCTTGTCTCAGACATATAGTAGTTATTACAAATAAGGGAAACCATGAGACCTGTGTTTATTTGGGCCCGGCTTACTTCACTTAATATAATTTTTTTCCAAATTTTTCCATTTCCTAACAAATGGGGCAATGTCATTCTTTCCCATGGAGGCATAGAATTCCATTGTGTATATATACCACATTTTCTTGATCCATTCAACTACTAACGGGCATCTGGGTTGGTTCCATATCTTAGCTATGGTAAAAAATGCTTCAATAAACATAGTCGTGCTGGTAGCTTTTGTATGGTCTTGTTTGTGATCATTCAGGTAAATGCCCAAAAGTGGGATTGCTGGGTCATAGGAGAGCTCTATGTGGAGTCTTTTGAGGAACCTCTATACTACTTTCCAAACTGGTTTTACAAGTTTACATTCCCACCAACAATGCAGTAGGCTTCCCTTCTGTCCACATCCCCTCCAGCATCTGCTGTTATTGGAGTTCTTAATTATAGGCATTCTAACTGGGGTGAGGTGGTATCTCAATGTTGTTTTGATTTGCATTTCTTTTATAGCTAGGGAGGTTTAGCATTTCTTCATGTGTCTATTGGCCATCCTTCTTTCCTCTTCAGAGAAGTTTCTCTTTAAGGGAGCTAAAAAAAATAGAATGGAAAAAAGACAGCCTCTTCAGTAAATGGTGCTGGCAAAATTGGTTAACTACTTGTAGAAAACTAAAGCTAGATCCTTATATATCACCCTGCACCAGAATCAACTCCAAATGGATCAAAGATCTCGGAGTCAAAGCAGGCACTCTGAAAACATTACAGGATGGAATAGGAGAAACCCTAGGTCTCCTTGGCACAGGCTGAAGTTTTCTTAATAGAGACCCAGATACACAACAAATCAAAGAAAGGTTGGACAAATGGGATTGCATGAAATTGCAGAGCTTCTGCATGGTAAAGGACATAGCTAGCAAGATCAATAGAAAGCCCACCGATTGGGAGAAGATCTTCACTAGCCATACAACTGACAAGGGCCTCATATCTAAAATATACTTGGAACTCAAACAATTATATCCTCCAACAACAAATCCTCAAAGAAACAACTGCCCAATAAATAAGTGGGCTAAAGACTTAAATAGTGCTAGTCTTGAGCAAAAAAAGTTCAGAAACGGAGCCCAGGCCCTAGGACCTCCCCCCAAAGAAAAGAATGTCAAATATCTTGTTTGTTTATGAACTTTATTGAGTTAACTAATATTGTTGGATATTGGGAAGGAATAATGAAAATCTACATCATTTTTATTTGTTTTTTAAATTATTGAAAATCGACATCATTTTTATTTGTTTTTTAAATTATTATGTTTAAATAGTTATACAGTGTTTCAATTCAAAATGTTAGTAAATGAGTACAATAGTATTGAAATTCTACTAGATGTTACTCTCAGGATCTTTAATTTATATTTAAAAGAAGATTTCTCAATGATTGCTGAAAATAGAAAATAAACCATAATTCTACTCAAAACCTGATCCACATATATTCACAAAGAAAATGCAGGCATACCTCATAAAGGCCAATGTTATTTTTACAATGATAGCCATTTTGTATCAGATTTATACTTTGGCCCTTAATTACACAACTATTAAATGCGTTGTTCAATGATGATAATATGCACAATTTCCTGTGAGTTTGTGAATCAGTACCTTCTTGTGAATCAGCAGTATCTAAATTTGGTAAATTCAGGGATTGAAGGCATATTATAGGTGGTAGAGCACCAGCCAGTGAACAAAAGCATCAGATAACTAATTTGAGTCCCAATTCAATACAAAAAATTGATAAAAATCACAGTTTGAAATCAAGAATTTATCTTTGCACAAAATAATATTATGTATTTTAAGTTAGCCTCTGTTTCTGGCACATTATAATGTATATGAGTTCATCCTTCCCATTGTTGAGCAAAGATTTACTGTTTATATTTCATTATAAATGTGCCTGGCCTACCAAAATCAGAGTACATAACCTATCACTTGCGTATAATAAATAAGGAGTATGTAACATGATTTTACTTGGAAATGTCAGCAGTACAGGAATAACCATTTTCAACTTTATGAGACTCAGCCACCATAAAGCCATTGCTTGCTTCTTTTTTGCCAGTCCTGGAGGGCCTGGGTACTGTCCCTGAGCTTCTTTTGCTCAACGCCAGCACTCTACCACTTGAGCCACAGCACCACTTCCAGCTTTTTCTGTTTATGTGATACCGAGGAATCAAACCCAGGGCTTCAGGCATACTAGGCAAGTACTCTACCACTAAGCCACCTTCCCAGCCTGTGGCTTCTTTTTATAATGAGGAAAAGATGTTTCATCATTAGAGCGGCTTCTTGTTTTAGTTGAATTGGTTAATTAGTATTCACAAAGGTATCTGGTAGTGACTGCAGAAAGGATCACATGGACTGTTGTACTCCAGTTATGGGAGCTCAAGGCCAAACACTGATGAACATTATTTGATATTTTATATTACATAGGGTTCTTAGTAAATATGTCTGATTATTTGTTTGAGAAAAATGTACCATTTTCTTGCACATAAATGCTATCTACATATGTTGTACTAATTGCTATTTGTTTTTGAAAGCATTTAGATGGCAGAAATCATATACTATCTCATCTCTATAGATTTTTATTTTAGATTTACCTCTATACATTTTTTCTGCCTCCCAAAATCTCACTTTCTAGTGTTTAATTTGATAGCAGTGGTTATTTAGAATATGTAGTCTGGGGAGCAATAGTTGTGGTTTGGATATTTAGAAATTTAGCTAATATTAATGATGTAGAAGTAGGTATAAAAAAAAGAAAGGTATTATGTGTTTTACATTGCATGGATGTCCATGAATGTAGAGAAGCAAGTGGTAGCCATCCATTGCCAAATCATGTTAATATAGATTAAGAGGTGATTTATTAAAAGCAATAGTAGAAAAAATAACAGAAAGAAGTGAGTTTCTAGAGTTTGTATGGTAGTAAATCATATCAATAAAGAAGTTGTAAGGAGTGTCTTTTCATTTTTAACATCTTCAAATATATTTCTCAATTTCAAATTATAAAAATTACATTTTTTGCATATATACTATATATTATATATAAAGCAAAGGTAGCTATCATTTTTTGTTTGTATATATATAAAGTATATAAAAGTATATATGCTATATATACCATATATATGTATATGTATAGATAGATAGATAGATAGATAGATAGATAGATAGATAGATAGATAGATAGATAGATACTTTCAAATATTTTTTCTGGTATTTGTTCTGTAAGTTTGGATTTCTGAATTAGGTTGAGTCTAGCTTTGAAATTTGTATTTAAATGATTTCCTCCTCTTTCTGTTCTTTATAGGCTTGCTATGGGTGTTCTCCAGGATCAAAGTGTGCCTGTAGTGGTGTTAAAGGGGAAAAGGTAAGATATGGCAAGGGACCTTGCAACTGAGTAAAAACAATAAAATATTGTTTAAAATATATATTTTTTAAATACAGTGCTACTTTTTGTCAGCACATAAGTAAATAAAATTAGAGAACTTATAAAGATTAGGCTATATCTCAGTGATCATAAATCTTTTTATGTTAAAGGCCATACAGTAAATATGTTAAGGTTTATGATACAACATGTCAAATTTTCTTTTTTCCTTTTATTTTCTGTCATGGTGCTGGGGATGGATTCTCTTATCCAGGGTTTTGCTAAATCTGTTCAATCACTCTATTACTGAGCTCTACTACCAACTCTCCTTTGTTTATGTTTTCTCTTTACTTCTTGTGATTGAACTCAGGGCCTTATGTTTTACTAGGCAGCTACTCTGCCATTTGATCTATCTTTCCTTAAAAAACACACACACACATAAAAACCAAACCTAACAGTCTTTTAAAGGTGACCAAAACATCTTAGCTCTTGTGCCACACAAAGTAAGTCTCTGACTATATCTGGCCTGGAAGTTCTTATCTACCTTCTTCAAGTCACTGACTTAATAGGCAAAAAGAATGAGAAAAAAATGCTTACAATGGAAGTTACACATTTACCAAGCAACTAGTATATACTGAATACTATACTAAGCTTTTCACCTATTTTTATCTAGTCCATGTAAATTAATGACAGGTAATACCTTGTTTTATCTGACTTTTCTCACAGTACCACCTCCAAATGTATAGATAGGATGATTGTGAAGTGAGTAGTAGTGAGGGTTAAGTAGCCTGAACTTAGCCAGTCACAGTACATGGTGATTGACAAACAAATTAAAACATTAAAGAGAAATAGTGAATTGTAACCTAGAGAGACTTATACTAGAAGATAAGATTATATTCTATTCTTGACTCTTTGGAGCTCAAGATTTTAAAATAAATATTTATTTTATTTAAATGAATAAATATTTGAATGAGTATATATATATGTATATATATATGTATGTATATAAGATTGGTGTAATATCTCATCCCACTTAAGAACATAGACTATATATTACCATGTTAACATACTTTGAAGTCATAGAGCAAAGAAACCTGTTTGCTTATTTCCAAGCCTTGTCTGACCATCTAACCCACTATCCCCATAACAAAATGCTTATTAATACTAATTGAATAGTTTTCTAAAGAATACTTGTGTGAGTAATGTGAGTTTGAAGGAGTAGTTTTGCAAGAATGGTGCTTTCTATAATAGCAAAAAGGCTACAAGGGATCCATATCAGGTAATAGTGGGATTACTTTTATCTGATTAACTCATCTAGAGATTAGAATTAAACACTGAACAAATATAGAAGCTATTTGATAATATTAGAAAATTAGCAAAGGAAGAAAATAGAAAGTTTCTATTCTTAATAGAAAAGAAGTATATGGGGTGAATTTGCATATGTATTTTTTCCTGAATTACTCACTTAGTCTGCATGAAAGAGGATGGCTAAATCCCTGACAAGAAGCCAGTCATACTGGCTTCAGAAGCAAAGGGAAAGACTTAGGGACACCAGAATAGCTGGAAAATAAGAGAATTTGCTGGGGCATAGGAAGATACAGAAGAGAGCCTAAAAATACACTTGAATAGTCAACCCAATTTTTAAATTTTTATATATATAGTGAATTATTCATATAACACAGAAGAAAAAAATAACCAAAAGCCTGGAATGACTGCATATGGATTGAAGGGAAAATTTTAAGCCTGAGTTCAACTGATTAAGTTTTTACAACAGAACTTCAGAAAGATTTAGACAAAGATAAGAAAATCTAAGACTTTTGAGTATCACCTACAACAGGCTGTGGCATGCAATTAAAACTAACAAACTGGACTGTAAGTATGGTTCATATGACAGAGTATCTGTTTATGTAGTACATAAATTGCCAACTAAATGTATCCTATCATTAAGAAAAAGATTAAATATTAAGTGAAGTAAGCCAGGCCCAAAGAAACATAGGTCCCATGGTTTCCCTTATTTGTAATATCTAGTAGATGTATGAGTCAAGTGGAAAAGGTCAGATAATGTGATGTCAGGAAAATGAACCCTTAGATATGTATTTTAATGTTTTTTTTCTTTTATGCATGTGTTTCTAACGCATTTATAAGATTATCTCTTTGTTGCTTTGTATGTCCCTCCCCCACAGTATAACCCCTGCTTTCACTATATTTGATGTCAGTATAACTTGTGGAGGAGATGGGGAAAAACCAGTTGTTTAAGGATACAGGTGGACCTGTTGCAACAATGAGAAGTACAAGTTGTCATGTCCAAAACGAGCTTTACAACGTCGGTGCGGGGGGGGGGGGGGGAAGGGGGGGAAGGAGAAGGATTGGGATTGGGATTGGGGGGGAGGGGGGAGGCTGGGAAGGGATGTGAAGGGTAAACAAAGGAGGAGGCTGCAATGCTTGGTAAGAAATGTACGCATTATCCTGCCCATGTAATTGTAACTTCTCTGTACAGTATGTTCACAAATAAAATTAAATTAAATTAAAAAAAGAAAAAGATTAATAGATGAAATTCAAATCTGAAATAATATAGATGTTAGATTTTGAAAGAAATGCTAAAGGCGTATGTATATATAAAACTGTTTATTTAAAAATATAGATGTTGATTTAAAAGAAAAAACAAAGGAGGAGGCAACAATGCTTGATGAGAAATGCACTCATTACCTTGTGGATGTAACTATAACCCCTTTGTATGGTATTTTCACAATAAAAAGCTTATATATAAAAAAGAAAATCCACTCATAATAAATAAACAGGTAAGGAGTCATAACAGATCATTGGAACCTACACATATAAAGGATATCAAGATGTGAAAAGCAAAGTAGAAAAAAAACCGGTTCATCAAATAGATGTCACAGCAGAACTGAGATAACAAAAGAAAGGGTCCAAGCCTGGCGCTGGTGGCTCACACCTATAATGCTAGCTACTCAGGAGGCTGAGATCTGAGGATCACGGTTCAAAGCCAGCCCATGCAGCAAAGTCCATGAGACTCTTATCTCCAATAAACCACTGGAAAACTGGAAGAGGCTCTGTGGCTGAAGTGGTAGAGCATTCACCTTGAGCTGAAGAGTGCAGGGACAGCGCCCAGGCTCAGAGTTCAAGCCCCACGACCGACCAAAACCAAAACAAAAACAGAAGAAAGGGTCAGCAAACTTGAAGATTTACGTAATAAATTGTCTAAGCTGAGGAACACAGTAGGCTTTTTTTTTATTGCGTAGGGTCTCAGTGACTTGTGTGAAAATATCAAGAAATCTAAAATAGGGCTGGTTGCCAGTGACTCATGCCTGTAATCCTAGCTACTCAGGAGGCTGAGATCTGAAAATCACTGTTTGAAGCCAGCTTAGTCAAAAAGTTTCATGAGACTCTCATTTCCAATTAACTAGCAAACAGCCAGAGGTTGAGCTATGTTTCAAGTGGTAGAGTGCCAGCATTGAGCAAAAGAGCTCAGGGAAAGGGCTCAGGCTATGAGTTCAAACCCTATTACTAGTGCACATGCATGCACACGTATGCACACACAGACACACACAAAGAAGTCTGAAATGGATGTAAATAGGCTCAACTTATAAGGAATTTAAACAAGAAAGAAAAACCGAGTTAAAAGAATAAACAATAATTGGGCAGTAATCCTCATTAGAAAGCATGTGTCAATATAAAAATATCACTAGATATTGAAGTATCTTAGTGTAAATATTTTATGGAATGAAAACATACTTCAAAAATAATGGCAAGTTTATATTTTGTAATAATAAGAATGTAGGGAATTGTTAATGGGTATAACCACAGTAAAAGAAATAGAAATACCTTCAGGATAAAGGGAAATATCAATAAAAGGGTGGATTTGCAGGAAGGAATATAAGTAGAACCAAAGTATATGTGACTAAATATAAAAGACTATGTATTTTTCTCTTATTTAACAAAAAACACTGTTTTGTGTGTGTGTGTGTGTGTGTGTGTGTGTGTGTGTGTGTGTGTGTGTTTTGTCAGTCGTGGGGGCTAAACTCTGCACCTGGGCGCTGTCCCTCAGCTCTTCTGCTCAAGGATAGCGCTCTACCACTTGAGCCACAGCACCACTTTTTTTTTCTGCTTATATGGTGCTGAAGAATCGAACCCAGGGCCTCATGCATGCAAGGCAAGCACTGAGCCATATTCCCAGCCCCCATAAACAATGTTTAAAACAAAGGAACAGTATTCCAAAATATGTGAAGCTAAAAATCTCATAGAATTGTAGGGATAGACAAATTCATAATCATAGTTATAGATTATAATACTCCAATCTTACTGGGTTCTGGTGGCTCATTCCTGTAATCCTAACTACTCAGGAGACTGAGATCTGAGGATCATGGTTCAAATCCAGCCTGGGCAAGAAAGTCTGTTAGAGTTTTATCTCCAATTAACCATCAGAAAACCAGAAGTAGTGCTGTGACTGAATGTGGTAGAGGGCTAGCCTTGAGTGAAAAAGCTCAGGGACAACACTCATGCCCTGAGGTCAAGCCCCATGAGTGACAATAAAAAAGGATAGATAGATGGATGGATAGATAGATAGATAGATAGATAGATAGATAGATAGATAGATAGATAGATAGATAGATAGATAGATAGAATAAAAAACTCTAATCTTAGTCATTTGTAGAACTGGTAGAACTGGTTTAAAAAAGGTAAAGACCCATGTGATTTGAATCACAATTAGCAGCCTATACCTTATCAACATATAAAAAAGCCCAGGTACAACAACTACAAAATTTTAAGACCACATGTAATTTTTATCAGATAGACTATTCGATGGGACACCATATGAGTTTCTGTAAATACCAAAATTTGAAAACTTTAAATTTCACAATGGAGTAAATAAGGAAGTAATAATAATAGCAATAATAATGTTAAAAATAATAATAATAAGAAGCATAGAAAACCCTCAGCTATATGGAAATTAGAAAACACCAGTTTAAATAACTTATGAGGGCTGGGAAGGTGGCTCAGTGGTAGAGTGCTTGGCTTGCATGCATGAGATTCTGGGTTCGATTCCTCAGCACCAGATAAGCAGAAAAGGCCAGAAGTGGTGCTGTGGCTCAAGTGGTAGAGTGCTAGCCTTGAGTTGAAGAGCTGAGGGACAGCACCCAGACTTCAGGCCCCATGACCAACAAAAATACATACATACATACATACATACATACATACATAAATAAATAATTTAATGTTGAAAAAATTAGTAAAGAAAAATTAGAAAATCTTCTAGTTGTATATTATTCAAAAGCAGCAGTTAAGAATGATGTGAACTGAGGCTTTAACACCTTTAAAGTTTTATGTTCGAAATGAGGAAAGAAAGATTGAAATTGGTGATTGAACTTTGCCATTTAAAACACTAGAAAAGGACAAGAAAAGTAAGTTTCAATAAAGATGAAGGAAATAAAGATAAATATACACATATATATCAACTGGCAAAAACAATATAAAAACAAGCACAGCCATAACTCTGATTGATAAATTTATATCATGACTAATGATAAAATAAGGAGGAATCACAATATACTTAATTAGGAATTATCCTAAAGTCATTAAAATATCAATGAGAAACTTTTGAATAAACTTACAATAACATACTTGATAACTTAGTTTAAATGGACAAATTTGTTAAGAATTATATATACATATATATACACACTACCAAACCCCAAATTTATTAAAGAGAAATATAATTAAATAAGCAAAATATTAATACCTTTGTACCTTCTAAAGATGCTGATTTATCAATCTTTCCCACAAAATTTCCAGTTTTAGAAGGCTTGACTGATGAATTTTGTAAAACATTAATATAAGAGATTGTATCAATCTTTCACAAACTTTCAGAGAATAGATTGGGAATTCCCCCCAACTAATTTTATGTAACCATCATAGCCAGGATACCAAAACCAGACAAAGAAAAATATTACAAAACCAGAAAATTGTAGTCCATATCCTTCATGATCATAAATGCTAAATTTTTTTGCTTTTTAGCAAATTACAGCCAGTGACACATAAAGATGATAATACATTATGACCAAGTGGGATTTATACCAGGAATTCATGTTCAGTTTAACATTTGAAAGTCAAATTTTTGTTCACTATATTAAAAAACTAAAAGTGTATTGAAACATTAATAAGCCTATCTTCTAGTGATCTCAACAGAAAAAGAAAATGCACTTTACAAAGTTCAGTATACATTCCTGATAAAAACTTTCCACATCATTGAAGTGATTAAAGATTTCTTTAACCTTAAAGGGCATCTACCAAACCCTACGACTAAAATGATATTCAATGGGGAAAGACATGAATTCTTTTCTCTGCAGAAACATGAGTAATACAATACAAAATGTCAGAATGAACTCCTTCAGAATTCTGGAAAATCAACTCAAGATTTAGAGACACCAAGAAAATGTTGGATCCTTTTAATGTGTTTCAAAAACATAAATGTAAAGATGGGCACAGTATAGTTAAATCTTTAATTAGCTAATGAATTTGCATTTGGGACAGACTTACACCTCTTCTCTATGACAAATATGAGTGGCTTCTTCTACTTTATAAAAAAAATTTTTCATGGATTCCTTTTTACCCATCTTCTTCCTTGCCTCTTAAAACTTTTACTTTAAATGTTACACATATGATTTCCTGGCCTTATTGACATCTTTCCTGTTAAACTTTATGCTAACATGTTTAACTCACTTCATTTCTGATATACTTTTTTGTTGTTTTTGGCCACGTGGCTTGAACTCAGGACCTGGTCACTGTTGCTGAGCTCTTTTGCTCAAGGGTAGCACTCTACCATGTGGAGCCATAGCTCCACTTTTGGTTTTCTGGTAGCTAATTGGAGATAAGAGTCTCACAGACTTTCCTGCCCCTGCTGGCTTTGAACAATGATCCTCAGATCTCAGGCTCCTGAGTAGCTACCATTACAGGTGTGAGCCACCAGTGCCAGGAACTAATATACTTTTTCACTTTGCAAGAAACCAAGAAGGTATAGTGTGAAATCAGCAAGTTTTTATATCATTCAGAATGATTTGTGTTTTACTTCTTATGTATTAAAAGTTTCTCCATATTACATTCATATACAATGAATTTGATATCATTAAGTTAGTTTTATCTGGACAATCATTTGATCTTTTTGATTCTCAGCCAAAATTGTGCCAAAAATTCACCAGTAACCTTACTTTTTATTCTTATTTGATTACAGGGAGAACAAGGATATCCAGGTGTAAGAGGCCATCCAGGTTTACCTGGATTTCCAGGTCCAGAAGGGCCTCCTGGACATCAGGGACAAAAGGTATATTTCCCATCTGAAACACCAGAGTAATTAAGCCACCTTAAATGTGAGACTAGGTATCAAATTAACTAAAAAGTTACTAAATTATAGTGAGAACCTGTTTAAATCAAACAATGGAATAGTAGATTTTCTTGATTTTTATTCTTAATTGAATATCACCACCTCATTCAGATTTTCATTGATTTTTTTTCTTAATTGAATATTACAACCACATTTAGATTCTTTTGGAAGATGCTATTAATTAAATGTTGTTACTGGGATCCTCAGCAAAAGTCAATTCCTGTTGAGAACTCAGTTATGCTGGACAGAGCAGAGCTATTAGGTGTCGGAGCAGCTGACTAAGACAGCAAGACAAAATGAAAGAAGCAGTCAAGCCTTTACCCATTTACCTCAGTGTCATGAGAAGGAAGTTAAACTGGAGAAAGTGCTGACTCTCCCATTATTCTATTTTTTCTGTATGGCACACCACCAAAGATGGTCAGATGGATCTACACAGAAGTTGGGAAACATTTTGGTTGGGATAGTTCAAAATCAAGAACTCCTGAAATGGTGTTCACCTAGAGGCAGGGTGGGAGAAGTGCTAGAGCTGGGAAAGTACTGATGGTGCCAAGAATCTCTTCAGGTTTCTTGCACCTTCCATAGAGAAGTCTCCACCAAAACCTTGTATGTATAAAGAGGCCTACCTGCAGAACAGTACAACCAGCCAGGAGAGCCTGAGTCTTTTTCACTGCACCTCCTTCCAAAGACTATAGTACATTGAATGTGTGCCAATTTTGGTGTGGGAAGAACAGTTGTCTTTCATGTTGCCTATCAGAAGGTCTTAGGATGGGCTTTAAAATCACACATAGTGGTTAGACCAGAGTCAGTCTTCTTAATTCCACTTCTTGATTTTCTAGGACCTGAGTAAAAAGCATAAGGTACCCATTCATGGAATGAGTTGTACTTTAAAGAGCTATGTCAGAAACCAAGCATTTAGTTTGAGATTGTAGCAGATTATGGTTCTGATCAGTATTACTGCGTTTGCAGGTGATTAAGTATGCCAAGACTGGACATAACCACAAGCTGTAACTGTTGCCAAGCTAAGAAATGATGTCCCCCAAAGCCCACTGAAACTAATTTGGAGAGCCAAAAAGAGTTGTTCTTGAGTCTTATGGTGGGCTGTTCTACTTTGCCAGTGTTAATGTTCTAGGGGCAACATGAAGTATTGATAGTCACTGAGACCTCCCTTGGTCAGCCAGAAGTTGAGAAGTCCCAAAACTGAAGTCATTAATATCTTCAACAAGTGTCAAGGATGGGTGGAATGCTCCTTTTCTAACTAAATAATTAACAGTGGAACATTTGCCTAGAGCATATGCATGAGTAAAGAGTATGTAAGGCTATCTGGAAATTCTCTTGAGTAGTATCTGTTTATTTTTGAAATTCCTATCTTACTCCATGTAATCTGATATGTTTGAATGGAGGAATTCATTTGAAGATTTTGGAATCTTTATCAATGTTTCACATATGCAAATTTCCTATAGGGATGTTGAAGGTCTAGTTTTGACAAAAGGAATAATTCTCCAGTGGGGATATACATTGTTCTGGGAATATCAGCTAGAATTCCTTCCTGGTGGGTACAATTTTTGTGTGGAATTGGAAATTCTGTTTAATGTGGCAAAGGCTGCTACTATCAGGGCCAAACTTTATCCCAGTGTTTTAGGTGCTTCCATTTGGGACAGAAATTATTTGAAATTTGAGAAGATATTTTTTCCTGTGGTGTCCAACTGTACTTATTGGAACAAATCAGTTCCAGAGTAACAAGACTGGGGTACATGAGGTACTAAATTTGTCCATTTTTAGAAAAATGCCCATTTGTAGCATTCAATAGCACAGCAGTCAGAGATTTACCTGCAGCTTTAGGCAATGCATAGCACAGCTAGGAGTTTTGACACTTTCAGAATGGTGGTGACTCCCTGGGATAGTCATATCTATGAATTTTACAAGGTGGAAATTATACAAACTATTCTAGAGGAGAAAAGGAGGGAGGTTAAATTCAACCACCACACCACAGAGTAAGCCTTATGTTCTGGTTCTGTCAGTTTGGGTTATGATATCCATTGACATTAATGTGTGTGGTCTGTCTTGGACCTAGAGCAAAGATACCATTTTTATGTGTATGTTAAAGTAATGAATGAGAGCAGGTAATAATGAGATAAATTTTATCTTTTAATTTTTAGTGGCTTTTGGATCTGCATAAAAGGCTAGTTCTGTACACTCCCCCCCTCAATTTTATTATTTTTTATGATGGTGGTATAATGAGTCATTAAAGTGTTTAGAAGATCAACTTAATAGGTAGCCCTCCCAATAAAGGAGGATAGTTAATTTACATTTAGGAATATTTTTAATATTTAATCATAAGTCGTTTAAGGATTCAGGTGGACCTGCTGCAACAATGAGAAGTACAAAATGTCATGTCAAAACCAGCTTTACAATGTCGGTGTGGGGGGGGAGGGGGTTATGATTGGGTGGGGGGGAGGGGGGAGGCTGGGAAGGGAGGTGAAGGGTAAACAAAGGAGGAGGCTGCAATGCTTGGTAAGAAATGTATGCATTATCCTGCCCATGTAATTGTAACCCCTCTGTACAGTATGTTCTCAAATAAAATAAAATAAAATTAAAAAAAATATTTAATCATATCACAGTTTAGGTGTTGAGAGAATACTCCCCGTGGTTTTGAAGAGGTAGTTTTATCAGATTCAATAGCAGATAGGACCTGTGCTAAATTTTCTGAGTAGAACTTGAGCACTAAAGAAATAGCAAGACTCTAAATGGCAACATGGAGTTTTGGTGCATAGGCCACTCCACTGATTTTCATATAACACAAGAATAAAAATGCAGAATGATTCTTGTGTACCCAGGAGTGAAATAGAAGAGTGAAGAAATCTGAAGCAGTCAATTTGATGGTGTTGAGCTCTAAGCAGCGATCCACACAGATTACTGGCCTGGGACATTGCAGTGAATTTCAACTTCAACTGCACAGTCTCACCTCTGAAGACACTGGAGCTATTTAAACATTTCCAAAATTTAAGCCTGGTCTTGTGAGAGTGAAATGAGAACTCAAACAGACTGAGATTAAATTTCCGTTATGTTATGGAAATGGGTGCTTGGGAATAGAAATTAAGTAGAACCCAAGGAAAACTAATACTTCTTACCTTTGAGTTTATTTGGAACGAGTATTTCAGTTTTTTGCATACCATGCATCTTGAGAGATAACAGTTTCAATATTAATATTTATCATTAGTTTCATGTGTACTTACTGAATTGTTATTGGATTAAAATTTATTATCATTGATTAGTTGTACAAGAAGTTTTCATTTTGACATGTCCATATATGCATATAATACACATTGACTAGATTCACCCTCATACTTTCCCTCTTTTCCCAAACCAATCTCATTAAGCTTCATTGTTCAATTTTTAAACATATACATAAAATATTTTGAACATGTTTTTAACTTACTGGCTATAATTTTTCTTTTAATTATCTATTGTTTTGTAGGCATATAATCATGTCACTTGCGAATAAGGATAGTTTTACCTCATACTTTTATAACTTTTTTCTGTTATGGAAAGAGATCCTTAAAATATATCAAGTATCATAGGAAGAACAATGGCTTCCTCACCTGAGATATCCATATCCTTATTCCCAGAACCTGTGAATATGTTGGTTTACATGAAGCAGAGTGTGGTTTCCTTTATTCAGATTTTTAAAAGAAAATATAAAAACTCACTAAGACTCTAAATTCTTAGCAAAGAAGTTATGATAAAAATAGATTAATACACAGATGCATAGCCTCTTCAGCATGGAGTAGACAATAAGCTAGAAAGTTTCTCAGTTCTTAATCTCTGCTAGTAGAAAGTACCTTATGAAACAAACCAAAGATTTAGAAGAGTAAATTCAACAATGTATATATTTGGGCACAGATGAAACACTATTACCATTTTGGCAAGCTGAATGACATACTGTGAAATTGCCCATTTTTTTGCTCTTATTTGGTTTGTGCATAAATGATTTAGGCAATATCTCAACCATTATCTCATGTTTTATTTTTTTCCTTTTTTGTCTGTTGTTCGGCTTGAACTCAGAGCCTGGCACTGTCCCTGAGTCACATTGTGCTCAAGGCTAGAACTCTACCACTTGAGCCACAGCACCATTTCCAGTTTTTGAATGGTTAACTGGAGATAAGAATCTCATAGGGACTTTTCTGCCCGGGCTGGCTTTGAACTGCAATCCTCAGATCTCAGCCTCCTGAGTAGTAGGATTACAGGCATGAGTCACAGGCTACAGGATCATGTCCATTTATTTTATTTTATTTTATTGTAAAGATGCTGTACAAATGGGTTACAGTTACATGAGTAAGGCAATGAGTACATGTTTTTTATATGATTCATAATTAACTTTATAAGTATAGTTTTTTTTTTACATTCAGTAGTTTCCTTCTCAGAAAATAAAGGCTTTTCTTATTTTTGTCATATAATTTATCTCTGTGCTTTTAATAAATATTTCTTTCTTGGTTATGTATCTTTATCAATAAAATTCACAAAATTTTACAAAACTTGATTTTTTATTATAGAAATTTAGCTATTAAAGGGTTCTTTTTGAAGGAAAAGCTCACTAAACATATTGTATTTTTCAGGGTGATGATGGAATTCCAGGGCCACCAGGACCAAAAGGAATCAGAGTAAGAAATAGTCACTGTACAGCAAATTTTATTGATTGAAACAGATAAAGAAACAAATGAAGAAATATGAAACACCAGAAAATACCTGTATTGAAATATAGAAAAATAAGTTTAAGAATTGGTATATGTCTACAATTAACATTAATATTTTAATAAACTTGCTTATATATACCTAGATGCTATTACAATGAATATAATAGGATTTAAAATTTGTTTATGGTTAGCATATACAAAAATACTGATTTTTAAAAAATCAAATCACTTAAAAATTGTAAAATATAATTGATTGAAGCTAGAATTTCCCAAACAATATGACCATGTAACAGGCCTCCTATGTGGATAGTACAAACCTTTCTCCATTTCTTTTTTTAAATGTTTTTAATTGTAAAAAATAGTATACAGAGGGGTTACAGTTACATGGGTAAGGTAATGAGTACATTTCCTATCGAGCCTTGTTACCTCCTCCTTTGTTTTTCCCCTACCATCCCTTCCCTCCCCACCTCCCAAACTCAGCCCTTTCCTCCCAAGTTGTAAAGTTCGTTTTCAACATAGTGTCTTGTACATCTCATTGTACAATGGGTCAACCTGTATCCTTATTTCAGCATTTTGCTATTTCCCTTCCCCTCCCCAAATTATAAAAATGTATATACAAGATGCAGGGCACTGACGTCAAATACAGTGAAAACAGGGGTTATACCGTGGGGGAAGAACATACAAGAGAAACAAAAAAATTCACATAGTAAATTTTAGATATGTTAAAAACAATAGCAAGAAATAAAAAACAAGTTGTGTCCCTATCCTGGGGTTCATTTCACTTAACATCATCTTATATGGTCATATGTACATAGCCTCTGACCTTTTCTGCTTGTCCTAAACTTGGAGGCTAAACAACACACTGTTGAGCCACCAGTGGGTCATGGAAGAGATTAGAAAGGAAATTCAAATGTTCATGATATTCAACAAAAATGAACACACAAATTATAAGCTCCTCTGGGACACAGAAAAGGCAGTACTCAGAAGTATATTTATAACTCTGAGTTCCTAGATCAACAAATTGGAGAGATCTGAAACCTTTCTCCATTTCTTGAGGAAAATGATTTAAACCATGGTGTTAAAGAATAACTACTTTTAGAAGAATACAACATTTCTTCACTTCAAAGATACATGAAATTTTTAGGTTTTAAGGTTTGAAAAATTAGGATGCATCTCAAAACTGAAACACTGAATGCATTTTTTTCTAAAAGTTCTTAGGGTGACATAAATCTGACTTCTTTTTAGAATTAGGACAAAATTACTTAAAAACTAGTACTGATTTTTAATTTTTATTGTTATTATAAAGGTAATATACAGAGGGATTACAGTTATATAAATTATATAAATTTTACAAATTCTAATTTTTTTAAAGGCCATATTTAACTTCTCTGAGTTCATGTGCCAAACTAAATGAACAGCATAATATCCAAGGTCCTTTTTAATCTGGACTGCTGTGTATATTAATTGATTAGTTCTATAAAATACATCAATGGTGACATGTTTATATGTGTGACAAAAACAACCAAAGTAGCCAGTGGCTCACACCTGTAATCCTTGGTACTCAAGAGGCTGAAATTTGAGAATCATGCTTCAAAGCCAGTTTGGACAGACAAATTTGAGAGACTCTTACCTCCAATTAACTAGCAAAAAGCCAGAGTAGGGGCATGGCTCAAGTGGTAGAGTGCCTAGCCATGAGGGAAAAAGCTGAGCAAAAGCACACAACCCTGAATTCTCAAACTCTAATACTGGCATAAACTAAGAACAACCAAGAAATCTCCACAAAAACTAAACATTTTGATCCATTGACCTTCAATTATTTATATGGACAAATTATACATAACATTAAAATCATTCTATTTGCTGTCTACTTTTTCAAAACATGTAGTTTTCCTTATATGCTACTTATGACTGGTATAGTTAAGGTACTGGAAAAACAGAAAAAGCTTCAGAATTCTTAATTTATCTAAGTAGATACAGTTGTTTTTTATTTTGTGCCATAAATGAATACCAATATACTGTATTATTTAAGCTTCTGCCCTAAGTCCTTCTCATAAAACTCTCCATTTTTTTGTGACTTTGCTTTGTGCATTTCCTCTCTAGTTCTCACTATAATGTTGATGAAATCATTAACCTTAAACATTATATTTTGTTTCATAATTCCTAGTGTATATTTGGGGTTGGGCTCATAAACATGAGTTGCTAGGCTAAGTGGTTTGTATATATGCATATGTAATTGTGCTAGTTATTTCCATTAACTGTGCATGACAGTACTTTTTCCTTCAGCCTCATCTACAGAGAATGTTGTCAGACTTGTATTTTTGCCAGTCTTGACAGTTTAATTGAAGAATGTTTTGAGTTATCACATTAGTGTCCTCAGGCACAGATATATTTCTTACCTCACATCCCCACTGAATTTATTATTCATTACAGATCTGGAAGAACTTTATCTGTTAGATCAGACATTTCATGCACTACTTTGTTCCAACTCAGTGCATTGAAGACTGCTCCTGAAAATGGGAATATCTTCAATTGTTTTCTGTAGTAGTGTTTCCTCTAATTATGTTTTCTGTAGTTGTGGTTCCTCTAATTATGCACACACACATACACACATATTCACATATGCCAATTCTCAATGAAACACATTTTGTCTATTTTTACTCTAAATACTATTTTTTCTAAAACCCTTAAGTAGGATACTATTTTAATTGTTCTTGGTTGTCATTTGTTTCAAGGAATTTTTTTCATTATAGGGATCTCCTGGACTACCTGGATTTCCAGGGACACCAGGTCTTCCTGTAAGTTGGATTTGACTTTTTATTAAAAATCCCTTAGAAAGTAATTTAAGAAATATTATACATACATATATATATATATATATGTTATATACCTTTTCAAAGGGAATGCCAGGCCATGATGGAGCCCCAGGACCTCAAGGTATCCCTGGATGCAATGGAACCAAGGTGAGATTCAACTTAATATTAGGCAGTATGCTTGATAGTAATAGGCTTAAAGTCTGAACAATAGGAAGAATATCAAAGCAGAGTATCATGATTTTCTGTTTAGGACATTGGGTGTTTTCTGGGCTAACATTTTCAATAGAATAAACATCAGTAATTTCTTTTTTTTAAATCATGAATAATTAGCTAGTAGTTTTGCATTGGATTAAAGATTACTTACCAAATCCCTCTTTGGCTTTTGTGTAAAGTTGGATGTAAGTTAAAAGGAAATGAGTCTATATATGTTTCAAATATTCTATCATTTGTAAGGAGTAATAATGGGCATGACATTCGTTAGTCATACCATTTTTTTAAAAAAGCCTAGATACAATTATATTTTGGATTGCTTCATATTTAATTTGAAGAAATGTATTAGGATATATTAACAGTACAAAGAGGGTTAATTGTGATAATTCCATACATATATATAGTGTAGTTTGAACAATTCCATTAATCATATGTAATTTTTTTTTGGTGTCCGTCCTGGGGCTTGAACGCAGGGCCTGGGCTCTGTCCCTGACCTTTATGCTCAAGGCTCTTTTAAATCCTCTCAAATAGTTGTTTCCAGGATTACTATAACATAGAAGTATTTGAAGTGAGTTCATATTGGGGTTCTTTAACACCAATTTAGCTTTTGTTTTCTAAGTAAAATGTCCATATTAGTACTTTAAAATAGTGAGTGGGAAAATAGAGTGCTTAGAATGTATAATGACCTACAATTACCACAACTTTGTTTTTTTTTTGTCGGTCATGGGGCTTGAACTCTGGGCCTGGGTGCTGTCCCTGTGCTCTTCAGCTCAAGGCGAGTGCTCTACTACTTGAGCTACAGCGCCACTTCCGGTTTTCTAGTGGTTTATTGGAGATAGGAGTCTCACCGTCTTTCCTGCCCAGGATGGCTTTGAACCACGATCCTCAGATCTCAGCCTCCTAAGTAGCTAGGATTACAGGTGTGAACCACCAGCGCCCGGCTTACTACAACTATTGCTATTGTTCAGTTGGTGATATTAATGGCCTTCTTTCTTACCACCTCTATTTTACAAAACTATTTGAAGTAGTTTAATCTAAAAGCAAAATGCAATAGGACACTTAATATAAGAATCTATTTAAGACGTGAAGGAAATTGGAGCAAATCATTAACTATTAAATGTAATAGAAATCTGTAGTGTGATGGTCTCAAGACGGAATTTGTCAAAAGAAAATGACTAAAGTAAAAAAATATTTTCCTTAATTCTGATTGGGATAGATACATAGGGATAAAAATACTTACTAGATTGAATTCATGTGGGTAGTTGATATAAAAATTGGAAAGTGAAAGTGAACTTTTGGAATTTTGGAATGTTTTAAAATGACTTTTGCAAAAAATTTATCAATAAGTCACTGCTTGTTGGCAAAGTTCTTCTGCTTCTTGTTCCTTCATGTTCTTTCTTTTTAACTATTTCTAGGGAGAACGTGGATTTCCAGGCAGTCCCGGTTTTCCTGGCTTACAGGGACCTCCAGTAAGTTCTAAAATTTGAGATTATAATGAACCTAGAACTTAACAAAGAAGAGGTTATAGAGAATATGCTCAATGCATTCATATGGAACAAAGCCATATATATTTTAAAGTAGAAAACAAGAAGAAATTTTTAAAAGATGTTGGTAAGATATCTCCTGAGCAAAATTTGGTATTGTTTAATAAATAGCATTTCTAAGCTATTCAAGATATATCATATTCATGAAAGACCCAACAGTAATTTATTTTTTATTTTCTATTTAGAAAGTGTGTATATGTTTGCTTACTCTCTTCTCATTTATATAAAATAATCTCTTTTTTAATAATAGGGACCTCCTGGTATCCCAGGTATGAAGGTAAGCATTTCATATTCACAAGGTAAATGATCTGAATACAATATTTGGAAAGTCTGCATCTTTAGTAAGAGAATGAGTTTAACTTGAATCTAGAAAGGAATGCTTCTAGGAATTGTTCAGATGCACGTGTAGAAGTTCTCTTTAAGTACCTTGTTCTGTTCTTACAGTTCTAAGTACATACTGTGTACTGATGTACTTGAAAAAGTATCAGACTCAATTTATGACAACTTAGTCCTTCCTATCTTATCACCCACCCTTGGCTAGAGTTGGACACCTGCTAGCTCTAGAAATATTCTTTTCCCTTGGCTGTTACACTCTTCTATTTTTTTGCTGGTCATAGGACTTGAACTCAGAGCCTGGATGCTGTCCCTGACCTTTTGTGTTCAAGGCTAGCACTATTTGTACTACAGTTCCACTTCTATTTTTCTGGTGATTAATTGGAGATGAGTCCATTGAACTTTGCCTGGGCTGGCTTTGAACCATGATATTCAGAGCTTAGCCTCCTGAGTTGCTAGGATTACAGGCATGAACCACTGGCATCCGGCCACTCTTCTGATTTTTCATCTATATTCTAATTATACTAAAGTCTTTGATGCATATTATTCCTCTCTTCCCCTCTCCTCCTTTCTCCTCCCTCTCTGTTCTCCCTCCTCCCCTCTCCTCTCTTTCTTTCCCTTCTCTTCTCTCCTTTCTTCACCTGCAGGACTTAGTCCTGACCCTTTTTTTCTCCCTAATCTGTAACAATATTATCTATAGTGTGGAATGCTATGTAGTTACTAAATGCCTACATTTGTTTCCAAATTAGACTTTTTGTCTGAGTTCAACATGTACATGTTCAACTTCTTGCCTGACATCACCAGTCAGATATCTCCCAGACAGTTAAATTAATATATTCCAAGCTAACCTGCCCCCAAATAAATCTGTTCCCTCCTCTAGCACCCCATATATAAAGTTTGTATTGGTGTATATTATGTATATGTTTGCACAAAGTCTGAGGTTTAGTGTTTGTTTCTTGTACTCTTTTACATCCTTGTTCCATTCTGTCCTTGAATGTAATTGAGTTTGCCTATAAAAAAGTATTTTAAATTTATTCACTTTCTCTCTCCACTGACACTAAACTAGCCATAAGATTTCCTTTGAACTACAGTAACCACTTTACTAGTCTCTTTTTTTTTCTGCTGCTATTCTCCTTGCCCCAGCCTGATTTATTTTCAACCAACTAGGAATGATGTTTGAAAGTATAAATCAATAATTTAATTTCTTTGTGTAGAAACATTCAAGGGCTTCCCACTGTATGTCTAAAATAAAGTCTGCTTTCTTTTCCATGACTTGGAAGACCTTCATGTTCTAGTCCCTGTACCTAATTTATAGCCTTATCTCAAACTGCTTTTTCCTTGGCTCACTGATCACACAGTCTGCATGCAGTCATTAGTTTTATTTTATTTTATTTTATTGTTTCTGTGGTTCACAGGATCAAACGCAGGACTTCATGCATACTAGACAAGCATTCTACCACTAAGATCCATCTGCAGTCCTCAATTCAGTTATATGAATACGCCAATTTCCTTGCTTATCTTCTAGTTTGAGACCTGAATGTTCCCTTCACAGATTGCTCTATTTTGACTACTCAAGATAATTTTATTTACTCTTTCATTACCACTCACTTGTTCCTTGTAATTTCCTTCATAACACCTGACAGAACATGTTGCTATCTTATTTGTTTAAATATTATGGTCTGAACTTCCTTTTCATATTGTTTGCCCAATGAAAACAGAGGCTTTATTTACTTCATTCAGAGCTTAAGATAGTTCTTGAAGAAATATTTATGTGTAAAACATTTTTTAATATAGGAGTTAGTAAAGTTACCACAGACTTAATAAATATATTGTAATTCAGTATACCCTGGCTACTTTCTAATTTTTAAAGATAGTTTTTTTCCATTAAATTGCTGAGATTACCTAATCTTTCATATACTTTATGTGTTGAATTTAGTTCTTGCCAATTCTTTATGTACAATAAATGTTGTGACTTTCATTGGTGATTTCTTTTAGGGGGAACCAGGGAGTATCATCATGTCATCACTGCCAGGACCAAAGGGGAACCCAGGATATCCAGGTCGTCCTGGAATACAAGTAAGCATCCAGAGATTTTGTTGTTTACAATGTGATTATATAATAACACCACAACCTTTATCTTATTCATAGAAATTATCATCTCATGTTTTCTAGACATTCATGAACCTTCACATAAAAACAATACTTGATAAGAAATATACTCATTACCTTGCTCATGTAATTGTACTCCCTCGATATGGTATTTTGACAATTAAAAAAACATTAATGTTAAAAAAAATGAAAGCAATTGGAGCCAGGGAGTATTTTAATATGTTTTATTGGGGTTCTTTTAATTTTCTATCCAGAATCCATGGATGTATTTGTTTTGGAAATTAACAACAGAAAAAGTTTCTCTGGTCTTATTTTTATGCTGTGGGAAGCAATGAGTTCCCTGTAACCATCAAATGTAATCCTAAGAAAAAGATTATGTTAATGTATAGTAACATGCCTAAACACACTAGTAACTTTTTATTTATTTATTTTTTGAAACAGAATTTCACTCTGTAGCACAGGCTACCTGCCCTCCTGCATGCTGGGATTGTAAGCATGTATACCTCATTTAGCTATGACTTTTGATTATTTATAGATGAGGAAGACCATTTCTTGGGACTTATAATTCATGATAATCAACATAAACAAAAATCAAGACATTCTGCTTTTTAAAAAATTAATGTAATATTTATGTAATTTTCTCAATCTCATTTTGTTCTATTAGGTATATTGAGATTTATTCTTGGTTGTAGTTTACTCTATTTTTATCCTCATATAAATTTCTACTTGTGAACATAGTAGAGTTTATTTCATTATAAAATTATCTCATCTTTATACCTAAGCGTAGAATAAGGTTTGCAAGGAAGGCAAATTTTCAACTTTAAGTTCACCTAATTATATTCCATAATACTTGCATCATTCCCTTACTACTTATTCCAGTCATTCTCTTTCCCTCATTGTCTTTTGTCTTATTTGTTCTAAAATTAGAGAGGCCATTTTGAAAGGAGTATAGTTTCAGTTCCTATTTCTAGCAAGAATGGAATAATAAATGCCCACCTTTATTTCTTTATTTTGTGAATTTTCTTATATATTTATCTACCATTCTAAAATACAAGCTTTCTGAAATCTTTATCCAGTCTGCTTAGTTAAATTCCTTTATAATAAATTTGTGAATTATTTGTGTATATTTAAAAATTCTGCTCATAGTAATACAGAATTATAGAATAAAATTCTGGCAATAACTTAAGTTTAAATTTCCTCCACTTAGTTTTTTGTAAGATATATTGATAAGTTTCATTTTCATATTTTTTGGTTTTGTTTTATTTATCATTCTTTTTACTATTCCCTTTATAACAGGGCCCAGCTGGCCCCATGGGCATACCAGGGCCAATTGGCCCCCCAGGACCACCAGGTTTGATGGTAAGCTTCTTCTGGAATTTTATTTCTCCTCTTTTCCTTTGAGTTCTTTTTACAAATATTAATATAATGAATTTTTGGCAGTCTTAACCATAATTATATTAATGATGTTGCAGTACTGAGCTTTGAACTTAGAGCTTTGTACTTGCTAAGCAGTTGCTCTCCTGATAAACCATGCCTGTAGCCCTATTTTTGTACTAGTCATTTTTAAGATGTTGTCTCACTTTCTACCTATTTTTGGCTCCCTGATGTAGTTGCAATGATAGGCATGTCCCAGCATCTTTCTGTTGAGATAGAATCTCATGGAGGTTTCTGCCTGGGCTGACCTCAAATGGATCTCAGCCTCCCATGATGCTGGAATGACAGGCACATGCTACCAGGTTTTTGAGAAAGGGCTCTTAGTGTATGCTCAGACTGGCCTTGGTCTTCAAGCAGTTATTTTTCCCAAAAAATTAGGGTTACAGGCATGATCCATTGCTGCTCAGCTGTGTTAAGGGTACTTTTATGTTATGTTGAATAGCACACATTTGTAATAAATCTTCATCCCACAGATGGAAAAATGAGATATGTAGAATGAATATTTTAAAATATATAAAAAGTGGGTGCTAGAGGTATACCTCAGTTGTGAAGTGCTTGTATAGCAAGTGAAGCCCTGAGTTCAATTTCCAGTACCACACAAAAAGTGTTTTTCTTTATTGCAGTGGTAGACATCAAACCCAATACCTTTGATGAACCATTCCCGAATCCCTAAAATAGAGTAATTTGTTGGTTGCCTTTTGATTTATCAGTATTGAAGTCACTTCTAGTCATCTCAGTAAATCTGATAAGACCATTCTGTCATGAAATCATCTAGTTACTTGATCAAACATGTTTCTTTCTTTAGATTTGAGTTTTTGTTTACAGTGCTAAGACAAAATAGAATTTGTAAAAGATATAAAGATATATACATATAAACTTTTTATTTGTGACACTTGGTTCTTTACTCTTGAATGAAGGCAATAGAATTTAATTAATCCTAGAAAAATCTGCCAGCAAAACTGTGATTTCTGCTTTTATGACACTTCTTGGAAAAGGATTAAAAACTCATTTGTTTAGTTTGCTTTAGTTGTAGACATTCTGCAAAGCAGGAAATTGGACCATGTTACTTTTTCTTAACTCTCCTGTTAGAATATTGGTATTCCTTGGGAATGTTGTCAATAATTTGAATTTTCTTAACTTTTTTCACATATCCAAATCACTCCACAGTTAACCCAGTTTCAACAGGTGAAGCAAAGACTTAGGATTGACACCAAGATGCAATATGGAAATAGATAGGTTGAGATGGAGGCAATGTACATAAGCAAGCAAATGTCTAATTTTTCAAACCTTGAAAAATTCTCAAAAACACCAATGGATTGTATAATAACAAAACTGGGTTAATAAATAACCAGATGCAGTTTAGAACTAGAGTTTTTGCTTTAGAATATTTGCTTTATCCATAATTCTGATAAGAGCAATATGGTATGTGTGTTGAAGGTAAAATTAACTTGCATTGATTTTACTTTGGTATTCTTCCTCTCCTCTACCAATCCTTTCTGTCCCTGACCACTACCTCCCTGGCAACACACATTTCACATTCATCTAATTTGTTTTTCTTAATTGAAATGTGTATTTCATGAAAAAGCAACGACAGAATAAAAAACAAATAATTTTGATATTGCAAGCTACTAATAAGTGCTTTATGACTGAGTTACATCCCTAGTCCTGAAAGTATTATTTTGAAGAGATCTTTCGGTTTAAATTTTTTTGTCAGTCGTGGAGCTTGAACTCTGGGCCTGTGTACTGTCTATCAGCTCTTCAGCTCAAGGCAAGTGCTCTACCACTTGAGCCATAGCACCACTTCTGGTTTTCTGGTTTTCTAATTGGATATAGGAGTCTCATAGACTTTCTTGCCCGGGCTGGTTTTGAACTACAAGCCTCAGATCTCAGTCTCCTGAGAAGCTAGGATTACAGGCTTGAGATGCCGGTGGCCAGCTTCAGTTTTAATTTTTATTAAAAGAGATAACATTTTAAATAAACTTATAGAATATATTTTTCCCTTTTCTTCTTAGGGCCCTCCTGGCCCACCAGGACTGCCAGGACCAAAGGTAATTTTCTTTTTATATACCTTTTATTTAGTGTGGATTGTTTCTTATTGTAATGATGTTTCAAACAGAAACTTTTCTTTCCAGGGGAATATGGGTTTAAACTTCCAGGGACCCAAAGGTGAAAAGGTGAGTAGAGAAAAAGAGTTGGTTATTCAATCCCTCAGCTTTCTCCTTTCATAGTCACTTGAACTGTGGTTTTCTTTTCCTTGCTTCTTGAAAATGATAATTTACCTATTATATTATTGTCTTTGTAGATTGTGAAATATTCACTGTCTTATTCTATCTTGAAAACAGGGTGAGCAAGGTCTTCAGGGGCCACCTGGGCCACCTGGGCAAATCAGTGAGCAGAAAAGACCAATTGATGTGGAGTTTCAAAAAGGAGATCAGGTGAATAAATAGGGAAGAAATCAATAAAATCTTTTTATGGATGTGTTAACTAGAGATAGTCCTTTCACAACATACATGTATTTTACTTCTTTTTTCTCCTTTGTTGCTGCTTTTAATTTCTGTACTTTTATCTTGTATATAAGTTTATCTGTTTAGGGAGGGTAAGGGGAGCACAGAAATGATGGGATGAAGGGTAAACAAATACAAGAGTGATAGTCTCTAGACACTATGTTGAAAATGAACTATACAAGTTGTGGAGGAGAAAAACTGGGAGAAAACAAGGGAAGAGGTGGCACTGTTCAAAAAGCAATCTACTCATTATCTAACACAATTATAACCCCCTCTATATATTATCTTTACAATAATAATAATAAACAGCATATTTGACATCTTCAATATATGTTTCTTTTTGTCATCTGTAACTTGATAAAGCTGGAAAAAATTTTAAAAAGCTAAAAAGTTTCATATGAGATACATTATAAACTGAAATGTAGTTATATATAAGGATATTTTTTAAATAACAAGGATTTGAGATAATTAAAAATTTGAAATATCTTTCAGGATATATTTATTTAACATGAAATTCACTAATTTAAAGTATACAATCCATTTTTATATGTTCATAGTATAGTGAAACTGTTAACATACTAGTTTTAAATGATTTTCATCAGAATTCTCAAAAAATTCCATGTATATTACTTGTCAGTTGCTATTTCTCTCAAAACTAGTCTCCACCAGCTTATATGGATTAAATCATTTTGTCAAATATTTTGAAAGAACAAAATTTCTTAAATGTTATCATGTTACTCTAGAAGTAACTAAAATGGCTGTAGGTTCTTTTTTATGGTACAACAGCTTGAACTCAAAGCATAGGGCTTGCTTAGTTGACTTGCTTGTGGCTAATGCTTTATCACTTGAGTCATGCCTCTAGCCCTGCTTTTTCTGGCTAATGGAAGAAGGGATTTTGTACGATTTTCTGTTAAGGCTGGCTTTGAATTGTAGTCCTCTGGATCTTGGCCTCTGAGTAGCTAAGATTATAAATGTGAGCCAACTTTACCTAGCTGATTGTGTGTGTGTGTGTGTGTGTGTGTGTGTGTGTGTGTGTGTGTGTGTGTGTGTGTGTGTGTGTGTGTGTGTGTAGCAGATATCAACTTTGAGTTAGAAACATTCTATCTTGGTTATAATACTTGAGTGTGCAGTTTAGTTTGTTAAATGTTCTTAGCTCCTATAGTTAGAGTGAGACTGTGTATTCCATTATTAAAACATTGTTTTCCTTTACCCTATAACTGAACAGGGAGATCCTGGTGACCCAGGACCACCTGGACCTCCGGGGATGTGTGGCCCTCCTGTAAGCACTTAAAATTCTTTAGCATCATTTAACATAAACTTGTATTGACTCACAGTATCCCCTGAACCAATATGAAACTACTTGTTTTATGTGTACAGGGCCCTCCTGGTGGTGTGAAAGGTGAGAAGGGTGAGCAAGGAGAGCCAGGCAAAAGAGTAAGTGCTACAACTAATATTCTATACAAAAATTCCAAATAGGTGTGTATATGTGTGTATCCTTCCTAATTTTTAAAAGTTTGATAATATCACTACTATAATATGTAATATTGACATCTAAAAGGTTTATTATTTGTATGCTCTGAGGCAGGAATAATCCTTAATCTCATACTTCCAAGTAACACATTTATGTTCTTCTACCATTTTTTGTATTCTATAGGGTAAACCAGGCAAAGATGGAGAGAATGGTCAACCAGGAATTCCAGTGAGTAGCTAAGTCTCTTTCCTCTTACTAAATGTAAAATCATTGGGAATGGTGGTATAGTTTAATTAATTAAAATTAATTAATTAATTTAATTTGATGGAAAGTATATTCTGATTGTTTTCTTTTTTACTATTGCACAGTAATTGTACAAAGGGTTACATTGTGATATTTCCATACATGCATATAATGACTTTGATCAAATTTATCTCTTTTATTCTTTCTTATCCCCTTCCCAGTCTTCCAACAATTTTGTACTATGTGTTCATATTATATTTTGTCTTATTGCTGAATAGTATTTGCTTATTTGGATTTATCAAGTTGTTTAATCATATACCCATTAAAGGATATTTTGATTTTTTTCTGAATTTTGGTAATTATGACTAAACCTGCTATGAACATTCACAATTTTTCTGTAAAAAAAGACTTTGACAGATATTTCTAATTACTAAAGATATGAACAATAAAAATATACAAGTCCAGGAACATTATTTCCAGCTGCTTTGATATCAATGTGTATCCAAAATAAGCATTAAACAAGGCTTTTAGGGAGAGAGAAAATTTGATAAAATTTGTAGTAATTCCAAAGGAAAGGGGTAATTCTTACTAAGACAGGAAGATAGAAGTTGGTTTCAGGTTGATTTTTATTAAACCAGTAATCTATGGTAGCATATAAAATAAGAAGAAACAAACATGCCCATAGTTTTTGGCTTCTTTTCAAACAACTAGGTTTTGTTTTGTTTTTCAGGAAACTATGATAGTCAAACTGTTGCCTCTGATTATTTTCAACAATTACCTAGGGTGTTTCTGTTTGTTTTGGGAGAGGCCAAAACAGGTTAAAAAATCATTTTGTAAGTAAAGTCTTCTTGCAAACCAATAGACAGTTCTGGTAGTCATAGTTCTTTGGGAATGGGGCTTCAAAGGAGTTACAATATTTTTTTTTTGCTAGGCTACTGGTTTTTACCTGCAAAACTGATAAGGGGATAATGGGAATAAAATGAGCCATTAAGCTCTGTGATCCTACCAAGATTTAACCTTTAAAAAGCAAACGAAATGCTTCTTTTGTTGTTGTGAGCTTTGGGTAATTTCTACAGTTCTGAAAAAGCTGATTTTTATGGACTATTTTTGCCAGTGTTCTTAATGTTTCTGCTAAGAGAGGATTTTGGAGGCTTTCTTACCCAGCCATTTTTCCTGATATCACCCTCTGTTTTAAAGGGTTTGCCTGGTGATCCTGGATACCCTGGGGAACCAGGAAGGGATGGTCAAAAGGTAAGAATTGTTTCTTTGAAAATGATTGGTCTTATACTCTTAAAGTAATCCTTTTCTATCTCAAAGATGAATTATAAATATGAAAGTTATAAATAGCTTTTGTATTCAAAACATGCCTTCTTTTTCCATCTTTTCTCATTGTTTCATTTTCTTTTATACCTTAGTCTCTAAATTTTCTTCTCTCCCATCTCTCTTTCTCCCCTGAGGATGTTCTCGTCCTTCTCTGTAGTCCTGCTTGTCTTATGAGCATTACTATTGCTCAGGGGGAGGGGGGGAGAGAAAGAAAGACAAAGAGAGAGAGATCAAGCTGAATAAGAGATTGAACTATTTTTTTCATTACTCTAAATCACAGTTCATCGATTACAAGTGCAATAATGATTATTTAAGGGTACCATTTTCACTCTGAACTCCATGCCTTTGCATATATTGATAAAACTTTAGTTTTTCAGCAAGGGAATTCAGCACAATTTTAGTAAGGTTCTCTTACTACAAAGTCTTAAAGCTTGAATTTAGAATGTCTTTTCCAAACTTTTCCATTCTGGATATAATTATTGTCTGTAAGTCTGTGACTAATTCTTTGTTATTGTTTTCCCTGGACCAGTGCAGTCTGACTGAGATTATTTATTTAGCTACCTATTTTAAAAGTGACTTTGAAAAATAGAAGAACAAGTCTAGAACTAAAGATGTAAAGTAGTCATTTATTGTTTGGTCTTGGTCAATGGAGTAACAACTGAATATTAGGTTCTTAATGCTCTCTTAGCTACTGATCAATGATAAAAAAAAATGCCTGAATTTGTCTTTTATTAGCTTCTAAGAGTAAACTCACAAAAGCAATGACAATTTATTAGCTGTTACTTATTATAGTTAAGACCAATGCCTTGAAAGTCTCCATTAGTAATGGAAATGACACTAGATGAATGCCTTTTACTAGATTTATGAGAAGGAATTAAAGGTAAATGTAAAAGAAAGTGATGATTTTAACTTACTGTAGTGGTACAAACTTTTACTCTTTGTTGCAGAGAATTTATAACTTGCCAGGAAGTAAGGATCTTAAAATCAAAGAATGTTTCAACTAGAAGTCTAAAGTCTATTTTCAAATAAGGAAGGGAGGTTAGTTAATTCAGTCAAAGATGGTAGAGCTAGTAAATCTGAGACAATATTACAGATATCTGTATGCTAATTAGCCTAGTGTTGTTTCATTTACTCATGTTATATCTCTCACTTCTGTTGTTTTATTATTGATTCATAAGTCTAAATTATCTCTTATATTCTTGAGAAAAATAGATGTTTTCATGAAACTTTTGCTAATGTATTTTACAATTGTATTGAATAGGGCCAAAAGGGTGACACTGGTCCACCTGGGCCTCCTGGACTGGTAAGTTTTTAAGTCTTCCTGTATCTCTCTTACTATGGCATTAATTATTTTTGTCCCTAAATTATATATACTTTCTACCTCTTCCTCATAGAACAAAAAAGTACGTCGTTATCAACTTCTACTGGCTGAGAAGTCTTTATATATTGAAACTTCAGTAGTGTTAACTGCAGGGTTTTTGTATTTATTCTGCCTGTGTATTACTTCTTTTTAGTATAGGTACAAATTTATGGCATTGGGTGGTTTGTATCATAATTGCCAAATCATTTCTACAGCAACCAGCTTTGTATCATAATTGCCAAATCATTTCTACAGCAACCAGCAGATGGTGCAAGTGTTGCTTACAAAGGTTCAATGAATGAAACTCTTGAGGAAGTGGAGATTGGCTGTTTCTCCTGAAGAGCTCAGGAGAAAGATGAATTTGGTCCTAATAGCGTTTCTCAATTTGTAATTGGCTGATTGACTTCTCTTTCTTTCCTGAATGTATGCTTTGTATGAGCCCTTAAAACAGATGTAGGAAGTTGCTCTGTGAAAGAATAATTTGTGGGGATAATTGTAGATTTTCTGTCATGTTTATGTCTACCATGAAATTTAAATTAAGTTTATTTTTACTCTTGTTAAGAAGAAAGTATTGTTACAAGATTTCATCAATGGGTTTTTTCTTTGATTAAAGTATCCTAAGACTAGATATTAGAATGCATTGAGGCCACAACAGTGTGATTGCCATAAAATGTATTTTGTACCTCCAGAAATTTGTGAAGTAATTTCTTTTTGTTCATGATGAATCTCAGATATTACTACTTAAAATTGTACTAAATGAAATTAGAATATGCTTAAAGAAGGTTTGTGACAATTTTTATTTGCTTTTCATATTAAATTAAGAGTGTGACTTCTCTAGGAAGTAATTGCTTTAGAAAATAGGATAATAAAATTTTGATTAGTATCAGAAAAAAATGAAAAATTTGAGAATGTAGTCCTGCCGAGCAGCACAATTTCCTTTTCGAATTATTATCTCAATTCTGGAATACAAACTTTTATTTTGTTTTCATCAATATTTCTTCTATGCAATAGAGCAATGAATTACTGCACTGTGCTAGTACTTGTTGATTTGCACCCCAGACTGATAAGTTCTTAAATCTGAAGCTTATTTACCTTTATAGATCTATGAGATGAAGTTTAAAATATTTAATTCATTTAATATGAAATTCTTTAGACTAAACTTATGTCCTGAGTGGTCAGAGGACATAGTAAAGGATATGATAAATTGGTGGGGTTTAATTAAAATAGTCCTTTTGGAAGGGATGCTCTTTTTTTTCAAGGAAGAAAGACATGTGAGTTGACAAAGTAAAAGATTGGGAGAAAGCATTATAGATGTTTGGAATGGCACATACAGGAGAACAGATATGTGTATATGCATTTCATGAAGAGGTTCTCATCAGACAGGTTTCATTTTGACAAACAATTATTGCTAGAAATAGGACATGAAATAGATATGAGTGGTGTATTGGGTATGAGAAATGGCTTTATAGAATTTAGGGTTAAAATGCCCTTAGATTTCACAAGTCATTGGCAAGTTCTTCTCCTTAATCAGAATAGTTAACAGGACAGGTAGTTTTCTGCAATTTTTTTTTTTTTTGCTTATGTGGTGCTGAGGAATCGAACTCAGGGCCTCAGGCATGCAAGGCAAGCGCTCTACCACTGAGCCACCTTCCCAGCCCAGGACAAGTAGTTTTCTAAGAAATGTATCCAAGCAGTAGATTTCTATACAAGGGGGTAAGCTCAAAAGTTCAAGTCCAAATATGAGTTGGAAACTGTAGTTATGTCAAGATGAATTAAGAGGACAAATTGGAGAGACACTTTTGATAAGGAATTATCAGGCTGTAGATGACAGCATTGGATTGAATGTGATTTGTAAAAGACGAGACAGCAAATATACCTCTAACTTCGTAAGGCTGAGGCTCTGGAAGTTGGTAATATTATAATTGGTATTAGACCTTTCCTAGACAACTGAGGGATGGGAGTGAGGAGAGATGTGATATTTATGACACAATTTATTCAGTAGTCTCACTGACACACAATCTATGTAGTAGTGTCAGTGATTTTACTTCTGGGCACTTCTTTGAAAATGAAATGTTTATCACATGAATGGTCCAGATTACTTTCAGGAGAATAAGCTCTTCCTCTTTAAGACTCTTTATTTTTTTTCTTTCACAATAAAGGTAATTCCTACACCTGGTACTGGTGTGCTTGTGGGAGAAAAAGGAAATCCTGGGTTGCCTGGCTTGCCTGGAGAAAAAGGAGAAAGAGGATTTCCTGGAGTACAGGGTCCACCTGGCCTTCCTGGACCTCCAGGTAAAAGGAACTACATATATAACCTCTTGGTTATAGTATCCTTGTTAAGCCAGGCATAAAATTTATCATATTTGTTCCATGGTAAGCATGGTAGGTTCTGCCCAACTTCTACCATAGCTTTTCTCACCAAATTCCTCACTTGTACTTCTTTTTTACAATGCACTTAGGCCTGGTACCAGTAACTCATGCTGTAATCCTACCTAATCAGCTGTCAGTTAAGAGGTTTGTTGAGACAGCTGAGGTTTGTTGTTTGAAGCCAGCCCTGACAGGAAATTCTGTAAGACTTTTTATCTCTGATTAACCACTAAAAAGCTGAAAGTGGAGCTGTGGGTCAAGTGCTAGAGCACTGGCCTTGAACATAAAAGCTCAAGAACAGAACCCAGGCTCTGAGTTCAAGCTGTAGGAGCAGCACATGCACAAAAAAATTGCTTAGTGTCATACCTTTTAAAAATACATGTCCCATTTTATCTAATAAGATTAAAAATAAGATGTTCCAGATAGTTCTGCGATCCACTAGACAAATGATTACATTTTTTTGGTATTAGGAAGGGAATGCTGACCTCCTAATGCCTAACTTTTCAGATTTCCTATGTAAAAATTGTCAGCATTGCTGAAATACCTAATAGAAATCTCCATGGTGATTTTGTGGTGAAAAACATCTAGGTCTCAATACAATGTTTTATATCAATCTCTCTGAAGATACATATTGCTTTGAAGATACATATAGCATTTCTAATTTGGCCATAAATTTGACAACTCTTGTCTAACATCTTTGTTTAGATGGTCTCTGAAATGGAATGGTAGTGAGGAGTAACAAAATTCATCTGATATAGTACAAAAGCATCTGATGTAGTACACACTACACATAAATAAATTATGGGCCCTTTCCCTTCAAAAATATGTAGGCAATGAAATAGTAGCACGATGGGGTGAGTAACTGGAAAGACAGAGAATATGTGTAAATTTCATTATGCTCTGAACATACACTATTCATCTCAAGATGGTGAACTAATCTGTCTGTTTGGAAAACTGATATAAGAAATTCTCCCAAGGTTGCAGTAAAAGAGTTAAAGAGTTTAAACATGTGAAAGGTTCCAAATTCTGGTAGGTATTAAAGAAACACTAAGAGATGAGAATAGAAGGATTGTGGGTCAAGGCCATCCTGGGCAAAGACTCAAGACCTCTTCTCTACCAACATCTGGGCACAGCAGAATGCAAACTATTATCCTAGCAGAGATCAGAAGAATTGTAATTCTAGGATAGTCTGGGCAGAGACTTCACTCCAATGAAGTTGGATGTGGTGGTATGCACCTGTCATCCTAGTTGCTTTAGGAAGTGAAAATATAGAATTGCAGTCAAGGCACCCAATAGGTAGTAAGCAAGACTTTATCTCAAAAGTAAGAATTGTTTTGTTTTGTTTTATTTTGTTTTTTAAAAAGACTGGATTCATGGCTCAGTGGCTTGTCTACTAAGTATTCGACCAAGTTCACATCCTAATAACACTGCCCAAACTCTATAAAAAGAGAAACTGACAAGATGATTCTGACATTAATTTAGAAGAGTAAATTTGTAGGTTAAGTGATTGTTTTAAAAAAATAACAAATAGGTCTGGGAATATGGCTTAGTGGTAGAGTGCTTGCCTAGCATGCATGAAGCCTGGGTTCAATTCCTCAGTTTCACATAAACAGAAAAAGCCAGAAGTGGTGCAGTGGCTCAAGTGGTAGAGTGCTAGCCTTGAGCAAAAAGGAGCTCAGGGACAGTGCCCAGGCTCTGAGTTCAAGCCCCAGGACTGAAAAAATAAATAAATAAGTAATATAGTTTCCTTACCTGATTTGGAAAACATAAAACTTTAGTTACAGAACTATGTTAGTTGCACAAGAATAGACAGTGGAACTGAAAATATCCAGTAACAGAGATGTTATTGTGCATATTCCGAAATGCCTCTTTTCCTCTTATTAATAATGTCCCACAGTTCTGATATTAAAATACCATAGTTAAAGGATGATGGAAAGTTATTAGTAATTTGCAGAAGTAATAACTACTTTAAATTATTGTGTCTTGCACTCAAACTAGTACATTATTTAGAAGTTTGCATCCTTTGGATGTTGAGTCTCATAGAAAAATAATAAAAGTGTACTAATATTATTAAAGGAAGTTATTGCCATTACTTAACATCTTGTTAAAAACTAAAGTAATAGCACTAAAATTAGATTATTTGCTTTCTTCAAGAAAGTACTTTTAAATGAGTATTTTTTCTTATTTCAGGGACTGCAGTTACAGGTCCTCCTGGTCCCCCTGGTTTTCCTGGAGAAAGAGGCCAGAAAGGTGATAACGGTCCACCTGGTATTTCGATTCCTGGATCTCCTGGACTTGATGGACAACCTGGGGCTCCTGGCCTTCCAGGGCCTCCTGGCCCTCCTGGCCCCTATATCCCAATTCGTAAGCTGTGTTTTTCCCTGAAAAGTTCTATTGTTGTTTTGGTTGGATTTAAAAGAGAATCTAGCTGCAGGGCATCATTAATTATGTTCTTAAAGTTGATGAGATTCTACTTCTATGTTTTGGTTATTCTTTGATGTTTACATTTTCTCTTCAAACAATTTTCATTATCAAAAATATTCTTTCATTTTGCTTAATCATGAGGTTGTATTTCTACAGAGAAGTTACTTACAATTGAATATTTTTTTTCTAGCCTGTCAGGCTTTTTGGTTTTGTTTTCTGCTTAGTCCTGGATATTTTCAACATTTACACTTTATCTTTTCTTTATCTAATCTCAGGTGATGAACTATGTAAAGCAGGCCCACCAGGCTCCCCAGGATCTCCAGGTGATAAAGGATTTCCAGGAGAACAAGGAGTAAAAGGTTTGATTCCAAGCATACTCGTTCCTTAATTCTTTCAAATCATCAGCACAATCCCCTGAATCTTATCTTCCATTCTACTTTAGCCACTCAGTCATATTCCAAAATCATCTAAGTGACAATAGTATACTTTTGGATAGTATTAATTTTATGAATCTTGTTCTCTCATCACTTATCTCCTACCTTTTTAGCTCACTATTTATACTAACCTGACCCCAGTATTGTATAAGTCCCATTGAGACCTCCCAACTTTGACTCTCCCTTAACTTTTTGCTATCTTTTTTTTACCTCATAATTGAACTTAAATGTCTTAATGATCATTGTAACCAATCCTAGTCATAAATTCTTGATACCTTTGTCCTCTTACTTCATTATATTCATTTGGAACTAAAGTTTATCCCTGCAGTTCAAATTGCTACCTCTTCTGATCCTGCACCTTCTCTCTTACTTTCAAATTTAGAATACCTCCTTCTCTATTGTCATTTTAAAATTCTGACCGTGCTTTTTTCCATTGGCGAACTAAAGTAACAGTAAGAATCTTTTGTAGATTGCTGTCACCATATCTATTTATCTACTCGCATTTGTACCCATACATGCTTACTTGCATAATAGTTACTGCTCCTATCTAAAGTCAGTTATTCTATTTATAAAACAGATTCCATTTCCTCTTGTTTACCCAAAAATTTTGATTCAGAAATTGTTGCCACTTCTCCACCATCAGTTCTTCCACTTATTTTTTTTTTGTAAATGTCTACTTCTACTGTGTGGTTTACCTTTTGGTTAACAGGCCTTCCTCTAATACAGTTTATTCTTTTTTTTCTTTCATGCTTTAATCTTGGTAGCTTTAGAGTCTTGACATTCAGCAGAAAAATGCTTTTAACTTTCTTTTATTTTTAATTTTTATTTTTGTGAACATACTGTACAGAGGGGTTACAATTACATGGGCAAGATAATGAGTACATTTCTTTATCAAGCTTTGCAGCCTCCTCCTTTGTTTACCCTTCACATCCCTTCCCAGCCTCCCCCCGCCCCCCAGTTCTTCCACTTTTTGTTGTATTAGTCCCTCCAGTATATGGCTATGATTTTTATACTTATCTAAAATACCTTAATGATAATTCCACATCTTTTGCTAGATACCATTCTATGTTCCTGCTTCTTTTTGCAGTAAAATTCCCCATTAATTTTCTTCCCAGTGCTTCTAAATATTTTTTTACATTTTCTCATTTTTTAATTTTTAACACATATTGAAAAATATGAAAGTACGTATTAATGGGATACCATGTACTGGTCAATATTTATATAATGTATAGTGAATGTATATAATATGTATATATTGTGTAATTTTTAGATCAGCATATTTATCTTCTCAAACCTTCAAAACCTTTTCTTCTAGCCTCTTGAAAGATATAATACATAATTATTATCTGAAGTCATTGTATTATGCAAATATATCCCAGAGCTTTTTATTCCTATACAATTGTAATTTAGTACTTTTTCCTGTCCTTCACCTTCCATGGCTTCTGGTAACCACCATTCTCTTCTCAACTTTCATGAGATCAACTTTTAACGTTCCACATACAAATGAGATCATGTGCTACTTGTCTTTCTGTCTGCTTTATTTTGCATAATATAATGATCTCAAGTTCCATCTGTATTGTTAAAATGACAAGATCTCATTGCTTTTTATGGCTGAATAATACTCTATTGTGTATATGAACTATGTTTTCTTTATGTATTCATCAATAGGTGGATACTTAGGTTGTTTGCATTTCTTGGCTATTGTGAATAGTGTTGCAAGAAACATGAGAATGCTCATGTCTCTTCAGCATAGTAATTTTATTTCCTGGGGAAATGTAACTAATAGTAAAATTGCTAGATTACATGATAGGTTTTTTAAAAGAAATTTTTTGCAAGTCATGGGGCTTGAACTCAGGACCTGAGCATAGTCCCTGAGCTTTGCTCAAGGCTAGCACTCTACCACTTGAGCCACAGCACCACTTCTGGCTTTTTCTGTTTATGTGCCTCATGCATGCTGGGCAAGAACTCTAACACTGAGCCACATTCCCAGCCCTAATTTTTTTTTGAGAAACTTCTATACTAGATTCCATGATGACTTTATTAATGTACATTCCTAGCATTTATTATCTTCAGTCTTTCTAATAATATTTATTCTTACTTTGCTGAGGCGACAGTTTAGTCTCATTGTATGGGTTTTGGTTTGTTTGCATTTTCCTGATAATTAGTGATGTTAAATTTTTTTCATTTACCTGTTAGACAGTTGTGTGTTTTCTTGTAAAAATGTAATTTAAGTTTATTGCACAATTTTAATCTGGTTATTTTTTCTTTTCTATTGAAATTTTAGAATTTTTGCGTGTATTCTGGATATCACCCCCTGTTGGATATATAGATTACAAATATTTTCTTCCATTCTGCAAGTTGTTTCTGTGTTCTGAGTGGGGTTATTTTGTTAGAGTTCTGTTTTATTTTGCTGTACAAAAGCTTTTTGGTGTATGCAAAACCATTTGTTTATTTTATTTCCGGTGTTTTTGAGGTGTTGTCCAAAAAGACTTTGCTATTGCAATGTCCTGAAATATGTCTGCATTTTTCTAGTACCTTCATATCCTACATCTACATTTTTATCTTTTTTAGTTCAGTTTTATAACTAGTGAGATATAACACTGTAGCTTCATTCTTTTACATATGGATATCAAATTTTTCTAACACCATTTATTGAAAATACCTACCTTTTCTTCGATGTTTGTTTTTTGTGCTTTGTCAAGTATTACTTGGCTATAGGTTTATTGGTTTCTTTCTAGGTTCCTTGTTTTGTTCAGTTGGCCTCTGAGTTTGTTCTTATGCCAGTACTATACTGTTTCTAATTGTTATTTATTTATATACATTTATTAATAGAATGTTTCATTCTGATATTTCCATACATATATACAGTGAACAAATTCACCTACTCAACCACATTCTCTTATCTCCCCTACTTCTTATAGTGTTTGGTGGGTTTTATTATGCTTTATATATATATATATATATATATATATATATATGATCATAATCACCTCCTCCTTATTCCCTCCTTCCTTCCTACTCCCACTGATGCCCTTCCTATATAGTCCCCTCTTTACATTCCTTTTCCATTACCATTACTTTTCTTCTTTTTTAAAAAATAAGTTTTTTACTGTGAAAATACTGTACAGAGGGGTTACAGTTACATGAGCAAGGTAATGAGTACATTTCTTATGAAGCATTGTAGCCTCCTCCTTTGTTTTTCCCCTGCCATCCCTTCCCTCCCCCACAACTACATCCCCCGCCATATTGTAAATTTAATTTTTCAACATAGCAGCTTGTACACTTCATTGTTGCAATGGTTTCACCTGTATCCCTATTTAAGCAACTTGTTTTTTCCTTTCAGCTCCACAAATTATACCAATATCAAATACAGTGAAAACAGGGGTTATACCGTAGGGGAGGCACATACAAAGCAACAACAAAAAATCACGTGATACCTTATAAATATGTTAGAAACAATAGCAAGAAAGAAAAAATCACTTGTGTCCTTATCTTGTGGTTCATTTCATTAACATCATCTTATCTGACCTTTTCTGCTTGTCTTAGATATATACTAGTTATTGCAAATAAGGGAAACCATGGGACCTATGTTTCTTTGGGCCTGGCTTACTTCACTTAATATAATTTTGTCCAAGTCTTTCCATTTCCTAACAAATGGGGTAATGTCATTCTTTCTGATGGAGGCATAGAATTCCATTGTGTATATATACCACATTTTCTTGATCCATTCATCTACTGAGGGGTATCTGGGTTGGTTCCATATCTTAGCTATGGTAAATAATGCTGCAATAAACATAGTTGTGCTGGTAGCTTTAGTATGGTCTTGTTTGTGATCATTTGGGTAAATGCCCAAAAGTGGGATTTTCATCATCATTATAATTCTGTAACAGAAAAGAGCAAGCACATGTATTAACTGAGCTTGGCTTATCTTTTTTAACAGAATGATTTCTAACTCCATCTATCTTCCTGAAAATGACATAATTACATTTTTCTTTGTGGCTGAGCGGTATTCTATGGAATAATTATTAGGTTCATTTAAGTATAGAATCATATAATTTGCAAATCAGGATAATTTGAATCTCATTTAATTTTTTTTCTCCTGCTTTATTGTTTTGGCTAGAATTCCAGCATTATATTGAATAAGAATGGGGAAAGTGGGACCCTGGTCTTATTCTTACCGTGCTGTTTTGATTGTCACAGTGTAGTAATGTATTTTGAAGCCAGATAATATATCCCCCTAGCTTTTTCTTTGTTCCTAAGATGACTTTATTTGGAATTTTTGTAGCTTCATGTAAATTTATAAATGCTTTATCTAGTTTTGTACATTTCTTTTTCTAGCTCATTGCTATTTTTATAGGGGTTGTATGGAATCTGTAAGTTCTTTTGGACTTGCAATGACAATTTATTGCAATTCTTGAATACTAGATAATTTTCCATTTTTTGTGTCCTGTCATTAATTTCTTTCATCAGTGTTTTACAATGTTCACCTCTGATTACATATATCCATAGGTATCATTTTTGGCTATTATAAATGAGACATTTTCTCAATTACTATTTTAGATAATTTGTTGTCAGTACATTGCAATGTAACTGATTTGTGTATGCTAGATTTGAATCTTGCTATTTTGGTGAGTTTATTAGCTTCTTTAGTTTCTTGGTAAAATTTGAAGATTCTATATATAAGATCATGTCAACTGTATGCAATAACAATTTAATTTATTTCCCAATTTGGATGCTCTTCTTTTTTTCTCTTAGCTAATTCCTCTAGCTAGAACTTCCCATGCTGTAATGAATAAAGATGATGAAAGTGAGGATCCTTATCTTCTTTCCAGATCTTAGAAAAGACTTTAAACCTCACCATTCAATATTATGTTACCTGTTGTCTTATTCCACATGGCTGTTATTATATTATGAAATGTTCTTTGTGGACATGTTTTGATTAACATTTTTGTCATGAATGAATTTTGAATTTTATCAAATGCCTCTTCTATGTCAGTTGAGATGATTGTGTTTTTTATTTTCTTTTATTGATATGATATATCATTTTAATTTATTTTCATATATTAAGCCATCCTTGTGTTCTTGATGTGAATTCTACTTGATCATTTTGAATAATCTTTTAAATATGGTATTGGATTTGGTTTGCTTATTATTTTATTCATAGTTTTTATGTCTATAGTCATCAATGTTATTTGTCTGCAGTCTTCTTTTTGTGGTATACTCCTGATTATGGTATCAAAGTTGTGTGCACTTCATCAAATATGTTGGTAGAATCCCATCTTATACTAGTTTTGAAATAACTGGATGAAACTTGGTATTAGTCCTTTAAATGATCGGTAGAATTTGGTATCGAAACTATCTATTCCTAGGCTTTGTACAATTAGGAGGCTTTAATTGTTGCTTCAGTCTCATTACTTCTTATTAGTTTGCTCAGATTTTCTATGTGTTCATATTCAGTCTTAGTAAGGTTTATGTCTAGAAATGTATTTTTTCTAGATTATCAAATTAGTTCACATATGGTTTTTCATAATAATCTCCAATGATCTTTGTATTTACAAGGTGTTACAATGTTTTCATTTCTTTTGTTTTTATTACTTTTGAATCTTTTTTCTGTTTCTTAGTCCAGCTAAGAGCTTATCTCTGTTGTTTACCTTTTCCAAGATTCAGTTCTTTGTTTCACTCATTTCTTTTTAATCCTCATTTATTTCTTCTCTAATCTTTATTATTTCTTTCCTTCTGGTAACATTGGATTTAATTTGTTCTATTTTTTTCTCATTCATTGAGATACTGTGATAAATTCTTAATCTGAGATTGTTCTACTTGTTTGATGTTGCACCAATGACTTATAAATTTATCTCAGTGCTGTATTTGTTGCATACCATAGTTTTGGGTATGCCATTACTCCAATTTCTCTGTGTGTGTGTGTGTGTGTGTGTGTGTGTGTGTGTGTGTGTGTGTGTGTGTGTGTGTGTGTGTGTGTGTGTGTGTGTGTGTGTGTGTGTGTGTGTGTGTGCAGTTCCTAGGGCTTGAACTCTGTGCCTGAGTGATTTCACTAAGCTTTTTTGATCAAGGCTGCTACTCTATCATTTGAACCATCATTCCACTTCTGGCTTTTTGGTGCTTAGTTGGAGATAAGAATCTCACAGACTTTCCTGCCTAGCCTAGAATCAAACTGTTCTCCTCAGATGTAACCCTTCTGAGAGAATTACAGGTGTGAACCACTGGCACTTGACTCCAATTTAAAAAATGTTTAATTTCTTTCTTATTTGATTTATTGTTTGTTCAAAGCCAAGTTGTTTAATTTTCATGTATTTGTATAGTTTCCAAAGTTCATATTGTTACTGATTTATAGCTTCATTACATTGTGATCTAAGAAGATACTTGATATGATTTAAGATTTTTTAAATTTGTTGAAACTTGTTTGTGGCTTACCTGATCTGTTCTGGAGAATGTGAAAACTATGCATGCAGCAGCTGTTGAATGGAATGTTCCGATAATGTCTTTTAGATCCATTTGCTTTTTTATGGTTTGTACTTTTATTTAACTTTTTAATCTTTTTTTAAATTTTAATTTTTATTTTTTGTGAACATACTGTACAGAGGGGTTACAATTACATGGGCAAGATAATGAGTACATTTCTTATCAAGCATTGCAGCCTCCTCCTTTGTTTACCCTTCATATCGCATCCCAACCTCCCCCCATCCCCCCCCAAAGCTGTAAAGTTCGTTTTCGACATGACAACTTGTACTTCTCATAGTTGCAACGGGTCCACCTGTATCCTTAAACGACTTGTTTTTCCCCATCTCCTCCACAAATTATACCGACATCAAATATAGTGAAAGTGGGGGTTATACTGTGGGGGAGGGACATACAAAGCAACAAAGAAATAATCTTATAAATGAGTTAGAAACAAATGCATGAAAGAAAAAAACATTTAAATATATATCTAAGGGTTCATTTTCCTAACATCACATTATCTGACCTTTTCTGCTTGACTTATACATTTACTAGATATTGCAAATAAGGGAAACCATGGGACCTATGTTTCTTTGGGCTTGGCTTTCCTCACTTAATATAATTTTTTCCAAGCCTTTCCATTTCCTAACAAATGGGGAAATGTCATTCTTTCTGATGGAGGCATAGAATTCCATTGTGTATATATACCACATTTTCTTGATCCATTCATCTACTGTGGGGCATCTGGGTTGGTTCCATATCTTAGCTATAGTAAATAATGCTGCAATAAACATAGTTGTGCTGGTAGCTTTAGTGTGGTCTTGTTTGTAAACATTTGGGTAAATGCCCAAAAGTGGGATTGCTAGGTCATAGAGGAGCTCTATGTGGAGTCTTTTGAGGAACCTCCATACTGTTTTCCAAAGTGGTTGAACAAGTTTACACTCCCACCAACAATGAAGTATGGTTCCCTTCTGTCCACATCCCCTCCAGCATCTGTTGTTGTTAGAGTTCTTGATTATAGCCATTCTAACTGGGGTGAGGTGGTATCTCAATGTTGTTTTGATTTGCATTTCTTTTATGGCTAGAGAGGTTGAGCATTTCTTCATGTGTCTATTGGCCATCCTTCTTTCTTCAGAGAAGTTTGTCTTCTTTAGCCCACTTATTTATTGGGCAGTTGTTTCTTTGAGAATTTGTTGTTGGAGGATTTAATTTTTTGAGTTCCAAGTATATTTTAGATATGAGACCCTTGTCTGTTGTATGGCTAGTGAAGATATTCTCCCAATCGGTGGGCTTTCTATTGATCTTGCTAGCTATGTCCTTTGCCATGCAGAAGCTCTGCAACTTCATGCAATCCCATTTGTCCAATCTTTCTTTGATTTGTTGTGTTTCCAGGTCTCTATTAAGAAAATTTCGGCCTGAGCCAAGGAGACCTAGGGTTTCTTATTCCATCCTGTAATGTTTTCAGAGTGTCTGCTTTGACTCCGAGGTCTTTCCATTTTCTTTAAGATGCAATTTACTCAAGTTTCTTTGCTGACTTTCCTCTCTGAATGCTCCTCCCATTGGTTTAAGTGCCCAACTTTTCTTTTATCTCTCTTTTTCAATCTATTTATACTTGCTTCTTGTATTTATGTTCTCCAGTACTCTGTGTGTGTGTGTGTGTGTGTGTGTGTGTGTGTGTGTGTGTGTGTGAGTGTGAGTGTGTATGTAGAATTAATTAGTTTCTCCTGCTGAATTGATCCCTTCCCTTTATCATTATATGATGTTGGTAATTATATGGTCCTGGGGCTTGAACTCAGAGCCTGAGCACAGTCCCTGAACTTTTGTGCTCAAGGGTAGTACTCTACCACTTTGAGACACAGCTCCATTTCCAAGTTTTGGTAGTTACTTGGAGATAAGAGTTTCATGGACTTTGATGCCTGGGCTAGCGTTGAACTGTGATTCTCAGATCTCAGCTTCCTGTATAGCTAGAATTACTGGGATGAGCCACCAATGCCCAGCCATTTGATGACTTTTCATGTCTCATTTTGTTGATTTTAATTTAAAGTATTTTATAATGTCAGTATCACTACTGCTTTATTTTGTCTTCTATCTGTATAGAACATTTTATTTCATCCCTTCATTTTCAGTCTGTGGATGTCCTTAGATATGGAGTGACTTTCTTGTAAACTACCTACAGTTGGGTATGAAAAACCAAATCAGTCACTGTGTCTTTTAATTGAAGCATGTAATCCATTTAAATTCAAGCTAATTATTGATAGATAAGGTCTTCTTATGTCTTGGCCATTATGTAACTTTTGTCTTTTGCTAATTTTATTTTTATATTTCCTTTACAATCTTCCTTTGTTGTTAGTGAATTACTCTAATATGTATTTTGATTTCTTGCTGCTTATTTTTGGTATTTTATGGAATAATTTTTTTTACATAAGGCTTACAAAAAGGACTTTAAATGTAACAAGCTGTTATAAAATGATGCCAATGTATTCAACCTGATCATAAATATAAAAACAGAACTAAATTAACTGAAGAACTGGGGATAATATAAACATAAGAAAACTTTTCAATTATATTCCATTTCTCCCTCTGTATTGAAGTTTAGATATCTCATTTTATGACTTTGCCACTAAAATAGTATTGTAGCACTATTATATTGTTTTGATTTTTAGTGTTCATATTAAAGATATGAATGGTGTACTTACCATGCTCATAATATTAGTGTTCTAATTTTTGTGTTCTAGTCCTGAGGCTTGAACTCGGGGCTTGGGTATTGTCCCCGAACTGTTTTGCTCAAGGCTACTGAGCCACAGTGCCATTTTTGGCTTTTTGGTAATTGTTTAGAGATAAAATTCTCATGGTGTCCCTTAATCAGGCTGTTTTCTAACCATGATCCTCAGATCTCAGATCTCCTGAGTATCTAGAATTACAAGAATGAGTCAGCGGCACCTAGCTGAGTATTCCAAAATTGCTTCTATAATTACTCTTGCTATTAAGGTTTTCTTTTGTCTTCCTATGATTTCTTTTTCCTATTTATGTCTCTTTCTTTCAATTTGAACAACTTTCTTTAGCATTTGTTTTAGAATTGGTTTGGAGCAGATACATTCTCTGAACTTTTGTATGGGAAACTGTTTATCCTCTGTTCATTTCTAAAAGATAGCTATGCTGAGTTTAACATTATTGGTTGACAGTTTTATTTTTTTCTTCAACATTATGCAGATCTTACACTATTCACTCCTGGCTTGTATGATTTCTGTTGAGAAGTCAACTGTCAAGCAAATTGAAGTACACCTGTGTATTGTTTCTTGTCTTGAAAATCTTTTGAATTGTGAGAGTTTGGTTATAACTATTTATTCTTTTTTGGGGGGGAGGGTCCGGTCGTAGGGCCTGAACTCTGAGCCTAGGCGCTGTCCCTCAGCTCTTCAGCTCAAGGCTAGCGCTCTACCACTTTAGCCACAGTGCCACTTCCGGCTTTTTTCTTTTAGCTTATGTGGTGCTGAGGAATCGAACCCAGGGCCTCAGGCATGCAAGACAAGTGCTCTACCACTGAGCCACCCTCCCAGCCCCTATTTATTCTTAAACATACTCTAATAAAGATTTCACCAATCCATCTCATTCTTTTTTGTCTTTAAAATGATTTATTCATATATATATACACATGTATATATTGTAAAGATACTATACAGAGGAGTTAGAGTTACATGAGAGGTAATGAGTACATTTCCTGTTGAGCATTGTTACCTCCTTCTTTGTTTATCCATCTCATTCTTTTGCCTAACACTCACAGATGCTAGGCAAAATCATTAGCAGCTTCCACTTTACTAATACAAATGTTAAGTCTCAGTCTTTTTACTTACTTGTTTTGTTCACTGTGTTAACTCTATCTTCACTTGGTTCTCACAATATTGCATTTCCCAGTTTTCTTCATACCTTCACAGACATTTGCATTTAGTACATGTATACATAATGTATTTATAGTATACTCATATGTTCGTATGCATGTGTGTATACTGTATAGTATACGTATATGTGAATATATTTTACACACATACCTATATTTCCATGTATGTGTGTATGTATGTATACATTTATATCTTACACTTAGGTACCTACTAAACCAAAATATAGAATGTTTCTATGACAAGTGAAAACTTTCTTGCTCCCCTTAGTATCAGAAAAACATGACTACTATTTTTATGCTCTAATTATATATCAGTTATCCTAACCTAGTATTTTAACTATGAAATATGACAATATTTTATTTATAATAGTATTTTCACTGCTCTTTGTTATCCCATTGTAAAACTCTTTCTTAATATGCATTTTAATGTCAACAGACTTTTGATCTGAGGTTATTATGACAAAATCAGAAATGATCATTCTTGTACATGTTTTTAAAATAGGATATAAGTCTTTCTGTTGTGGATATACTTGGGAATATAATTGCTAGGTGTAGGTTTTATTTTGTAGGTAGCAACAAACCATTTCCCAAAGTTATTTTAAGTTTACATTTCCCTGATGACATTGATAACGAGCTTCTTTCTTATAATTTTTACAGTCCTCTTTGTAAACTGTCTTTTTATCATATTTAATTTGATTGTTTACCATATATATGTTGGGTATATATGCAAGTGTGTATATATATATATATATATGTGCAAGATAGTTACCAGTTGCTATATATGTTATATATGCTATATAACACATATAACATACATGTTATAGGCCATATCAAATATATATCCCCTACGTTATATATAGCATATTTAACATAAGCTATTAATATTATATATATATATATATATATATATATATATATATCTCCTACCATTCTGTGACTTGCTCTTTTGTGTCTTTTGTTAAATAACTCATCAATAAATGAAATCATCATGTAATTGTAACTCCCCATGTGCAGCATATTTACAATAAAATCAAATTAAAAAATAAAATCAAATGTATTAAATTCCTGCTATATGGTTAGTGATGTTTATAACATGTTCTAGAAATCTTTGCTTATCGTGAAGACTTAATATTTCTTTGTGTTTATTTCTAGATGCTTTATCATTTTACTTCTGTATTTTGATCTTTCATCTAAGTTCATTTAATTTTTTTTGTATAGTCAGAAGCAAGGATTAAAGCTCACTTTTTCCCTTTGTATATGCAGTTACCTCGGTAACATAAAATGCAAGTCTCTCAATTTCTCCAATGATTGTATTAGTACCTTTGTTGTAAATTATTTGACCACATATGTGTGAGTCTGTTTCTGACCTCTGTTCTGTATTGTGTCTATTTGTTTCTTTTTGCTTTATCGTAATTATTAAATATTCTAGGTTCTTTGTATTTTGCATGCATCTTAAAATTATATAGTCACTTTTTCACTGGAAATGCCTTAGGGTTCAGCTCTTGTTCTCTTCTCTATCTTAAGGTGATTTATCCAATTTTGTGGCTTTTAAATATCATTGATTTGGCAGTGATTTCTTAATATGTGTCTCCTGTACAGATATATCTGTTTTGTTCTATATGTATATATCCAATGTCTTATTTTTCTTTTTTTAACTTGACATGCTGATTATGGTCCTCATTTTTGCCACTGTCTCCCTGATAATCACTGAACTCCCACTTTTCCCCTCTTACTTAAAAATCAGGCAACTTCAACCTTTTATTTTCTCAGGATAAAATTCTTGGAGTCATCTTGGATTGGCGTTTTCCTTTTTATCATATTATCAACCATGAGAGCATCCTGTTGGCCCTACTTTTAAGATTGTTCAAGACCTCACCAATTCTAATCATGTTCTTTGCTTTCACTCTAGAATTGAGTACTATCTCTTTTCTAGATCACAGCTATAGTACATTACATGGTTTCCATCCTTGTCCTTAGAATCTATTAATAAGAGCTAAATAATATCTTTAGAACTTATTATATCATGTTCTTTTCCTGTTTAAATTTTTTACTAGTTTCTCTTTTCACTCAGAGAAAAAGCTAGTCTTTACTGTAGCCTGTATGATGCTTTGTGGTAGGACACTCCTTATAAACTGTAAACTCTGATTCCACTTCCTCATTCTGCTCCGTCAATGCAGTTTAGTTGCTGTTCTTTGTATGTGCCAAACATGACTATTATCATATACTGTCTGGTCAATTACCTCGACCCTGACCCAATTCTATTTAAAATAACAACCTGCCTTCCACCCACTTACCTCTGGCATAATCAGCTCTACTTTTTTTCCTGCAAACATACTTTAACACACTAAAAGCTAAATATGTTTACTATGCTATTAAAGTCTTTCATACATATTTTAGTAATTTAGTACCTTCATTGTTTACTTTCTCTTTTGACCAGTAAACAATGATCTTGTTTGTTTAATTTATCTATGTAGTACAAGTACCTAGAACAGTTCTTGGCACATAGTAAGCACTCAGTAAATATTTCTCAATCAATCAATACTGGATTTAGGCTTCTCTAACCACACTGGTGGATAAGAATGCTAAAACTTACTGTTAACTCCTTTAGAATTTATCTAAAGCAGCCTTAAGTACTATTTGTTTTCTGTTTTGATTTTCACCAGGTGATAAAGGAGACACCTGCTTCAACTGTATTGGAACTGGTATATCGGGACCTCCAGGACAACCTGGTTTGCCAGGTCTCCCAGGTCCTCCAGGTAAAACATTCAGATTAAAGGCTGGGAATGTGGCTTAGTGGTAGAGTGCTTGCCTAGCATGCATGAAGCCCTGGGTTTGATTCCTGAGAACCACATAAACAGAAAAGGCCAGAAGTGGTGCTGTGGCTCAAGTGGCAGAGTGCTACCCTTGAGCAAAAGATGCTCAGGGACAGTGCCCAAGCCCTGAGTTCAAGCCCCAGAACTGGCCAAAAAAGGCAATCTTTTTTTAAAATTTTTTATTATGAAAATACTGTACAGAGGAATTATAATTACATAGACAAGATAATGAGTACATTTCTTATCAAGCATTGTTGCTTCCTCCTTTGTTTCCTCTTCCTAGCCCTTCAGAAAAGGCAATCTTTTAAAGTATTTCTTAATTTTATTTCAGTGAGTTCATAGATGTTTAATGTTTTTAGTTTCTTGTTTTATAGCCAGTAATTTAGATGTGTAAATAAATAAGAAATAGTTCTGTTATGAAGTAGGCTCTTGTTTCCTGAAGCTAACAAAATTTCCTATGACAGCATTTTGACACTATTCCAGAAACTATACCTTTCCAGTTTTCCACATGGAAAACTACATAACATACCAGTCAAGCTTCTTTCTTCCAGAAAACTTGTGCAAAGTTCCTAATACTTGGACCTTGAGTTAGTTTCCAGTGGCAGAGCTTCTTTTCATTGGGGATGTCACAGGCAGTTATTGAATTACAAGTTTTCTGTTGGAGTCTGGCAACCAACTGACAATATTCCTCTATCTGTAACTCTTCCTTCCTCATTTCTAATCAAAACCATATCCAATATTTTAGACCCAAGTGATTTACTCAATTACCTATTTGTATATCCTATATCCTACTATTTCTTGAGCTCATACTTTATGTCAAAGTCTAGACTGAGAATAGATACCAGCTTTATTAATTGTCTAATATGTGTGTCAAGAACATTAATTCATTAGGAACTTGGCAATAAATCCAGCAAGTCTGGGCGTCAGCCTCTAGAAGTTATCAACCTAGCCATGTACTGCTAGCCTAGTGGTATAAAACATGGGAGTAAATCAGAATCACCTAGAACACTTGTTGAAATCCAGATTGTTGGGCACCACTTCTAAAGTTTCTAATTCAGTAGATAAAATTGAAAAATTACTTGAAATGCTCAAATGTAGCATTTCAAACTAGCATTCAGGGGCTGGGAAGGTGGCTCAGTGGTAGAACGCTTGCCTTGCATGCCTGAGGCCCTGGGTTCGATTCCTCAGCACCACATAAGCAAAAAGAAAAAAGCCGGAAGTGGCGCTGTGGCTCAAGTGGTAGAGCGCTAGCCTTGAGCTGAAGAGCTGAGGGACAGCGCCCAGGCCCAGAGTTCAGGCCCCACGACTGGACCCAAAAAAAAAAAAAAAAAACTAGCATTCAGGTGACTGATTTATGTGGAGAGTTACTGTTTTTGTCAATTTATGTGGAGAGTCACTGCAGTAAACATTTCTCATATACCAAAATTTAGGAAGTGGTAGACCAACGAAAGCACTGATTAATGACCTAGGAAATTTTTATAAATGATAGTAAAGATGCATAGACTATTCTTTATTTTTTCTCTTTGGTAATGGATGATTATAGGAATTCAAGCATTGTTTTATGTATCACTTGTAGCTGCAAGTTCTGATAAAAGCTACTTTGAAGTTAGAATGATAGAATATTTTATGAGGCATAAAATGCTAAACTTATTTGAAAGAAAGGGTGATTTCCTCATTTTAAATAAATAAAAGAGGAAAATAAAAATGCAACTTAAATAGGATAGAGTGGGGTTCATATTTTAAAACTTGTATTCCAAGCCAGGTGCCACTAGCTACTCAGGAGACTTAGATCAGAGGATCGTAGTTCAAAGCCTGCCCAGGCAGGAAAGTCTATGAAACTCTTATCTCCAATAAAACACCAGAAAACTGGAAGTGGTGCTGTAGCTCACGTGGCAGAGTACTAGCTTTGAGATGAAGAGCTGAGGGACAGTGTCCAGGCCCGGAGTTCAAGCCCCATGACCGACAAAAACAAAACACACACACACATAAAACAAAACAAAAAAACTTGTATTCCAGAGTTGAAGGTTTCTATATGAGTTCTGTCAGACTTCCCATTCACCTTATTTTGTATGTACTAGGATCTCTTGGCATTCCTGGACAGAAGGGTGAAAAGGGACATGCAGGAGCAACTGGTCCGAAAGGATTGCCAGTAAGTTTTGAGTATATAATAAATCAAGAAGTGAAAGGAAGCGATATACACCTTAATTTTCAGCTATGGATATATGTGGTATTACATATTGTAAAATGTCTAATACTTATTAATAGCCTATATTATATATTAATATGTTCTCTAATAAATTTAGCTTTTTACAGTAAATTTTATTTAATTGATTATAAAATACACCCATGCCTCACCTAATTTGATATTATGTATGCTGAATGAATGTTCTCATTTTTTCCTTCAACTCAGGGCATACCAGGAGCACCAGGTGCTCCAGGCTTTCCTGGATCTAAAGGTGATCCTGGTGACATCCTCACTCTTCCGGGAATGAAGGGTGAAAAGGGAGAGCTGGGATCCCCTGGAGCTCCAGGGCTTCCAGGTTTACCTGGCACTCCAGGACAGGATGGATTGCCAGGGCTTCCTGGGCCCAAAGGAGAGCCTGTGAGTTGATTTGTTATTCTTGCTATTATGATATGAAATTGTCACAAATATTTCCTAGAGACTGGGGGGTGTGGCTCAGTTGTAGAGCTCATGGTTAACACATGTGAGGCTCTGGATTTAATGATCCCATCAAAAAAGTTTCCTTAATTAAAACACACTCAAAAACTAAACATAAATGAACAGTCCTTTTCTTTCTTTCTTTCTTTCTTTCTTTCTTTCTTTCTTTCTTTCTTTCTTTCTTTCTTTCTTTCTTTCTTTCTTTCTTTCTCTCTCTCTTCCTCCTCCCTCCCTCCCTCCCTCCCTCCCTCTCTCCCTCCCTTCCTTCCTTCCTCCCTCCCTCCCTCCCTCCCTCCCTCTCTCCCTCCCTTCCTTCCTTCCTTCCTCCCTCCCTTCCTCCCTTCCTTCCTCCCTCCCTCCCTCCCTCTCTCCCTCCCTTCCTTCCTTCCTCCCTCCCTCCCTCCCTCTCTCCCTACCTTCCTTCCTTCCTTCCTCCCTCCCTTCCTCCCTTCCTCCCTCCCTCCCTCCCTCCCTCCCTCCCTCCCTCCCTTCCTTCCTTCCTTCCTTCCTTCCTTCCTTCCTTCCTTCCTTCCTTCCTTCCTTCCTTCCTTCCTTCCTTCCTTCCTTTCTTCCTTCCTTCCTATCTCTTTTTCTGTCCCTCTCTCTCACTCTTTCATGTGGGTTCTTTCTTTTTTAATTAATTTTTGTTTGTACAAAGGGGTTTCAAGTCAGCATGACACTTTGTGAATAGAGTGCATATTGATCAACAGCACTCCTTTCTTTAGAGCCTCATTTTGTGCATGAGACAAAGCCTGTGATACTTAGATGGGAAGTATATTTTATAACATGTTAGCTTCATGACAGCACAAATTCTAGTGAATTTGTATTCTCTGCTGTATCACTAACACCTCAAGGAAGAGCTTATATTTTTGTTGAAGGAATGAACAACTAAGTAAAAGAATCAGACAAACCATCCTATAATACTATATGGTTATATAACTTGTAAGAACTCCTTATGGCTATATACAATTTCTGTTGTATTCAGTCACATTGGTTTATAGATAGTTGTTTTATCTATGTATTTGTGCATTACACTTTTCTATTTTCAGGGTGGAATTGCTTTTAAGGGTGAAAGAGGTCCCCCTGGAAATCCAGGCTTGCCGGGTCTCCCAGGGAATATGGGCCCTATGGGCCCAGTTGGTTTTGGCCCTCCAGGCCCAATAGGTGAAAAAGGCGTGCAAGGTGTTCCAGGAAATCAAGGCCAACCAGGAATTCCAGGTAAGTTTACTATGGTTATTTTGCTGTAAATTTGATTTTCTTTTTACTTTTTATTTTATTATTGTGAAAATACCGTGCAGAGGGGTTACAATTACATGGGCAAGATAATGGGTACATTTCTTATCAAGCATTGTTGCCTCCTCCTTTGTTTCCCCTTCCCATCCCTTACTATTCTCCCCCTCCCCCGCCAAAGTTATAAAGTTACTTTTTCGACATGACTTGTATATCTCATTGTTGCAATGGGTTCACCTGTATCCCTATTTAAACGATTTGTTTCTGCCTTCCCCTCCACAAATTATACCAACATCCTGATACATAATGCAACTAACTATAATAGAAACACACATAGAACGTCCACACACATTTTCTTACAAATTTATAAGCATCTTTAAAAAAATACTGATGCCAGGTGCCACTGGTTGACACCTGAAATCCTAGCTACTCAGGAGGTTGAGGTCTGAGAGTTGCAGTTGGAAGCCAAAGCCAGCCCTGGGCAGGAAAGTCCATGAGATGCTTATTTCCAATTAATCACCAGAAAACAGGAAGTGGTGCTATGGCTCAAGTGGTAGAATGCTAGCTTTGAGCTGAAGAGCTAGGGACAATACCCAGGCTCAGAGTTCCTGCCCCATGACTGACAAAAAAAAAATTCTGACCCTCTTCACCTTGTCATTTCCTGATCACAGTCCCTTTCTACCTCTCCCAAAGTAACTACTATTCAAGCTGTTTATAATTTTCTTTCACTTCTCCCATTTTATAACTTATATGTTCATTCTTAAAGTAATTTTACTTTTTTCTGAGCTTCATTTTAAGGGATTCATGTGGTTACTATTCTCGTTAAATTTAAATTTAGCTGTAGTATATTTATTTTCATTCAAGCCCCACGACCGACCAAAACAAAACAAAACAAAACAAAAAAACTATATGAGGTAAAATATTTTGTATAATACACAGCCAAGGTGGTGGTACACGACTATAACACTAGCTAATACAATTTGCTATTTACATCCCTATGTTATCTTTGATGAACAGAGATAAGTTTACTGTAGTAAAATTTATCAATCTTTTCATTCAGAATTAGGGCTTTTAGGGTTTCATTTAGGAAATCCTTCTTTTTCCTGATCCCATTTCAAGCTTCTGTTTGAATTACTGTATTTGGACTTTGCGCACAGAATAATAACCCAAAGAAATATATCCTTTCCTCATTAGAGCTTGGTATATTGTAAACTAATTTGGCCTATACTTAAAAGTCAGAAGATAGATACTATGTTCTGTTACTTAGCGTTCTCCAGAAAAAAATAGAACAAATCGATTGATCAATGGATGGATAGATAGATAGATAGATAGATAGATAGATAGATAGATAGATAGATAATTGGAGTGGGTAGATGGGATAGATAATTTGGGTGAGTAGATGGATGGATGGATGGACGGATGGACACATAGACACATACATAGATAGATAGTTAAGGAAGAATATATTCAGGATACTGACTTACCTGCCACTGGATGCTGAGAGATTCCTATGATTAGCTTCCTGGGATCTAAAGTATCAGGGAAAATTGGTAATGTGGCTCAGCCAAATTCTAATGTCCTATGAATTGAGGTACTGGTGGAGCAAGTTCCAGAGTCTAAAGGCTGGGGAGAAGGGAGTTGTAATGTTTCAGAGCAGGAGAATATGGGTGCCCTAGCTCCAAAGACAGAGAGAGCGAGCAAATATGCCTGTTTCCTACCTCTTTGTTCTGTCCAGGCTCTCAGCTGTTGGATGATGCTGCCACACATTGGGTGAGGGCAGGTCTTCCTTATTCAGTATACTGATTCAAATTCCTCTATTCTGGAATCACTCCCACAGAAATAATGCCTAGTAATAATGTTTTAATGGCTTTCTGAGTACCAATCTGGTAAAGACCCTTAAATTATCACATTTCTTCTTTTGTGGAAGCTCAAAACTGTCATACACTTTTTCTCTTTGAAATGTCTTTCTGTTTGGTACCTTTCTAGAATATGCAATATGGGAGTAGGTTTTTTCTGGTAGCATTTTATTGCTTTACATTTCTAAAGATTGCTGATGATTTCCCTTTTTTTTGGTTTTATTTCAAAATTTTAAGTGAATAGTTGCTACTCACTCTTGATCCTCTCTTGTTCTCAGGTCCTAAAGGTGATCCAGGTCAGACCATAACCCAGCCAGGAAAGCCTGGCCTGCCTGGTCATCCAGGTAGAGATGGTGAAGTAGGTCTTCCAGGTATGGAAAGAACAGATTTCAAAACATCTTCATCACTTGTTGGCTTCCTTGGACATTTCCCTTATAAAAACAGTTATTTCTCCATAGGTGACCCTGGACTTCCAGGCCAACCAGGATTCCCAGGAATACCTGGTAGCAAAGGAGAACCAGGTAGCCCTGGAATTGGGCTTCCTGGACCACCTGGTCTCAAAGGTATGTTGGACTGGGTTGGTCAGGGTAGGTTAGCTGGTTAGTATGACATAGTTCTTTGATAATAAAATGTTTTAAATGTAATTATTCTCTGTAAATGAAAAATCAATCTCAGTTACAGTGTATGTATAATTTAAGTTCATGATCTTTGCTTTAAATGTCTAATCATAAAAATATCTAATTGTAAGTATTTAAAAATAGTTCAAATATCTAAATTGTAAATGTTAAAATAATAATTCATAAGTCAGACTCACTGGGATTATTGTATTTTGTATTCACCTTTGTATTCTTTGTTCCTAACAATATAAAAAGCACCCAAAATCTATTTTTGATTTTATGTGTTATGTGAAATGAAAATGGCTTATTGAAAATATACACACATATACAATGTCTTATCATAAATAAAAATATTCTCTTGAGTTTTGAAAATTTTTAGGACTTTTGCAAATGTTCTGCCTTATTCCTCAGAGAACAAATTCTCATTAATAGCAAAGGATGCACACTTCTGTAAGAGCAGTTCTTAAACATATCATTGCTCATTGCTACCAAACCTTTTCAGTATCAGTTTAACATTATGTGTGTGTGTGTGATGTCTATACTTGTTATTAGAAGAATATAATATTTATGTCATCATACTATGTGGAAGAAATGGAAGAAATGCCTGTGTTTTTGTAACGGATTTATTCCATATAATTAGTTTTATTTCACTATATAGTAGTCCTTCTTTTATTCAATAGAGCATGTTTTCTTCTATGCATATTATCTTTATACAAAACTAAAAGGACCATAATGCAATTGAGAGAGATTATCTCCTATCTGTACGTTTGGTACTATTCAGTCATAGAAAATGTCACTGTGGTCATTAAGCAGGGTTGAAAATGTGGATATATATTTTTCCATTATATTTTATCTTTAAGCAGTGTACAAAGGAGTTAACATTCAACAAATCAGTTTGTGTATACAGTGTATTTTGATTGGATGTATTTCTTAAACTGTATTCTCTTTGGAGGTTAAAAACTGACTTAACATTTTACAGGTTTTCCAGGAATTCCAGGACCTCCCGGAGCTCCTGGGACACCTGGAAGAATTGGTTTAGAAGGCCCTCCTGGGCCACCAGGCATTCCAGGACCAAAGGTCTGAGACATTTAAATTTACTCCTTATTTTCATGTCTTTCTTACTTTCCTTACTCTTAACTCTCTATTTTAATTTAGACATTATCTCGAATCTACTACTTAACTGTTTTCATTTAAAAATAATTAGTTGTAAACCATCTTTGATCACAATACTTTCTGATCCATTTGTGGGGTGGCCAGCTATTCAATTACATGAAAGTACACCATTTTTAGCTTCCCTGTTGTTTATTGAATGACTCACTATTCCATTGAATCTCTGTTATGTGTACATGACTATTGGTTGCGGTGATAGTGAAAAATACTTTCTTATCCTCATTCCCTCTTCCCTGATTCCATTTAGTTTATGTAATGAAAATGACTGCTATTGTAATTAATAATTCTATATTTGGGTTATTTTTTCAATTCCAATTTTTGGCTCTTGTCTAACCTCAAACTTTCTTCAGTCTGCCTTCAGCAAACTGTTGTGGTATATAATTTCCCTGACTCTATGGGGTTTTTTGTATTTAATCAATTCAATCATCCTAAGTTTCATCATTAATTCTTATTTACCTTGGGAAAGAGAATGAACATGATGCCAGCTCTTTACACAGTGAAATAAAGTAAAACATGTAAAAGGAGTAAAGAAGAAATTTTTATTTATCAATAATCAAAATGAAAAATTACTTTAAAAATTCTCACATTTGTTTCACCTATTTGTGAATAATTGCTTATTGCTTTGATAAATATTTTAACCCACATCTTAAAATAATGCCATTTCTACTATAAATGCTTCAGTGTTTATTTCTAAGTGGACATTTCATACAAAACCCACAATGCTTTAAAATACTTACTTAAATGCAAAATAATTGTTTTAATCATATTTCTTCACTTGGGTAAACTTATTTAATCTCATGCATTTTCAGTTATCTTTCTTATTCTGAAACCCATCCAACTCATTTAATTTGTCTTGCTGTAAACCCGGTTTTCATACTTTCAGATATTCTCTCTAACATACCAATTACTTTTCATTTTTCTGGCCTTCTTCTTAAGGGAAAAGTTATTACCTTGTCTTTCTTTATTTAAATTCTCTATAGTATACAGCAATAGGTAAGTCATAGGAGTTTCTTTATTTTGTCTTGCCATGTTTATTCTGAAGGGAGAGCCAGGATTTGGGCTACCTGGACCACCTGGGCCACCAGGACTCCCAGGTTTCAAAGGAACACTTGGTCCAAAAGGTGATCGTGGTTTTCCAGGACCTCCAGGTTCTCCCGGACGCACTGGCTTGGATGGCCTACCTGGACCAAAAGGTATGGAGGTTATTGACCCTTGTCAATTTGCTTTTAAAATGATAGAAATTGAAATCTTTGGAAAAGTTTGTAGTTGGTAAGCACAATTAACTAGAAATTCCATGATGTCATCTATAACTGCTACACCTTATTTTATTCTTAATTATTTTTGTCTTAAATTTTGTTATCTATGCAAAGATATATGTTTTAAAAGTAACACTGAACTAGTCATAGTGATCTACACCTGTCACCCCGCGCTCAGAAGCCTGAGGTGGGAGGATTACAAATTCTAGGTCAGTTTGGGCTACGAGTGAGATCCTGTCTCAAAACAACAAAAAGTAACAGTAAGAAGTATTGCCTCTACTCCAACTCCATCCCCTATCTCATTATTTTATTTTATTCTTTCATTGTTCCTCTATAAAATAATAATGAATGCAAACACATTTCATTTTTCTCTGCTTCTTAAAAGACCAAATTTTAGCATTTTGCACTTTGCTTATTTTCACATTATTTTATATCGTAGAGGTCACTTCATATCAGTACTTAGAAATACTGGAGTTGTTTTCCAAAGTACCTGCCTAGTATTGAATTTCAAAAGTATGTTATAGTTAATTTTATCAGTTTAAATTTGCTAGAATTGGTAAATTGATAAATTTTGCCAATCCTTTCTCATTACAAATCATGCCACAGTAAATAATCTTTTATATACATTATTTCAAATGTGTGTAGGTATAGTTGTAGAAAAGAAGTAATGAAAATGGATCTCTAGATATTGACAGATTCTTCTCCATTTTGTTCCATTTACACTCTGGCCAACAACATATGAGTCTGTTTCTTTCACCAAAGCTTTCCCAAATATACTAAAAAAGTCTTGGATTTTTTTCTAGCTTTAGGGAAATAAGCATATTTTTCTGTGTGGATAATTTTAAAGGTTTTATTATGAAAATTTTCAAGTATGTTCAAAACTTAAAGAAATGGGCATATATTCTGCGTAGATTCTACGATAATTATTTTTTTTGTTGGTTCTCAGCTTGAACTCAAGGCCTAGGCATTTACCCTGAGCTTTTTTGCTCAAGTCCTTTTACCACTTTGCCATAGGTCCAGCTCATTTTTCGTAGTTAACTGGAGATGGTCTCACGTGCTTTCCTGCTATGGCTGGCTTCAAACTGTAATCCTCAGATCTCAGCCTTTTGAGAAGCTAAGATTATAGTCATGAGCCACTGGTGCCCAGATATAATTACTATTTTGTCTCTTTGCCAGTATCTTATTTTTTTTAATTCAAATATAGAGGCTGGAGATGCAGCTTAGTTGTATGATACTAAAAACCTCAAGGCTATAGGTTCAATTCTCAGTACAAGGAGAAAGATCATTTATACAACAAAGTAGAAAGTGCATTACACTGTCTACTATATACCCATCCTTGGCATTCTACTATCAGTGCTTTGCTGTACATGTTTTGTCATATATTGCACATCTACCCACCCTTCTCTATATCCATTTATCTATTTTAGAAGCATTTCAAAATAAATTGCAGCAACATTCTCCCTAAATAGCATGCATACTATAAATAAAATTCCATAGATGCTTCATATTTTTTACCTTGCTATAAAATTCAAATAAAATGAGAGGTGCAAATCTTAAAGGTAAAATTTTTGGATTTTGATGAATGCATATAACTGTATAACTCTATGAAGATATTGTACCAGGGCTGGGGGGATGTAACTCATTAGATAACACCTGCCCAGCGTGATCAAGACCCTGGGTTCCATTGTTATCACTGACAAAAAATTTTCCTTATCTTTTGCTCCAATCAGTCCCTATTCAGACATCCATAGTGGCAATTGTACTGTTAGGATTTACTTGGTCTATAATTTCTTATAAGTCAAGTAATGCAGAATCGACATTCTTTATAAGACTTCTTTCACTAAGCATATTTTTGCCACCTTCCTGTTGTTGCATTTATGAATACTTCATGTCTTTCAATGAAATGATTGAATATACAATTGTATGTGTTTATCTTCAACACTTAAACTGTGTCAAGGTTTTGGCTATTATGAGTTTAGCTGATAAGAGCATTTTACAAATGTCTTTATATGGATTTATGCTTTCATTTTGCTTGAGTAAATAACTAATGAAATTGTGCAGTCATAAGTGTAAACTTAGCTGGTAGAAAAATAATAGAGTATTTCCTCAAATGAATATATAATCTTTTTTTTTCGTTCATCATTTACCACTCTTTCTCTTATTTTTTTTAATTTTTAAAAAATTTTATTTATTTTTTATTGTGAAAATACAGAGGGGTTACAATTAGATGGGCAAGATAATGAGTACATTTCTTATCAAGCATTGTAGCCTCCTCCTTTGTATGAATATATAATCTTAATTCATGCCAATATGATAAGATACCCTGTGTTCTCTTCAGTTTGAGAGTCTTGGTAAGTGTATGGTAGTATCATAAATTGTCATTTAATTTATATTTCCCCAATGACTAAAATGTTGAGCTCTTTCTTATTGGCATAAATAATACAAAGTTAGGGTTTTTTAATTTACATTTGATTTAGTTATTTTAAATTATTCTAATAATTATATGGAAAAATTCTGTAGAATAACCTAAATATTTTTGGAAGAAAGAACATTGTTGGAGAATTCAAAGAGACTTAGTATAAAGCCATAGTGATTAATATATTGTGTCAGATGTGAAATGCAGACACAGATAAATGGACATTATAGAGAGTCTAGAAAGATAGCTACAGATTTGAAAATTTTGGTACTGGGGATTAAACCCAGACACCTATGCATATTTACCACATACTCTGTCATTGACATAATCCTGGCCATAGATATTTGACTTTTAACAAAAGAAAGACAATTTCAATAGGAAAAGATGTGTTTTATACTAAAGCTATGGAACATATATATTTGGAACCAACACAACAAATGAACCTTTACCCCCTACATCACGTCTTATACAAAATTTAACCCAGATTCACTTATATACATAAATATAAAGCTTTAACAACACAAAACTTCCAAAACAAAGGCAGGAAAACTTTTTCTGTAAAGAGCCAAATACGAAGATATTTTAATCTTTGTGGGCTGCTTGTAGTTTACTCACATTATTTTTAATAACCCTCAAAAATATTTTAAAAATCACTCAAGTCATGAGAAATATAAAAGCATGTTTGTAGGTAAGAATTAGCCAATGGACAGTTGTTGTCTCATAATTCAGATAAAAGATATTGTTGAAGTTACCCAATCCCAAAGAAATTTAGGTTCCATGGTTTCCCTTATTTGCAATAATTAGTATATATAGAGAGAGGATAATCTTATCAGTTGAGTTGAAAAGCTCCAAAACCATGTATAAACAAATGACCATATAAGATGATGCTAAATGAAATGAACCCCAAGATATGGACACAAGAGGTCTATCTTTATTATTGTTGTTTTAAATGTACCACGTGATTTTATTTTTGTTGTTGTTTCCTTTGTATGCTCTTTCCCCTATGGCATATCCCCTGTTGTCACTGTACTTGATTTTAGTACCCTGCATCTTTTGTATACATATATCTAATTTGGGGAGAGGAAGGGAATAGCAAAACGCTGAAACAAGGATCCAGGATGACCCATTGCAACAAAGATACCCACAGGACAGTATATTGGAAACCTTGGGTGGGGGGGAGGAGTATGGAGGGTGGAGAAGGGAAGGGATAGTGGGACAACACAAGGAAGGAAGGGAAGGGGTAACATTAATCGACAAGTAATGTACTCATTGCCTTACTCATGTAATTGTAACACCTCTGTACAGCATCTTAACAATAAAATAAAATAAATAATTCAGATAAAATTATAGAAGAAAATCTTTGTGCTCGTAAGCAGAAAGTTGCTAAATAGGACATCAAAAAGAATTTAAAAATTAATGAAAGGGAAATTATGAAAAATTAGACTTCATTAAAATTAAATATAGTTATATTCATGCATCTGGCACATGATTTTGAATTCTGATGGGGAGCCAGGCTCATGACTGTAATTCTTGCTACTTGGGAGAGTAAGATCAGGAATTCTGTGGTAAAGGGCCTTCCCAGAGCTATGCGGGAGACTGAGCTTAGGTGGGCCAACCTGGGCAGAAAAGTCGATGAGACTGGAACAATGGAAGAAGATGGCCATGTACCTGCCATCTCAACAAAAATATGATGACTGGGGTCCAGATATGTGTTCAGGCAGGAAACAAGACCCTACCTCAACAATAACCATAAAAATAACAGGGCTAGATATGTGGTTCCATAGTAAAGTGCTTGCTACAAGCAAAGGCCCTGAGTACAAATCTCAGTATCAAATCTCAGTGACAAATTGGCACATCTGAAAATGCTCAGTGTTAAGTAGCCATCTGCAAAATGCAAATTAAAACCACAACAAGATACGTAACTATTAGAATTGACTTTTTTTCTGATAGACAAAGAAAACTGCTGCCAAGGATGCAGAGTAACTAGAAGTCTCATACATTGCCAGTTAAGGTGCACATTAGTACAGAAAGTTTGGAAAACAGTGAAGTCTCCAGCACAGGAAAAAAATGTTGAAATGACTTTGAAAGAACAGTGTTATGCTGAACAGTAGGAGATGGGGGAGACCAGGAAAGAGAAAACAATGGATGAGGTTGATCATCGAAATTATCACAGAAAACCCTTTACAATTAATATATGCTGAGCAAAATGAATCACAGGAAAGTTAAACAGGCTATATTGGGGAGCAGGTACTAGTGAGAGTGGGGATGGCAGGCAGAAAAGATGATTGAGGATAAATATAGTTGAAGTTTTTTTATATGCATGTGTGGAAATAGAATGGTGAATTGCAATGATTATTTTTCACTAGCATTTTCTCCTACCGTTCTAAATAGCCAGTTTTCTTTTTTACTCACTTATCTGAAGAGTTATTTCCTGTTCCTGGAGACACAGGAATGTGGTAGGTATCTCTAACCCACATTCTGTCTCTCCTGAGTGACAATTACATATAAAAGTGGTCTTATTGTATGATGAAGAAATCTCACTTTTACCGAAGAAAAATTCAAAGCTTTTTGTCAGTGGTTTAAGAGCTTTATTCATAATCACCAAGAATTGAAAGAAGCACAAATGTCTATCTAGTGAAAAGACTTAACTAAATGTATTGTAGTCATACAATGGACTAATTCGGATGCACAGAACATGACTTAGTCTCAAATGAATCACATTAACTTAAAGAAGACATTCTCAAGAAACTATGTAGAATCACACTTATAATATTCGGGGAAGTTATTCTGAAGAACCGTGTGACTATCGATCAGCAGTTGCTGTAATGTAGAGAGATATTGAATGCAACTGGGCCCTTTTGGGGTTGATGGATCCGTCCAATATCTTGATTTTAGTGGCCATTATATGACTATACATGTGTGAAAACTCATTAAATTATAAAGGTAGTGAATTTTAGTGTATGTAAATTGAAAGTGAGAATGATAAAAATGCCGATAGGAGCACTGAAGATTCTAATGTCAAAGAAATGTCTCCCTGATGATAATTGAGGTTTGAACACACTGTAAGCCACAACCCTGAGTTAAGAGAAAGGAAGAGGTTGAAGCTTATTTATTTTAAAAATACAAGTAGTTTGAAAATATATTTTAAAGTTATTAATAATTGCTGAACACAAATTATAAGGGAGGGATTTGTGGTTTATAATTTCTTGTACTTTGGTGAGTTCAGTTTAAGTATGGAAGGTGAATGCTCAGCAACATCATATCAGTTTAAGATTCTTAATTATTTGGTTCTATAATCTTTGTTCTAGAGACAGATGTGTAATTTTTCTTCCTGAACAAACGACCAAACAGTTATTCCCTGATTAATGTGATGTCCCTTTCCACATGGGCATCATGGTTCCTGATAATTTGTGACTTAGCTGTTATTTCTTAGTAACTAAACTGTGTTTATTTCTGAAAGGTGATATTGGACCAAATGGACAACCTGGGCCAGTAGGACCTCCTGGGCTGCCAGGAATTGGTGTTCAGGGACCACCAGGACCACCAGGAATTCCTGGACCAATAGGCCAGCCTGGTAAGATTGGGGTGAATTTGCATTTTATACCACTCACAATATGTGTGTTGGTTGGCTAATCAGTAATGTTAAACTTGTTTACCAGTCTTCCAAAAAAAAAAAAACAAGTTTTGATAGGTAATATGTGTGTGTGTTTGAATTTGTTAACATGAAAAGTATAGGTCACAACATAAGAGCTACTTTAATCACTGACATTTTCCCTTCCTGCTCACTTAAAATTTATGTTTCAAGCAATGTAATTTTAATAATTACATTATGTTAACATTGACATAATCATCAAGGTAGTCAAAATTTTGGAAGCATAGATTTCAACTCTTAGGGATGATAGTTTTAGAAGATAGGTAGCAGTAGTAGTAAGACCTTTGTCTTAACTTTTCGTACCACACGAGAACTGTAGTTAGAGTTCAGCAGAAATGTTCTGTAAAAATACAATGGGGTATTTCCACTTGATCTGTTACAAAATAGAATTTTTTTCTTTGTCCCCCGGAAATCTCTTTGTAACTTAAGACTGTAAGCTGTGTGTGTGTGTGTGTGTGTGTGTGTGTGTGTGTGTGGGTGGGTGGGTGTGTGTGTGTATTATTGTATAATCCAATTGATTTTGTCGATGTATCCTTCTCCATTTGTGTGAGACTATTGAGTGGATTCTGCATTATATGCTTATGTGCTGATAGAAAGTCTTATTATTTGTTATAAACAAGCACAGTTAGAGCTAGTCTGGGGCCAGCATTATGTATTGCAAATTACTGAATAATTTCTAAAATGAATACAAATATGGGACATTTAATCATTCTTAATTCACAATGAGTTAAATATCAAGAAGGCCTAAAGTCATATTTGAGAACTACATACATTTATTATGAGCTCATAGAAATGTATTTTCTGACCTTAAATGTCAATAGGTATTTTTTGTTTATTATAATAAAAATCTAGAAACATTGGTTAACAACATAAAAGGCCTGTGAAGTAAAAGCTATTTTTATATAATGGCCTATTATAAATGGATTTTAAAGCACATGCCACTACTGATTTAAAAATAAGAAAACTTAAAGTGATGTTTTGTACGAGGTTGTTATAAAATAATTGCTTCATCACTCATGGGAAAAACATTCTGCCCAACTAGTATAGCAGACAGATTATGAAGAGAAAAAGCAATTTTTACTTTTCACCATTAAAGGCTTGACCTCCTCTTTCAAACCCCCCAAAAAAGCAGATTAAAGGAATTTATCAATTCAGCTGTTTTATTATTTCTTTTAGTATAAAAATACTAATACGGAAGGATTTTAATATCCTAGATGAGAATAAAACAAACCATCTTTGATACCTCTGTGAACAAAATGCGTATTTGGTTTCATGCTTTTGCAAATCTAACTAACTCTCTGAAAGGTTTCATTCATCTATTATTTTCATTCTCTCCCCCAACCACAGTATATATAGGTACATTGACTATAAAGTAGTCTAGATAAGGTGGGCAATGGAGAAAGCAATGTTTCTAGATTCAACTCCATGTATTGCTTCTGTAAATATATCTTTTGCCATTGAATTCAAGATCTGAACTAATAGTACCTAAAAGATAATAGCAATTAACTTGAAACTCTGTTTCATTTACATCCATTTTAGATAAATTTTATTCGCATCATCAAAACAATATCTTAATCCACTTTAAAAGTGTCATAATTTATCTTCTAATAATTTCAGTAATAAAGTAGGATATTTAATATACCTGAGTTAAATTCATCATGAAGAGAATATTATTTGCTAATCATTTAATAATATATTTAATTTCATTGTGCTCCATTTTTGTAATACAAAACTAAATACAAAATAATATATATTGCTTTCTCTCCAGTGTAAAATGGTTGCTTTATCCTTTACGTTTTTCTGTTTGATACCATTTTTTGGTTATTATTTACATGTTTTTACTATTTGCTTTGCAAGCTATACAGTTTAATTTGTTTATAATTTAAAGTCCTATTGAATATCAATTTCTTATCACACAGCAACAAAATAGAAGAATTGCCAAGGGAGTAGAAGTGAAATGTTTTTCATCCTATGACCTACTAACCCAGGCAAACATAGAGATTGTTGATTCTTATTATTTGATTTGTCCATTAGTCAGAAGATTAGTGCTTTAGTGAATCCTTTTCGAGATCAGTTAAATGTACTCTATTCCCTGACTAAAGATCACACCAAAATCTGGGCAAAATTTGTTCATTCTTACCCATTCTCAGGGCAATGTATGCAACTAAATCATTACAAAGAAAAATACCTTCACTATTGTAAATCAAAACATGAGACAAAAAGAAAGAACAAAACTTCAGAAATTATTCATGTTATTTTTATAAATAAATAGAACATGTTATAGTTTTCTAATTTTTTGAAGGCTATGAAATTTATGTGTTTGTGCATGTATGAAATCCTCAAAGAGATACTTGTTTTTACAATTATACTTTGTTAAATTTATAAATTTATAATTTAAAATTTATAAATTTCCTTTTTTGCCAGTAATTTTAGGGCATATATATACGTCTACATATCTGTATAATTCTTTAACTTCTAACACATAAGTGCTTTAATTCCAAAATGATTGTTGAGAGGAATATAAAGATCAGAGAAAATATGATTATAAAGCTCATCATCAAAAAGTATTATTTGGGGGATATGAATGCTTCATTGTGTCTCATGGGCAAATACATTTAATTTATACCATGTGCTATCTGAGAAAATGCCTACAATAATTCAAATATAATATATGTTAATATGTAAGTAATGAATAATATTCTATTTCTGGAGTGTTTTATTCTAATTGTTTTATACTTAAATTTGTTTCTTAACCTAATGAATCATTTTGAAAATAACTTCTACTTTGTTGGTTCAACCTGTTGCTGAACTGTAATTCCCTGCCTTTTGAACATCAGATCTACTAGGAATTGTAGATCTTTCTTAAAAGCCATATCTTAAAGTAAAGTTCAATAAGGAAGATTTCTCCAGATTGAAATCTTACATTATTTCATAGATCTACTCTCTTGGTACATATTTCAAAGGACAAATTACTTCTAGTGAAAACTTAGCTATTTAAAAACTGTGCTAGCTGGGCACCGATGGCTCATGCTTGTAATCCTAGCTACTCAGGAGGCTGAGATCTGAGGATCACAGTTCAAAGCCAGCCCAGGCAGGAAAGTCCGTGAGACTCTTATCTCCAAGAAACCACTAGAAAACTGGAAGTGGCACTGTGGCTGAAGCAGTAGAGCGCTCACCTTTAGCTGAAGAGCGCAGGGACAGTGCCCAAACCCAGAGTTCAAGCCCCACGACCGACCAAAATAATAATAAAAAATAAATAAAAATTGTGCTGTAATAGTTGGCAATCCTATTGTTATGTTATAGAACTAAGAACATTCATTATTAGTTCTCTCAACAGACTTTACATGTATAATAAAGTAAAGTATTTTCCATTTCTACACTATTTTAATGTGAAATGGCAGCATTGGAGACATCACTACTGTTCCAACTAAAGGAATTCCAAAATCTTCAAAGTGAATTTTATCAACTTTAGGGCATGCTGGAATAGAGCATTATATACAGATTCTTAAATCTCAGCAAAAGAATAATCTCAATGAAATAATTGCCTGTGAATGGTCAACAATAAGGTAGATTGCATTGTCAAAGGGGCTTTGCAATGAAAAACTATCTTACCCCCAAGCCACTAATCAATTATGGATTATCCCCATTTAGCAGCTAAATACCATCAATGTTTCATGGCTCATTTAAATCACATGATTGATAGTTACTGAAGCAATATGTTTTTAATGTGTTTTTCCCATAAGCATATTCTTTTCTAGTAACCTTATATTTTGGAATGGTTTAGTCATACAGAAATGTTCTAAAGTTAAGTCTATTTGCAATGCCACATTTTCTTCCTGTAAAATCCTGGTGGGAATACTGAGAAACAAAAGTTAATAATAATGTTAACAGTAATATATTATTACAACACCAAGTAAAACATAGTCAATAAATAAAATCACAAAGGTCCACCACACTGACTCACTCAGGAATGATAGCAATGTTCAATGGTTCATTATATACTAGAGAAATTCAAATCAAATGGGCCAGTGTTTACTGACAAGCTGTTGTGAATCTTCTGTGGAATATGTACAACAGCGGAGCAAACGTTCAGAAATTTGAGGCTGGGAAGGTGGCTCAGTGGTAGAGTGCTTGCCTTGCATGCACAAGGCCCTGGGTTTGATTCCTCAGCACCACATAAGCAGAAAAAGCCAGAAGTGGTGCTGTGGCTCAAGTGGTAGAGTGTTAGCCTTGAGCTGCAGAACTGAGGGACAGAGCCCAGGCCGAGTTCAGGCCCCATGACTGACCCCCCCCCCAAAAAATTCAAATTTTATGGCAATTTATGCTGTGATCATGTTTACTAAATATAATCACTAAAAAAATCAGGCTTTCATTTTATGTCTTTAGTCTTTTAGTTAATGTTTTAGAAATTTTATTGTATTTTATAAAAACACTAGTCCATAATGAACTAGAAGTTAAGAAAAATTATCTTTTACCAGAAATAATTTGCAAAGCACCATCTCAGAGAAATGTGATTTGAAATCCTAAAACTTGATTTCTTAATCATTTTTATTCACAATATGCCAAAAGTATCCCTGGCATTCTTGTATATTTCTTATACACTGAGGTCTATAGTTTTTTTTACTAGAAAAACAGCCAGATATATCTTTTTGAATGGCTTTAATACTTGTTAATATTGATGTGTTCACTAGGCTTACATGGAATACCTGGAGAGAAGGGAGATCCAGGACCTCCTGGGTTTGATATTCCAGGTCCTCCTGGTGATAGAGGCAGTCCAGGGCTCCCTGGAGCTCCTGGCCCTATAGGACCTCCAGGATCACCAGGCCTCCCAGGAAAAGCAGGTGCCTCTGGATTTCCAGGTAATATTTTTTAATGATTTCTCTGATTTAGTACTGAAGAAGTTAATAGTTGGCCTCTGGTAGATTACTCACATGTTGTACTTCTCTGAATTGACACTATCTGTTAAGGAAGAGTATTAGTATCCTTGATTTCAAGGAAACTTAGGTTACTGTTTGCACTATATTTTTCTCTGGAATAGTTGCAGTTATGTATTAGTGTATAACAAAACCTCAAACTTTAATGAATTAAACCAACTTCAATTTTTTTTTTTGCTCAAGATTCTGAGTTAGAAATCAAAGTGTGATTTTAACAGGGCATTTATCTGGTACCCATATGCCCCTAACAAGAGTGGTTAGGGATGAATTGTCTACTTCTCAGGTAGCTGGGTGTTCTTGAATTTACATGGGATCATTCATGGTTCCTCTTCATGTGGCCTGGGTTTCTCACATCATCATAGTGTCAGAGTAGTTGCTCTCCTTCCATGGCACTTGTGTGATCCAGGATTGCCAAATAGAAGCTACAGAAATTCTATGACCTACCTAGCCTTGAGAGTTATACAGTATTGTTTAATGAAGGATAAAGCCCAGGCCTCCAAAATTTCAGAAAGGGGAGCTACCAGGATGTGTAGAAGCCATTTTTGGAGATTAGCTGCCACACTAGCAGTAAGCGGTTGCTAATGTTACAGCCAGTGAGGCGAAATAGAAAGTCACAGTGGTTTTTCTCCAACCCTTAATAGTTTATTATTTGGCATGTTAAAACATACCTTTTGCCTTTCCAAAAGGCAAAAAAGGAAAATGCTAACTTATTGATATTCTTTAAAGGTATTAAAGGAGAAATGGGTATGATGGGACCTCCAGGCCCACCAGGACCTTTGGGAATTCCCGGTAGGAGTGGTGTTCCTGGCCTTAAAGGTAATATTTAGTTTGCCAACAAATGGATATGAGAAAGAAAATGAAACATTGCTTTATGTCAATATAGAATATTTTTACTGACCACTTAAAAATTAGCAAAATTTACAGCTATGTTTTCATGTGACATGGCATAAGAAAGGCCTTGTTTTTAACTTAATTTTCATAATTAATTTGGATACTGTGAAACATGGTAAATGCTTACCTGAAAATGTAAGGATTAAACATTGAATGTTTTTTTTTTTACATTACAACTTCATCATTGTCCAAGAAAGTAGAGTGATTATTATTTGAATTTAAAATTTTATGTTCAAGTAATGCATAAACAATAATTAAGCTGCATATATGTTTTGTGTGGGCAGCAGCCTCCCTATCAAAAGTACAATCTTCACATGTATTATGGATGAATCAATGTGATGGATTGTGTCTTCCCCACACATGTTGATTTTAGGTGATGATGGCTTGCAGGGTGAGCCAGGACTTCCTGGCCCTGAAGGAGAAAAAGGTGGAAAAGGAGAGCCTGGGCTTCCAGGCCCCCCTGGACCAATAGATCCAAGTCGCTTGGGCTCCAAAGGAGAGAAGGGGGAACCTGGTTTACCAGGTAAGTTAAAGTATATAGATAAATATTCAAATGTTTTTGCTTTCATGCAATTGTTTGTAACATATTTATAAGACGATTTCTCTGTTGCTTTGTATGTCCTTCTCCCACGGTATAACCCCTGCTTTCACTGGTTTGGATGTTGGTATAATTTGTGGAGGGGAAGGGCCAAAACAAATCATTTAAATAGGGATACAGGTGGACCCATTGCAACAATGAGATGTACAAATCGTTATGTTGAAAAATGAACTTTACAACTTTGCGGGGAGGGGGGCAGAGGAAGGGGAGGGGGGGAAGATGGTAAGGGATGGGAAGGGGAAACAAAGCAGGAGGCAACAATGCTTGATAAGAAATGTACTCATGATCTTGCCCATGTAATTGAAATCCCTCTGTATGGTATTTGCACAATAAAAAAAAAAAAAAGAAAAGTGACATGCCATAAGGAATTTGGAAAGTCACTTAGATGCCTCAAATTTTACTAATAAATATTAATTTCCACTTGTTTTATAGATCAACTTTTCAATATTTTCAGTTTACCTATTATGAACTGTGAAAAGTTAAAATATATTTTTTTAATCCCTTTCAGGTTTTCCACAAAGTACTATAGAAAGTAACAGAAAAGAAAACATAGTCACAACAACCTGGAAGAAAGATTCCAGTGTTTAGGAAATTTTCTGGTCCTCTTCCTTTCTTTTTCTCTTGTAACAAGATAGAAATGAATGACACATTACAGCCATATAACATTGGCTTTTAAATAAAATTCACTGTTACTAAGCCTTGGCAGAATTCTTACTGGACTATGAACAGCCAAGCTTAGCCCTGGAGAATGCACTGAAAGTCGCTGTAGAGAACAACTCTTATTATTTGATTAGAAGGAAATGAGGTATGAAGTAGAGTTTTCAATTTTTTTATTTTTTGGTTATAATATAATAATAAAAAATCACAAAATATGAATAGGCATAAATCAATATGTTAGGTACATATAAGAAGTAATCAAAAACTTTAAAAACAGAAAGGCACTTAACTCACAACCTAATAAACATGGAATAACCTGTCAAACAAAATGAGATTTTATTTTTAAATTTTGCTATTATTTGAAGCTTTTAGCAAATTTGTAATCTTTATTTTGTTTTACTCTTCAATATTAACAGTCATGTCCCTGAGAATATGAGTGTATATGGATATTTCTTGGATTCAATGGGATTTTCCTCACAAAAAGTTACACTCTTGAAGTTTTGTGTATAGTCACAAAAGTTTTGTGTGTAGTTATATCTCATTATAGCTTAAATGAGATAATTTTTTGGGCTTCTTGGAAGGCTTATTTTCTCTATCATCTATGGTTTTTCTATATTAGATTCACTAAACTATATTTGAGTTCTACTATGAGCTTATTAAATATAATAAATTGTAAAACACTGAGGCTCAAAGAAGAAACTAGCTTTATTAAATGCTCTGAATTTCTTGGTGGAAGATAAAATGGGGATTTTCAGTATTTTCAGTATTGATCATACTATGACAGAATATCACCATTTCAGCTCCCCACTGGTAATGATTTTCCAAGAAGGTACAGACTTTGTATTGTTGACATTTTGCAGTGGGATTGAAACTACAAGTACATCTCTCCCTCTCTTTTTTAGTTCTAAGTATCAAATCCAGGGGCTCAGACCTGCTAAGCAACTACTTTACCTCTGACCAATATCCGTAGCCTTCCAGATATATCTTTATGTGTGCAAGTAGCACCTATGTCCTGTTGGATGCATGCATGCTGACCAGCCACTGCATTTAACTCTAAAGAAGTTTATTAAATTGCCCCAAGATGTGGTAGATGCCTTGGGGTGTGTTCCTAACCTCTTAAGGGCCATGCAAGGGATGACCTCTGTCCCTCCCTATGTGTCAACTCCATCTTTCAAGTTATCTTTTCATTCCTATTTTGTCCTAGGAACTTCCATCACAGGGCCACAAAATAGAGAAATTATTAAGATGCCAAACTACTTGAAGAAAAATAAGAATATCCCCATTTTCTTCATATCACCTATAGTTCAATCATTGAGTAGCATGTTTTGCCAAGTTCATTTAATTATAATCAACCTAACTTGTCTCTTTTGCTCATCTTTGGAAGGTATTCCTGGACTTTCTGGGCCAAAAGGCTACCAGGGATTGCCTGGAGACCCAGGGCAACCAGGACTGATTGGACAACCTGGATTACCAGGACCTCCAGGTAGGCATGATTGACAACCTGTAGTAGTTGAGGCTAAACCTTAGAAGATAAGTACATGTTTACCATGTTTTGGATCTGGCTATCATAATATGCTTGAGTAGCTATTAAAGTGTGGAGGTCATCTTTGATGAAAATGGAGCTTACCAAGTATCACTTGTCCTGTGTTTCAACAGAAAAGACTTATAGGATATTTTGCTTTGCACATTCAGATTCATTTTTTGTCGCAATATAGTATACACAGAACTGTGACTCAAGTTAGATGCTATTTTTGATTCCATATATAGCAACATATACAATTAAGATAATTATCTGGTAAGAGATTGAATAATTTATCTCTCCCAGGGTTTTTTGTTGTTGTTGTTTATTTTGTTTTGATGCCTTCAAATTTAATCACAAAGCCATGAAGACAGGGCTGCTAATTTTATTTTTTGAAATTTTCTTGGGATGAAAATTTTATAACTTATCTTAGTGAGTCAAAGCATTAATCAGTTAGAAAGGATTTTTTATTTTTGGTGCAAGTCCTGGGGCTTGAACTCCAGGTTTGGACACTGTCCCTGAGCTTGTCTGTACAAGGATAGTGCTCTACCACTTGAGCCACACTTCCACTTTCAGCTTTTTCAGTAGTTTATTGGACATAAGAGTCTCATGGACTTTCCCGCCCAGGCTCCCCTCCAACCATAATCCTCAGATCTCAGTCTCCCGAGTAGCTAGGATTATAGGCATGAACCACTGGCATCCAGCAAAAAGGGATTTTTAAAAATGTTATTCTACACAAAACCTTTTAAGCCATTTTCTTTCAGTTGGGCCTTTAAGGTTATAAAGTGCAGGTAGTCCTCATTCTTCTATGATCCCCAGGGGTCTTTACTTCACAAAACATTGCCTTGATAGCATCAGAAAAATAAATTATTTCCCTGTCTGTCTTTTATATCTTCTTTATATTTTCTTCCTCAAGTTAGACATCAATGTTAAAGACAAAAGTGTTTAAGAGAGCATCCTGATCCTTGGGAAACTCCTAGGGGAAACCACAGAGCATAAGCACTTACACTTTAGAATGAATGTACACACAGAACACCCATGTCTGTCAGAGGTGACTGCCTATGTACACTCAGTCTCTGTTCTAAAGTACTAGGCTAGATCATGATAGAATTTCCTGGGAAGAGCCTCATGTAATCAGGTTCTACATATTGTGACAATCACTTCTGAATGCTTCAAAAACTGACATCATATTCCATGTAGTTCTGAAAATATAGTGAAGATAATTATACATATGCAACAAATAAGCATATCAGGTCATTAGAATAGGGTTAAAGGAAGAAAAATATCCTGGTAATTTTTTTCTTTTTTATACACTTATATTAGATAATCTCTTTTACCAGAGTTACATTTTTAATAAGTTTCTTAAGGAAATTTCTTGGATACCCATTACCTCTTTCATGCTTTATTATACCAATGAACTTTATTTATATAATACAATGTAATACTTCCATACTTGTTCTTGTTTATCTTAATTGTACTAATTGGACTTTTCTAGGTCCCAAGGGTAACCCTGGTCTCCCCGGCCAGCCAGGACTTATAGGACCTCCTGGACTTAAAGGAAATCTTGGTGATATGGGTTTCCCAGGTGAGTGATTAAAAGCTCACAGATATTTAGTCTCATTAAAGGAAGTGGTTTGCTCCCTTTTAACCAGAAAAGAGACTAGTGCACCTCTCACCAATTGAGCATGAGGCTCTGGGTTCAACTCCCAATATGGCAAAAAAGAAAATAAGAGAACAGGCTGGCCACCAGTGGCTCACACCTGTAATCCTAGCTACTCAGGAGGCGGAGATCTGAGAATCATGGTTCAAAGGCAGCCCAGGCAGTAAAGTCCGTGAAACTCTTATCTCCAATAAAAACTACCAGAAAACTGGAAGTGGGGCTGTGGCTCAAGTGGTAGAGCGCTAGCCTTGAGCTGAAGAGCTGAGGGACAGCGCTCAGGCCCAGAGTTTAAGCCCCATGACTGACAAAAAAATAATAATGAGAACAACATTGAAAGAATCCAGATGGAATGAATCAGTGTCTAATACAATTAATGGGTAGAGCTCTCATTATAGCATTTTCATTTAAACATCCTTAAAATGGCTTTTAACTTTTTTCAATATCCAAACAATAAAATTCAATGAAGTACTCTACAGCAAATGAATGGATAAAGAAAATACACACACACACACACACACACACACACACACACACACACACACACACAATAGAGTATTACTCAGTCATAATGAAAAATGAAAATATGTTTATGTTATTTTCAGGAAAATGGAACTAGAGATAATCTCACTGAACAGTATAAGTCAAGGTCAAAAACCCAAATACCCTATGTTTATAGCTCCTTTGTGGAACCTAGACTTGAAATGATCATGATGTTGATGATAAAAATAGGACACAAATATAAAAGGAGGATTGTCTAGTGGGAATCAACAAGAGGGGAAGGGGAAAAGGAAAGGCTACTGAGGGATGAAGAGAACTGAAGTACTGAAGTATGTTACACACACACACACACACACACACACACACACACACACACACACACAGAGCATAATGAAACCCACTAAATATTTACTGGAAAGAGGGAAGGAAGGAAAGAAGGAATGGTTGAACTTGTTCTAAGTATATTGTACACATTACACGTCACAATGAAACACCTTATATTAATATATGATTAATATAAATCTAAAAATAAGCTTTAATTGCTTTGTATGTCCCTCCCCCACAGTATAACCCCTGCTTTCACTGTATTTGATGTTGGTATAATTTGTGGAGGGGAAGGGGAAAAACAAGTCATTTAAATAAGGATACAAGTGGACCTGTTGCAACAATGAGAAGTACAAGTCATGTCGAAAACGAACTTTACAACTTTGGTGGGGGAGCGGGGAGGAATGGGTGGGGGGGGTGAAGGGGGGAGGAGGATGGGAAGGGATGGGAAGGGGAAACAAAGGAGGAGGCTACAATGCTTGATAAGAAATGTACTCATTATCTTGCCCATGTAATTGTAACTCCTCTGTACAGTATTTTCACAATAAAAAATAAATAAAAATAAAAAATAAAAAATAAAAATAAGTATTTCCAGCATAAAAAAAAAGCTGGGAACAAGAGTGAGCTCCTATCATCTTAGCTATTTTGGAGGTGGAGATCAGAAGGATCACTGTTGCAGGCTAGCCCAGACATTTCTACCAATAAAAGCTCCATTTCAACCAAATAAATCAGGGTATGTTGGCACACGATTATTACACAGCTTCATGGTAAATATAAATAAGAAGAACATGTTTCAAGAATACCTGGGTATAAATACTGGATTCTATTTGAAAAATAACTAAAAGCTTAAAATTCTGAAGGGGTAACTCAAGTGGCAAAGCACTTGCTTAGCACAAGCCTCTTGAGTTCAAACCTCAGAACTGCCCCAAATAGGCTTTTACATAATTCTGGTTGTTGTGAAGTTAATTATTATGTGAATGTATTGGAAGAGAAGTTTTCCTTTTCCTTGACTATATGTGTCTTAAATATGCTATGAATAAAGAATCTTGTCAAATATTACATACTACCTATTTTTAACAGGCCCTCAGGGTGTGGATGGGCCCCCTGGGCCTCCTGGAGTTCCTGGACAGCCTGGCTCTCCAGGATTACCTGGACAGAAAGGAGATAAAGGTGATCCTGGTGTTTCAGGAATTGGTCTTCCAGGTCTTCCTGGCCCTAAGGTAATCATATTCTAATGAGATACTTGAGCTGTTGTGATTTTTCTTTAACATTGTTCTAAGTCCTCATTCTTCATTAAACAAACAATAGAACAACATAGTATATTTTGGTAAGAGATTTGTGCATTCTTTTATCTCTTAGCTTTGAGAAGATGTTTTTCTAGTGTTTATACCAAGTTCTAAAAATAAGCCGGGCACTGGTGGCTCACACCTGTCTAGATACTCAAGAGGCTGAGATCTGAAGATCATGGTTTGAAGCTAGGCTGGGCAGGAGAGTCTGTGAGACTCTTATTTCCAATTAACCCCTGAAAACTAGAAGTGGTATTGTGGCTCAAAGTGGTAGAGTGCTAACCTTGACCAAAAAAGCTTAGAGACAGTGCTCTGGCCCTGAGTTCAAGCCCCATGACAAGAATATCTATATATAAGAAAAAGATTTCTTTGACTTAATCTCTGAATATGTTTTAGTGAACCAAAGGTACATTTTTTGCCTGGTTTTGTTTTTGATTCGAGGTTTTCATCTTTATACTACTGTGGTTATTAATTTGACAAGATTTATAGACATGTAACTTTAAAATGTAATAGAAGGGGCTGGGAAGGTGACTCAGTGGTAGAGTACTTGCCTTGCATGCATGAGGCCCTGGGTTTGAAATAAGATTTTGTATATTCTAAACATAACATTTACAGTTAGCTGAGTGCGGGTGGCTCACATTTGTACTCCTGGGCAGGAAAGTCCATGAGAGTCTTCTCGCCAATAAACCAATAGAAAACCGGAAGTGGCTCTGTGGCTTAAGAGGTAGAGTGCTAACCTTGAGCTGAAGAGCTGAGGGACAACACCCAAGCCCAGAGTTTAAGCCCCACAACCGACCAAACAGACAAAAAAAAATCTACGGTTTGATTATGCCATTAATTGACTTAAGAAAATCATGGTAAGTTTCTAGTTTAGCAATGTAAAATTTATTGAAATTCATTTCAGGTCTTTGTTACATTTATATTCTATTAGGAATGCATAAATAGGCACTTGTACCAAAAAGAATAAAATACAAGCCAGGGATTGTAGTTCAGGTTTGTAATCCCAACACATAGGAGACTAAGTCAGGAAGATTGAGTTTGTGGTCAGTCTGGACTACATAGCAACTTCCAGGACCTTCTGGGCTATACAGCCTGACCCTGTCTCAAAAGATAAATAATTAAGGCTGGGGTTGTAGAATGCCTACATGGTAGCATGAGATCCTGAGTTCAAACTCAAGTATGGCCAAAAATAAAAGAATTTTTTTTTTAAATGAAGAATAAACATACAAAGGGTGAAAGCAAAAACCTCTTTCATGTTCTAACCTCTTTTCTTCATTTCCTTCCTTATTAAAGATTCATTTGTTGGTGTATAACTTTGAGTTCTTTGTTTTACACATTTATTTATAATCCATATAGGATTTTGTTTTTGTACATGTTGTATATAGGTAGAGTATGTTTTGTCTTCATCTGTCTTAGGTAAACTGTACTCTACCACCTTCTTTTCTGTAGGTTTATGACAGCATAAATAGTGAAGGTCCATCCATTGCCTGTTATGTATGTTGGAGATATTTTCTTGCAGTTAATCATTTGTCAGATAATAGTTTATGGTGTATTTCATCACGTAGAAGTTTAACATTTTTATATAGGCAAAAGTTGTACTCATTAACTCATGAGAAATGTATTCAGTAGATGTGATGTGTTAGATACATCTGAGTCTTAGAGATGAAATACATGATACAACTTCATTGTCAATGTGGTGAAGGTAAATTTATCTAGTTGAGACATACATTAAACAAAATAAATGAATCTATAATATGTTATGACATGATAAATCTCAAAACAAAAACTAAAGTAAAGCTTGGGAACAGCTACATTTTGGAGTAGATGGTTAAGGGAAAGTCTTTGTGATAATAATGGAGCAATGACCTACTGCAGTATGTAATACTAAGAAAACTAGTGGGAACATAGCTGATACGTTTGAGCAATATGAATGAAGTGAATATGGATGAAGCATAATGAGTGATACTAAATAGGAGATGAATTCAGGTTCGTAATGGGGTGAGTAAGAGATATTTAGGTAACAGATATTTACCAGAGTAAGGGTTCTTATCCTGAGTAAAATGGGAAAGAATAACTTGATTATATATGAAATTTTAAAGTATACCACAGCTCCAAACAGATAGTAAAGGACAAGAAAAAATGTAGGTAGCTGAGTTATGATACTTTTTAAATAATACAGATTAGAGATGGTGATGAATTAGATCAGGGTGGAGGCATTGTAAATGATGAGATGATGAGTTGTTCAATAGATTTTGTAACTCAAACCAGGAAGAATTGTTTATGGAATGTGAAAGAAGAATGTCAAAGATGGCCCTAACTTTATTACTCTGAGCAATAGGAAGATAAAGCTATTAAGTAAATTTCTGGGAACGATCAGGAACATAATTTTATGATGGTTGATATGTTTTTGCTGGAACAAAACAAAAATTCATCAGTTGAAGATTTCTACATTCTAAGATTATAAAAAAAGAAATGTATGTTTTTCTTCCATTATATTCATCATTTTGCTATTTGTATTTACATCTTTAATTTACTTGAATTATGTAGATAAATAGATAAATAGATAATAGCAGGTTAATAAATAGATAAATTATGTAGATAAATTTCAGTTGAACCAATACAATTTGATATAAATGCCACCCTTTGACTTAGAATTTTCAAAATTTGTTCATATATATTTATTTCCTGGAATACATTTCAATGAACAAATATCCAAGATATACACAGTTTTTCAAGGAAGAGGCTGATTTTAATTTCTATGTGACCTACAAGTGTATTTAAATGAACAATTTTATGTTAATTTTTGAAATTTGCAGAGATAATAAAACAAACAAAGGAAATAAAGTATGCTGTTGTAAAATTAGATTGTGATGGTGGTTGTACAATCATGTGAATATACTTAGGAACACTCAATGGTATATATTACATGAGTGCATTGCATGGTGTGTGAATTTTATCAAAGCAAAATTACATAAGTACACTTTTAAATGGAAATGCATAAATATGTACTTCAATGGTAAAATCATATAATGCCTTCATTTATCTTGAATTTTCCCTGTTCATTTCAGGATTCTTTAAGATCTTGAATCCTAAAATTTGACACACAAATTTGGTATTATTTTTCTTGCATTTCATTTTGAAGGTATTTAAAATAAATTAATATTAATGTGGTATAGTTGCCAAAATTACACATGCTATGCTAGTATAGAAGACCTTGATTTTATGAATCTTTTTTTTCATAATATTTCTTTAGCATTTTGTCCCACTTTTGTCTATATGAGCTGAGGTCTCACTATTAGTCTTTTCTTGAGTAGTAAATTATTGAGACCCTCAACTTGTAAACTTAGCTCACATTATTTTCTTTCAACTTCATCGCTTTGTACATATGTATGTTGAATCTCATTTGGTAACTTTTGGCTTGCTCTGGCAGCCTTGAGCTATTATTTATCAGTTTGTTTTTGTTAGCTTAATATTTCAATAACTGGTAAATCTAATGGATATAAAAAGTTGAAGACCTCCTTGTTTACTCTATCATTTGTTAAAATATCAATGGTTATTCAATGTGTATAAAGCTTCAGTTATGTAAGATAAGATGAATAAGTTCCATGCTTAAATACAATACAGTGTCTACAATTAACAGTATTGTTTACCTTAAAATATTTTGAGATTAGTTTTGTGTTATAAGTACATTTTCTATGAGATATATAGAAAAATAACACAAAGAGTTTTTATACTGGTAGTGGTATATACCCCTATATATGTTTATATGTATGTGTATATATGTCTGTATACATCAAAATGTATACAGTAAATATGTACAAATTTGTGCATCAATTATATATCAAAATTTTTAGAAAAAAATGCTGCATCCACTCTGTTTTTTCAATTTGGTTACATTTTTGATTGATGCATGATACTTGTACATATTCATGACTTACAATATGATGTTTTGGTTCATATATACATTGGGTGGTGATTAAAGTAGGATGCTAGTTGTATATGTCTCACCTTAAATTTTGTCAGTTCTTTATGGTGTCTTCAGATTCATAATGCATTACTGATATTTTTACCCAGAAGAGCATCAAATTTTATTCGATGTACCAATAGTATTATACCTGCTGACATAGCTGTAGAAGTTGCCAATTCTCTGGGAACTACAACTTGTCACTGATTTTGTAGGGCTACTGTTGCCACAGAGTAGGTCATCATTTTCGCTCTTTCTAACCAGATTTTTTTAATTAATTGTTTTGCTTTTTTTTTTTTTTTTTTTTGTCGGTCGTGGGGCTTGAACTCTGGGCTTGGGCGCTGTACGTGTGCTCTTCACCTTAAGGTGAGTGCTCTACCATTTGAGCCACAGTGCCACTTCCAGTTTTCTAGTGGTTTATTGGAGATAAGAGTCTCAGAGACTTTCTTGCCCAGGCTGGCTTTGAACGGTGATCCTCAGATCTCAGTCTCCTGAGTAGCTAGTATTACAGCCGTGAGCCACCAGCGCCCAGCTCATTGTTTTGCTTTTGTTCTGAGCAATGCTTCTTCAATTTTGCAATGGCAGAAAGAACTGAAAAAAATTTAACTTTCTCACCAAATTTTGATATCTTCTCCAAATTGAAGCAAACCTATCATTATACTCTGGGTCATACATTTTAGAGACTGACAATGATCCAAATATTCTTAGATTAAAAATATGAATTTTAACATCAGGGAATTATGAGCTGTATGTGATACATCACAATGATCTTGAAAGTAGTTCTAGTTTCAGACTTCTTATAAAAATTTTAGTCTTCTGGAGCTACTGTATTTATAAGATAGTTTCACAATTGTTCATTTGACTTATTTGGTATTATATATTCAATTTTCAAGAATTTTATCAAAGCTTTGACATTAAAATGAATGGAATAGATGCATCTTAAGTATAATCAAATCACTTCTAGTTTGATTAAAAGTAGACTTGAATTTTCCTTTCTTAAGAGCGATTTACAAGGTTCCTGGCCAATTTGTTGATTTTTTTTCCTCTGATTTATCTTTTCAGACTTACCTTTTTTGAAATTCATTATTTTCCCTGTAAGTGTATGAATAATAAAAGATTAGATAAATTGTCTTTTATAGAAGTCTTAATAAAATGTCTGCCTTCTCTTTAAAATTTTACTGTTTGGTGCTAATTCAACCCAAGAGTTCAGCATGTACTTATTTTGTGCCTTAAAATATATACATTTCATTCATAAGGGTTCAGGAAAAATAGATATATTTTCATCCAAGAAAGAAGAAAGAGCATTGTTTTTTAAAGTAATTACCATATTGTAAAAACATATGAAATACAAATAGAAGAGCTTATTCACCCAAACAAATGGAAGACGAAACATTTTTAATAAGATATTTTTTATTGTGAAAATGCCACACAGAGGGGTTACAATTACATGAGCAAGGTAATAAGTACATTTCTTATCAAGCATTGTTCCCTCCTCCTTTGTTTTTCTTCTACTATCCCTGCCCTACCATCTCCACAACTACACTCCCTCCCCCACCTGCCAAAGTTGTAAAGTTAATTTTTCGACATAGCATCTTGTACATCTCATTGTTGCAGTGGGTCAATCTGTATCCCTATTTAAACAATTTTTCCCTTTCCCTCCCCAAATTATACCAACATCAAATACAGTGAACACATACAAAGCAACAAAACAATCACCTTATAAATATGTTAGTAACAATAGCATGAAAGAAAAAACCACTTGTGTCCTTAACTTGTGGTTCATTTCCCCTAACATCATCTTATCTGACTTTTTCTGCTTGTCTCAGACTTTTACTAGTTATTAACTGATGTTAAAGAGGTCATGTTTCCGGAAGTGGTGCTGTAGCTCAAGTGATAGAGAGCTCGCCTTGAGCTGACTAACTGAGGGACAGTGCTCAGGCCCAGAGTTCAAGCCCCACAACCAATAACAACAACAAAAAAAGAGGTCATGTTTCCCATGAGTGAAGCATTCAGCACTGTGGGAAATAGTTTTGATGTATGTTTTCATTATTACTAAATAAAATTATTTCAATTGGGAAAGTTGGTAGGAATTCTTCTAAGGTTCTGGTCTTCTACTGTTTTTTTTCTAAAATATAATACAAATATTCATTGAGCAAAAATGGTAATATGTGAATTATCTCTGATCCAGAGTCACTTTTAGTGTAATTGAGGAGTTTAGATTTGCATTTGGGAAACATTACAGTAAGGGAAGAATTAGAACCTACCCTAAGCTCTTAAGTAAGCACTCTCTGTCCCAAATGGCTTCACAGAAGTGACATTTTAATGCCAGTAGTGAGGGTTGAACATTAATAATGGCCTTACATTTTTCCTTACCGTTTTGCTCAAGACTGGCACTCTAACACTTGAGCTAAACCTCTGCTTTGGGCTTTTTGGTGGTTTCTTGGAGATAGCGTCACCTGGACTGTTCAACCTGGCGCTAGCTTTGAATCATGATCTTCAGTTACCAGCTTTCCGAGTAGCTAGGATTATAGGCATGAGCCATAAACACCCAACTCAATAAGTCATATTTTAGATGTCCACTGAACTGGTAGATCTCATGGGAAGATAAAAATGATCTTTTCCAGTAGAACAAACTATAGCTATTGATTCACTTGCTAATTGTAAGCGATGAATCCTAGCCTAATAGGGATGAGAATCAAAAGTTCTAAAGTAAAAATTTAGATTCTCTCACTTAATTAGCATCATCATCATAACATAGGGATAAGAATAGTATCAAATAGAGTTGTTATGATTAATGAGAATAATATATCTACATAGCATAAGAACAACATGGACTCTGGAGTCTGATAGGACTTGTATTCAAATCCAAATTTTGCCACTTACCCAATACCTGAGACACTTGACTTTTCCAAGATTCATGTTTTTCTTTTCATTTATAAATGAAGATGACAAAAACTAACTCACAGGCTGTTGTGATGATTAAATGAAGTAATTTATATAAAGCACTTAGCTGCATGCTTGACATAGAGTAAAAGCTTTATAAATAATGTTACAGTGTTATACAATCTAAGTCATTTAGAGAGTCTGGTTTTATTCTTTATTCATGTTTTCAGGGTGAACCTGGTCTGCCTGGATACCCAGGGAACCCAGGTACTAAAGGATCTGTGGGAGATATTGGCTTTCCTGGATTACCAGGGACACCTGGAGCTAAAGGGCAGCCAGGACTGCCTGGATTCCCAGGTAAGTACATGTTTCTCTCATCTCTTCTAATCAGTGTCACATATCAAGTTATCAGACAGACTTGAATTCTTTTTCCCAATCCAATATTGATTAGCACCACAACCCAATCCAATATTGATTAGCACCACAAACTGAAACTAGTTCATTACCTTTTCTTTGCCCAAAGTCTTTCTGTATAAAATCAAAATGAGTATTACCGACTCAGCAAGACAATATCCTGTGGGCAGAGAAACTTGTTTAGTGAAGCATTTTTCTATCTTTGAGTGAGTGCTAGCCACACATCAATTAAGAGACCTTAATATTTTTGAAGGTGATAATATACTCTGTCAGGCCTTTGCTTGCTGCAGATCTCTTGGAAAATTGTACGCAGGCACACAGCTGGTGACTATTGGTAGTCATTCAAATACAAGGTCTGAGTCATTGAGGCAAAGAGACTTACATAGATAGCCTAAACTACTATACCTGCTTGTTCCACTTCTATTTAACTTTTTGTCTCTCTTTTAATAGAACAGTGGCATCAGTAAATGGGTAATCTGTTTCTTAACCTTTTTGTTGAACTACAACATATAGGTAGTAACATATACTTAAGTAAGCAATACTAGATAAAGTTCTACCTGTGTATACATCCTTGAATCCATCTGACATACCAAAATATAAAATAGATCTTTCAGGCTGGTTATGGTGACTCATACCTATGGTAATCCAAACTACAAAGGAGGTGGAGCTAAGAGGATCAGGATCTGAAGTCATCCCTGGGAAAATCACAAGACCCTATCAGAAAAATTTAGGCAAAAGGAAGTTGAGTGTGCCTTAAGCGATAGAGAATTTGCCTAGCAAGTGAGGGGGCCCTGAGTTCAAACCTCAGTACTGCAAAAATAAAGTTTGCCCATGCTCTTCACAGGGAATCCTCCCCAGGATAAACTTTACTATAGAGTCTGTCAGCATCAATTAATCTTACCTGTTGTTGAAATTCATATAAATGGAATCCCATACTACGTAGGCTTGTGTCTGATTCTTTGAAAAAAATAATTTGTGTAAAATTCATTAATTTTATGGCACATGTCATTTAATATTTTTGTCATTGCTATGTAATTAAATACTACAATTATATATTCTGTTAATGGACTTCAGATGTTCAGTTTAGAATTATGAAAAATGCAATTCACATTCTATTTGTCGTTTAGTGGACATACATACTGATGACTCAGACAAAAATGTAGTAATAAAATTGCTGAAATAATTCACTAGAAGTTCATTTTAACTTACTCGTTAGTAGAGCATACCAAACAATATTCCAAAGTACTATTATGAACAGAAGTCTAATTTTTGATACATCCAGTTGCACATATTCTCAACATCACAGGGTATTATCTGTAGTTTTCTTTTTTATCTGTTCAAGCAGTCATGTAGAAATATTGGAGTTTTAATTTACATTTTTTCTAATGGTTAACACTATTAAACACCTTTTCATATGCTCACTGGCCATTTGAATAGCATCTTTTTGAAGTGCCTATTTAAATCTTTTTGCTCATTTTTATTGAGTTGTTTGCCTTTATTCTTACTGATTTAGATCAGCTCTTTATATTTTCATGAGTTATTTTTCAAATGTATATTTTGAAAAATCTCTTCTTTCTAACTCAGACTTGCCATTCAGTGTCTAAATGCTATCTTGCCATAAATGAAATTTGTTTTAATAAAGGCCAGTATGTAATTTTTTTTCATTGTTATTGCCTTTTATCCTATTTAGTAAATATTTGTCTACTCGAAGCTTTGCAAATATTCTTCTGTTTTTATAGCATTCAATATTTAAATTTTTACATTTAGATTTATGGTCAGTGTCAAAAATATTTTGATAGTGATGCCCTGCACATGAAAAGGTCTTGGGTTTTATCCCCAGCAGTGCAAGAAGATGTAGATGTGGATTATAGGTATACATATAGATAAATATGGATATAGATAGATATAGATATATAGATACAATGAAAATATTTTTCTTTCTTAGAGTTTTGTTCATTTTTTGAAAATAACTTTATTTTCTCTACTTTTTGTTTTATTGGCTTCTTTTGTATGCTTTTATTATTGCTTCTTTCTACTTTGTAAAGATTTAATATTCCTATTTTTCCAGCTTTTTTAACTGGAAATTTAGGTTCTATGTTTTTCTCATTTGTCCTGATATATTTGAAACCTCATACGTCCATGTAAGGGGTCTTTAAGACACATTCCAAACATTTTGTTATTTTGTGCTTTATCACTCAATTCAAAATATTTTCTAAGTTGGTGATATAGATCAGTGACAGAACACTCTCCTAGGATGCACAAGGTCCTAGGTTCATATTTAGCACTATAAAAATTGTTTCTTATTTTCTTTTTAAGTTCAGTCACTGCTCATAAGGTATTTAGAATTGTGTTGGTCAATTCTTAAATATTTAGAGGCTTTCCAAATATCTTTCTGTTATTGACTTTAGTTTATCTCTATTGTGATCAGAATACTATTAGTACTTATAGAGATATATATGACCCAAGTTATTGTCTGTTTGGGTGAATTGTTCACTTAAAAATCGTGAATTTGGTAGTTGCTCATTGTGTTTAATTGGTTGTGTTTAATTGGCTGTGTTAAAATCTTGTGCATCTTTAACAATAGTTTGTTCTTTCAATTGCTGAACATTAGGTATTTCAATTTTCAATATAACTGTGAATGTTAATATTTCTGTATATATCTTTGTCAGTTTTCTGATATATGCATTTTGAAACTGCTTTAAGTATAGATATGTTCAGGAAATTCATGTGTTCTGAAGAGTAGACCCTCATTATTTTTATAACATGTTTTCCTTTTGAGTCACAAGATCAATCATAATTAAGACAATGTGGTACTTGCATAAGCAATATTAAATATATCATTAGATTTAGCTAGCATAGAAAAGGACTCATCTGTGAGATAAAATTACTTTGATAAAGGTACTAAAGAAATCCAACATGGAAAGTCAAGTTTTTTCCAGAAATTGCCCTGAAACATGTAGATGTTCATACAACAAAAACAAAACTCAGCCCCTATAAAAAAATATTTTAAAGTGGATGTTACTCTTATCATATGAGCTAAAACCTTGAAGTTTTTAGAGAAATGCATAGGGTGTTTTTATAACTCAAGGATAATAAAGTTTTCATAGGGCACAATAATTTTAAAAGAAAATAATTATAGATTAAATTTAGTCAACATTTAAAACTTTAGTTCATCAAATATACCATTAGGAAAGTGAATAAGAAATACAGAGACCATGAGAAAGTTTTGCAAAGTACACCTGACATGTGACTGACAACTTGGACATGTAAGTTATTCCTGTAATTAGATATAAAAAGGAAGTATAATCCAATTTCTAAGAGAAAAAGTTTGAAATGATATTTCACAATACATAATATACAGATGGCTAATGAGTACATGAAAATATGACTTATATAATTAACCATCAAGGAAATTCACATTAAATTGATATTGAGGTTACCTACCTCAAAAATACCCACTAACTGACTATTAACATATGTTTAAAAGGGATTTGAAACAACTGAATTCTCATACATTGTTATGAATATAAAATTTATTGCTTGTAACTTATAAAGAAAAACACAGTGCACATACTCAGACCCAGCAATCTCAGCCCTTTTAATTTACCTGCTGGCAGTTCTTCCCTGTAATCCTAGCTACTCAGGAGGCTGAAATCAGAGGATCTCTTCTCAAAGCCAGCCTGGACAAGAAAGCTAATGAGATTCTTTTTTTTTTTTTTTTGGTTGGTCATGGGGCTTGAACTCTGGGCTTGGGTGCTGTCCCTGAGCTCTTCAGTTCAAGGCGCTTGAGCCACAGCACCACTTCCTAGCTCATGAGATTCTTAGCTCCAGTTAACCACCAAAAAGCCGGAAGTGGAGCTGTGGTGCAAGGAATAGAGCATCACCAGCCTTGAGCAAAGAAGCTTGGAGACAACACCCAGGTCCTGAGTTCAAACCCCAGGTTTGCCACCAAAAAAAAAAAAGGATAAAGATATATGTCCACAAAAGGACCTGTGCAAAAATATTCATAATCTGTTTATTAATAATAGCTAAATCCTGGCATCATCCCAAATGTCCATCAATAGATAGGTAGAATAAAAAAAAATGGGAGTAAACTCCAACATGTTTTTGTCAGTGTAATATGGTTGTAGTTATTTTTATGTATATGAACATATAATATACCAATGCCTCTGGCTAAATAAATTTAGAAGTATTTCTGAAAATATCCAGCATTCACCATTTTGAGGATCTTTTTACTCCTCATTATTTCAATGCTAACCCTATAAGCTATAAGCTGTCAATAAAATATAGTATGTTTTCTTTCATTTTTACATTGAACTCTTTATTTTAGGAACCCCAGGCACTCCTGGACCAAAGGGTATTATTGGTCCTCCTGGGAACCCTGGTCTTCCCGGAGAACCTGGTCCTGTAGGTGAGTATGTAAAATAAGACTGCTCTTCTGGAAATCTAAAGCTTATCACATTCAGTTTGGAGAAATTGTCCAAATGTATTCAGTTGTGGACATTTTCAAAACAAGAAAACATGTTGGTCATTTATTTATCACTGCATATTGGTGATGAAATGGACAACTTTTAAAAAATTATTCCAAATTTTCATAATGGGACCTATTTCATTTTATTTTATTGTAAGGGTGATGTATGGAAGTGTTACAGTTACACAAGTAAGTTATGAGTACATTTCTTATCAAACACTTTTCCTAGGCACAATTCATTCAAGTATGGTATAATAAATGATTGATAGAACTGTTATTTTTTAGAATTGAAGGCTGTAGCAGTTTTGTTTATTTACTGATTCCTAGAGTAAATCACTTATTTTGTCCCATAAAGCCCTTAAACGCCCTTAAAGCATCTCATCACCCCTCACACTTTACTCTCTTGGATATTCACAAGCCAATGTACTCAAAATCTGACATATTGATTTGAAACCTTTGGACAACTACTTAAAACTAATTTTAAAATACAATTAAAATGGTGAAATGAAAAATTTTATATATTGGATTGGGCATTATTTCTCATTATCCCCCTTTATTTTTTTCATTCTTTATTTCCATAACATTATTAAAGGAGTACCTAAGAAACAATTTGTCTTTTGCATGGAACTTTTTGAATCTAGAATGGGAAAATGGGGTATTTGATTTTTTTTAAAAAAAGGGAGATTAGAAGATGAGTGTGACCTGCTGTGCTATGCTCTTTAGGTGGTGGAGGCCACCCGGGGCCACCAGGACCTCCAGGTGAAAAAGGCAAACCAGGTCAAGATGGGATTCCTGGACCAGCAGGACAGAAGGGTGAACCAGGTGCTATTTTTTTCTAATTTCCTCTTTGCCCATTTTAATTTTCCTTTTTATCTTCAATGAAATCATGTCTTCTTTCTTACCTTCTAAGGTACCACACTATTTTCTTTTCTTTCCTTTTTTTTAATTGTGAAAATACCATATAGAGGGGTTACAATTATATGGGCAAGGTAAAGAGTACATTTCTTATCAAGCATTGTAGCCTCCTCCTTTGTTTCCCCTTCCCATCCCTTCCCATCCCTTCCCATCTCCCATCCCTGCTCTCGGGCCAAAGTTGTAAAGTTCATTTTTCGACATAACGTCTTCTACATCTCATGTTGCAATGGGTCCACCTGTATCCCTATTTAAACAATATGTTTTTTCCCTTCCCCTCCACAAATTATACCAACATCAAATACAGTGAAAGCAGGGGTTATACCATGGGGGAGGGACATACAAAGCAACAAAGAAATCATCTTATAAATATGTTAGAAACAATCGCAAGAAAGAAAAAACATTTGAATCTTTATCTTGGGGTTCATTTAGCATAACATCAACTTATCAGACCGTTTCTGCTTGTCTCAGACATACACTAGTTAGTGTAAATAAGGGAAACCATGGGACCTATGTTTCTTTGGGCCTGGCTTACTTCACTTAATATAATTTTTTCCAAGTCTTTACATTTCCTAACAAATGGTTCAATGTCATTCTTTCTGATGGAGGCAAAGAATGCTATTGTGTAGATACGCCATATTTTCTTGATCCAATCATCTACTGAGGGGCATCTGGGTTGGTTCCGTATCTTAGCTATGGTAAATAATGCTGCAATAAACATAGTTGTGCTGATAGCTTTAGTATGGTCTTGTTTGTGATCATTTGGGTAAATGCCCAAAAGTGGGATAGCTGGGTCATAGAGGAGCTCTATGTGGAGTCTTTTGAGAAGCCTCCATACTACTTTCCAAAGTGGTTGAACAAGTTTGCACTCCCACCAACAATGCAGTAAGGTTCCCTTCTGTCCACATCCTCTCCAGCATCTGTTGTTATTAGAGTTCTTGATTATAGCCATTTTAACTGGGGTGAAGTAGTTCTCAATGTTGTTTTGATTTGCATTTCTTTTATGGCTAGGGAGGTTGAGAATTTCTTCATGTGTCTATTGGCCATCCTTCTTTCTTCTTCAGAGAAGTTTCTCTTTAAGTCTTTAGCCCACTTATTTATTGGGCAGTTGTTTCTTTGAGGATTTGTTGTTGGGGGATTTAATTCTTTGAGTTCCAGGTATATTTTAGATATGAGACTCTTGTCCATTGTATGACTAGGGAAGATCTTCTCCCAATCGGTGGGCTTTCTATTGATCTTGCTAGCTATGTCCTTTACCATGCAGAAGCTCTGCAATTTCATGCAATCCCATTTGTCCAACCTTTCTTTGATTTGTTGTGTATCTGGGTCTCTATTAAGAAAACTTCAGCCTGTGCCAAGGAGACCTAGGGTTTCTCCTATTCCATCCTGTAATGTTTTCAGAGTGCCTGCTTTGACTCCGAAATCTTTGATCCATTTGGAGTTGATTCTGGTGCAGGGTGATATATAAGGATCTAGCTTTAGTTTTCTACAAGTGATTAACCAATTTTGCCAACACCATTTACTAAAGAGGTTTTCCATTCTATTTTTTTAGCTCCCTTGTCGAAGATTAGATGGTCTGTGGGTTAATTCCTTGTGCAATTTTTTTCACATTAAGAAGTGACCATATTTTTCAGATTTCTGTAATCTTTCACTATCCAACTATCTATATTCCATTTATTTATTTTGATCTTATGTAAGTATATGAAGATATATTTAAAACTCCTTATAAATAGAATATGTGTTTTAATCTTGTTAGAAATTATTCTTAGTTAGAAATCAATCTTGCATGTCGGTATAATTTGTGCAGGAGATGGGGAAAAACAAGTCGTTTAAGGATACAGGTGGACCCGATGCAACTATGAGAAGTACAAGTCGTCATGTCAAAAACTAACTTTACAACTTTGGTGGGGGAGGGCGGGATTGGGTGTGGGAGGGGAGGCTGGGAAGGGATGTGAAGGGTAAACAAAGGAGGAGGCTGCAATGCTTGATAAGAAATGTACTCATTATCTTGCCCATGTAATTGTAACCCCTCTGTACAGTACGCTCACAAAAAATAAAAATTTAAATTAAAAAAAAAAAGAAATCAATCTTGCAGGATTATGAGGTGTAATTCAGTGAAAGAACATTTGTGTAGTATGTACAAGTGCTAGTTTGGTCCTCATTCCCCTCCAAAAATAAATTAATTTTCTGCATATTTTATGTAATATACATTGTATCAATAAATAAGCTCATTGATCTGAAAATAATTTGCCTGTGTCTCATTGATTATTATCTGAAATTTTTTTATTTTCTGTGCTGACAGGTCAACCAGGCTTTGGAATCCCAGGACCCCCTGGACTTCCAGGACTTTCTGGTAAACCTCAATAAACCATGCTAAATCCATCTGTAAAATAAAAATATTTGCCAGCACCTTTATTTTTCATCTCCATCACTATTACATAAGCCCTTAAATTTCAAAACTAGAGTTAAAACTTAGAGTAATTCTTATTTCACAACTTAATATAAGGAAATGTGATAAATTAAAATTCATGCTTAAGGAAATTTACATGTAGGTATCTCATTATTAATTAACTTCATAAACAAAGGCTAAGGCAATGATACAAAAAGAAGACAAATTGTAGGAAGAGATAGAGTTCACTGAATCTTTTAAAATTCATTTAACTAAAAGACACTTTTTCTTCAAGAAAGCAATATAAAAGTAATGTAAATAGATCTTGTAGAAAAGGTACCAATAATTAAAATGTTTCTGAAAACTCTATCTTAGAGCTAAACATGATGCTCCATGTTTGTAATCCCAAAACTTGTAATGTTGAGGTAAGATCATAGGTTCCAGGTCAGCTTGGTTTATATAACAAGATGCTGTCTCAAAAAAGAAATTAAGAAAGTTTTGTGTTTATATGTACTTTACCTATTTGAGTGGATGTGTATACACACATAAATATACCTTCCCTCTCTATGTCTTGACAAAGCACTTAATAGTTAATAAAGGCTGAATGTGAATACAGATATATATATATATATATATATATATATGTGCATATTAAGGTTCTGAAATGATGACTGGCTTTTTATAGAAGTTTTGTCAAACCATAAATATATCTGCTAGAAATTCTGATAACCATCTCATGACTCCAACATGAAGAATGTTGCTTTAATGTACTTAATGTTTTATGTGATAAGCTGCTCAATGGTGGCTCACGCCTGTGTTTCTAGCTACTCAGGAGGCTGAGTGAGATTTGAGAATCAAGGTTCAAAGCCATACCAGATAAGAAAGGCCTTGACACTCTTATCTCCAGTTAACCACCAGAAAACCCAAAGTGGAGTTGTGACTTAAGTGGTAGTGTGCTAGCCTTGAGCCAAAAAAGCTATGGAAGCCAGTGCTAGTGGCTCACACCTGTAATCCTAGCTATTCAGGAGACTGAGATCTGAGGATCAAGGTTCAAAGCCAGCCTGGGCAAGAATGTCTGTTGAGACTCTTATTTCCAATAAACTACTCAGAAAAGGCCAGAATTATTATTGTGGCTCAAGTGGTAGAGTGCTAGCCTTGAGCAAAGAAACTCAGGGACAGTGCCCAGGTCCTGAGTTAAAGTCCTTTGACAGGCAAACAAAAAAGTGGTGTAGAAGTGTTGAGACTGGCTTGTCTAGATTGGTATTATAAACTTTGATAGAGTGTTCTGTGGGTACACGCAGCAACATTGAAGATCTGTATCTTCCATTAGCCTCAAAATTAAACTCAATGTTTTTTAAAGAAATTGTCTCTATCATTTAGGATGCAAACTGCTACAATTTTTATATTTTTACAATATTATATATTTTATAATACTGTATGATAAATACTTCTGATAACAGATACATGTGTTTAATAGGAAGTCTTTTAAATAACACACATGGATTTGGAATTTTAGTGGGAGACAGAAATTACCCTAAAGAATTATATTAGTGTCTCTAAGCCCATTAGCCTTATATGCGAGGCTATAACTCAGTATTGTTTAATGTGTTCTGTAATGTCACTTTATCATAGGTCAGAAGGGTGATGGAGGATCACCTGGCATTCCAGGAAATCCTGGCCTTCCAGGTCCAAAAGGTGAACCAGGCTTTCAGGGTTTTCCTGGTGTGCAGGGTCCCCCTGGCCCACCTGGTTCTCCTGGTCCAGCTCTGGAAGGTCCTAAAGGCAACCCTGGGCCCCAAGGTCCTCCAGGAAGACCAGGTATGTTTCTGAGTAGAAGGAGAATTATCAGTTTGTTAGTCCATTTATTTCATTTTGCTGGCAGGTTATTCAGCCTTTCTGACGAGAATTTTTAATATAAGAACTTCTTACAAACAAATAGCTTGGTTTACACTTAGCTCCATGCATTACATGGGTTATAATATATTTGTTTTAGTAATGCATTTTATAATTTACTTCAAGTTGAAGTAAATAGTGTTTTTATTAGACTGGTTATTTAAGATAAAGCTGTATTGATAACCTGGTAGCAAAATGTCATCTGCATTATGAACTTGGAGCATGTCATCACAGAAATCATTTTAGTAATCACCAATAGATGCTTGCGGTCCATACCAGAATGGTTGCTATGGTTCTATCACATGATCAGCAGATATCACCAGGCTCAATAAAAAATTTTATCTTCTGTAGGAACTAGGCAATCAAACTTATCTTCAGCATCACAGCATGATCAAATTGACTACTGATTTTTTCATACCAACCTCATATTTGTACCTCATTTGTCTTGTGTTCACTGCTCTAGTAGCTCAATTTTGCATCTGATGTTCACCTTTTCATTTTGTGTCTGTGCTGTCACTTCATTTTACTAATTTGGAAATGCTCACTTTCCTTCTAGATTAATATTGCTGAGGCCCATCACTGGTGATAGGTTATGAATAGATTTTTGAGACTGGATATAGAGTTTTTGTATTTTTGGAAATAGAAAGAATGGCTTTTGCTAATTAAAAAGAGAGAAATCTAAGATTGAAGAAGCATAGCAATTGCCCTTTTATTCTTTGAATATCCATCACTTGTTTTTTAAATGTCTTTTCAAATGAAATTTTGAATTACAGTAAATTCTTGAGTTATTAGAGTTCATTTTAGTAAGATCTGTTGTATAGATATGTTGTATAAACCTGAATTGAATGAGATCACATACTAGGCTCTGAAGACCATTTTGAAAAACTAATCTAATCTGACTTGACTATTCTTAGAGGATATTATTTAAGGTTGTGCCTTTATTACTAATTGAAGAAAACCAGTGAAAATATACTCAGCTATTTTAACTCTCTTGCATGTAGTATAAAAAATTATCTCACTTTGTATTGCATACATTAATTCAGATAAACCAAACTATTATCCTTTGGATATTAAGCACTGTGTTTACCTATTCTTACTCATAATGAAGCTTACTTTTTAACATTAATTTTTAATATGACAACATAAAACATTAGTTACATGGATGCTTTAAAATTACTATTTTTAAAGAAATGACAAAAGTGCTCAGAAGAACACAACCTGAAAAATATTTGATTTTTTATTTGTTTAAAAAATACAGATCAAAATGGGGTTTTAAAAGCAATTTCTCTTCAAATCTGAGCTCATGTAATGATCATTATAAAATTTTTGGACTTTCAAAATATGTCACATATGTGATTTAATTTCAGTGTTAATACTAAGTGGATATAATTTGGTTTATATAAACTGCATGGTTACAACCTTTCAAAATTTTATGTTATTGAATTAAAGTTTAACTTGAAAGTATTTAGTAATGCTTTAGTTTCTCCATGAACCTAACAATTTTGATATTTTTCCTTTTTATTAATGCTGACATTGGGCCTTGGTGAACTTTGACCCCTATCCAGGTCCTACAGGTTAGCTCCTTAACTCCAAAGTAGTAACTGCATGAAGTTTGAAACTTTTCTTACATATTTATATGTGTAATTATGTATTGTGTATATTTACAAATGTGACCGTATATATGTATATATTTACATATATATATATATACACACACACCTTACCTAATGTTTTCAAGTGTTTGAATATATTTTAAAAGCATATATGCCAATTCAGTTCTAATATGGTGGCTTATCTCTAAATTATTAGGAACTTGTAGAGCCCAGTGTTCCTTTTGGAATGACTCTACATTGTCTAATTAAGAAACATGTAACAATTTAAAGTTTATATATTTGTGTCATTTTTGTTCAAAATTAATAGAGTCTAAATAGCTTTGTAAAATGAGTCTAAATAGCTTTGTAAAATATTTTTATCTTTCTTTGGAGTAGAATATATTTTTCCTCTTTGCTTTATAGTAGTTAATGAAAATAAAATTGAATTGTTCTTCAGAAGGACATTTTTGAAGTGTATGCTGTCAGATTCGGCAAATATGTAATGCTTGACTAGCCACACCTTTTACAGTTTTTCAGACATCGTCACATTTTGCCTTGTCACATAGTTTCTAATAAAATTGATATAAAAGACTAATAGGCATAGAATTAAAAAGAAAGAGAAAGAGAAAGAGAAAAGGAAGAAAGAAAGAAAATCAAGTCAACCAACACATTGGAAATTACTTTAACACATACATGTAAAGAAACATACCAAAGAATAATTATCAAAAACTACCTAATGGAAAATTTCTAATTCAAAGTAAAATGTACATACTATCATAAGTAAACAGAGTCATAAGTATCTGAATCCATGAGATATAGTCCTTTTCAACTTTCTAGAGAACAATTTTTTATTATTAATTAAAAATTCATAGTTTTGCATGATTTTAGGAAGTCTTATCTAATTTTTACACCCCCTACACACTTTCTTTCATTGAATTATGGAATGACAGATCTAGAAGGGACCTAAGCTTTACAAATATGAAAAAGAAATTACTCACTGGGCATTTGCCATCTGCAGATGGCAAGATAGATTTTATTCAAGACAGTTGCAAAAGAAGAGATGTTATTGCAGTAGTGGAATAACTGAGCTCAATTCAAATACAACAAAGACACATAGAGACTTAATGACAAAGAACAGAATGAGAAGGTCAGTGAATAAAATTACTAAGAAGCGGCTTCAAAGCCAGGAAGATTCTTGTTAACAGCAGACCAAATACTTAGACATGAAGAGTGGGATCGAGAAGGTGATTGATGGTTGGAAGCATTTGAAGCTGAAGTTTCCTAAAATGATTTAGCAGTGTTCTTGCTGTAACTAGGCTTGGTAGTCCAAAATGCAGGGCCAAGGATAAGATTTAGTAGAGAACAGGCTTCAACGGTGCTGGTCTAAAACTAAATCAAGGAGAGAGTCTTTGTCACATGAAAACTGACACCCAAAGTGGTTAAGAAGTTCATTCAAGATAGTGTTGTTAAGTACTGAGATAATTGAGATGGACTTAAGAGTTTCTGGTGCTCAGTTAAATGTCTTTATTAGAGTAGCTCCCTATCATCTTTCCATGAAGTCTATATCATACTTGATCCATATAATGTAGTTTCTTATCCTAATTATGAATATGATAAATTAATGCAGCATAACTTCTATCATTTTAGTAGACTCCTACTATAACTAACTGGGTCTTACATTTTGTTTCTTGTTTTCTGCTATCTCAAACCCTCACCAACTACTTATAATGGTTTCTTCCATTTTTCCTAAATGAATATCAAGCAGATTAAGACAGTACATGTGATTTAACTATTACTAAGATGAAGAGGAGATGGTTGAAAGTAATTTTAAATTCTGCCCTGCATAGAATGCTGTTGCCTTTATCACTGCTAGACTAGACTTATCTAGGAGATATCTTTTCATACTTATTTTGTGAGGAACTAGATCATATTTTAAGAAGAAAAAGAAAAGTAGACACCTTACTTTAAAACCAATTTAACCATTTCCCTTTCACAAAATATGTTGTAAATTGTTGTTATTGAAAGTCAATCTCTGTGGGCTGGGAAGGTGGCTCAGTGGTAGAGAGCTTGCCTTGCATGCCTGAGGCCCTGGGTTCGATTCCTCAGCACCACATAAGTAAAAAGAAAAAAGCCGGAAGTGGTGCTATGGCTCAAGTGGTAGAGCGCTAGCCTTGAACTGAAGAGCTGAGGGACAGTGCCCAGGCCCAGAGTTCAGGCCCCACGACCTGACCCCCCCCCTAAAAAAAGAAAGAAAGTCAATCTCTGGTTTTCTTTATAAACTTTGAAGAATACAACCTTAAGAGGACACTAGGTTCAAAATATAACAGTTGACTCATCAGCTTATCTTTAGAAATTACCATCCACATACAGGAACCAAGGTTTTTCTGTTGTTTTGGTTCGCAGTTAAACTTTGCTAGTGATTTAAAAAACAATTAATTACAGAATGCCACATCAAAATTGACTTGGCATATAAATCATTAAAATACAGCCATTAGAAATTAAAGACTTAAAAGTTTTGCTATGATGTGATCCAAAGTTTACTTTGGTGCTGGCTCATATTAAAATGTTGTATTTCAGTTAGATATCTTTCTAAGAGTTCTCATTTCTAGCCCTTCTCTAACGAATCTATTCAAGCTTTAAATTATGTTAGATAGGAAGTCTTATTTATTGAACTAAATATGCATGTTCTAATTGTGATCTTCAGTTAGGTTGCTGAATGCAACCTAGAAACAATTTATACAAATGGGGGCATATGGGGCTGGGAAGGTGGTTCAGTGGTAGAGCGCTTGCCTTGCATGCATGAGGCCCTGGGTTCGATTCCTCAGCACCACATAAGCAAAAAGAAAAAAAAAGCTGGAAGTGGCACTGTGGCTCAAGTGGTAGAGCGCTAGCCTTGACCTGAAGAGCTGAGGGACAGCACCCAGGCCCAGAGTTCAGGCCCCATGACCGGACCCCAAAAAAACAAAAACAAAAACAAAAACAAAACAAATAGGGGCATAGTATGCAATATGCATTTGTGAAAATGAAACTAGGAAATGTAAAGGGACATGTGGGACTGGGATCATGGGAAGCAGGGAGAATGATGGAAGGGGGACACTGGTCAAGATGAATTATACAGAAACATTGACATGTTGAACTGGTGTTCCTTAGTGCAATTAAGATAATAAAAATGAGTATTTTTTTCTTACATTAGTTGTACTAGTTTTGAGACTCCACAAGCAAACAATGCACCCTGACCAATGTTCCCATCTCCCATCATCACCCTCTTCTTTCTTCCCTCTGAGAAAAATTTCAAGTTTCATTTTCCTATTTTCATCTACACATAAAAATATATCAATGATTTACCCTTTCCATTTGTTATCCCCATCCCTTGCTGTCTTCCCTGCTCTACAACAGTCCTACTACTTTTCCATCATCAGGGTTTTAGTTCATATTGTGCCAAGAAGTTCACCATGTTATTTCACACATAAATATATTATATTTAAATCAGAAGTACTCACTATTATTAGTCTCTCTTTCTCCATCCTCCTATTTGTTATTGTCCAACATCTTCCAATGGAATTCCTTATGGAATCTTTATACATGCATACATACATCTAAATTTCAAATTAACTTGAAAAGTTGTATTTTTTTTATCAGCAACAATAATGTTTCATATGTATAAATGACATGCTACCATTTCTTTCATTAAGTAATTACTGTAAACTTCTTGAAGGGAAGATTTGATTCTTTCTCTTTTGGGCTTTTCCATAAGTGGTTTGTACTCTGTATTAGGTCTATATCTTAACATTTGATTTTCATTATGAATCAGTCACATGAGAAAGGTTAGGATAGGTAACACTGTTTTCCTATTATGCTCTAAGAGATTGTAATGCACAGCTAGCTATTAATTAGCAGAGCCAAGTATAAAATCATAGTTCTTCTCACTCCTGAGTCATAGTTCTTTAGTGCAATTTATTCTCTCCGCTAATGTCCAATGTTTAAAAATCATAGCAAAACTTTTAAGAAAAGAAAATTGTTTATAGTCAATTAATATTAACCAAGATATGTTCTATTTATAGGCTTTTAAATCTTTTTATTTAATGATCCTCTAAATAGTGAATAACTTGAAGTAAGATGTATGCTTAATAATAATGATGATGATGATGATGATAATGATAAATTATAATGTTTTCTGTGGTTTTGGGTAGGATATTGCATGCCAAAATAGTTTAAAGTAGTTCTTCACTGATAGTCTTCATATATTTTGAAAATTTGAATCTTGAATTTCAGTTTCATCAGAATTCAAATATACAATGGCTTTTTCTCTTGAAGTACTTATGCAGATATTTATATACAGAAGGTAGTCTCCTGATGAATTATTTTAAAAAATCAGAACATGGCTTTATGTGATAGGTTTATACTCATGTTTTAGATTTTTCTTTGTTTCTTTTGTTTTTTGCAAGTGAGGATTTTAAAGTTAACTATTCTCACGTTGTATCAGTTTGACAATATAAAGAAATTGTCACTTTCCGTTTTTATTAAAGGATGGCAGAAGTCAAGATGGACCTAAAACATTTATCCAAAATTACTCTTTTGTTAAATGGAGGCTATCAATGAAATAGTACTAGCTTACCAACTTCAATGTTTTGAGAAGCTAACTTTTGAAAAACCACAGTAGCAGCATTAACATGATACCTTCAGTACAGTTTTCCATTTTCTAGATTAGTGAAAATCATATTATTCTCTAGAATATTTCCTATTTGAAAAAGATTTGGCTCTTTATACTCCTGTATGGTTATGTTTGCGTGCTGATTATGCTATAGGTATAAGTAATGCTGGCAAAGAAGATTATTGTTTAACTTGTGGTATAATGTGAACCACTTCTAACTCAATCTTATTTTGTACTGTGTGATGTCTGACACTGCTAACATCGATCTTTGGGCTTTGGTGAATCTGATCTTCCCAGGTTTTCAAGGTTAGACTCTTCACTGGTCAGTTCTTGTTTTTGTTTTAATGCTTTTTACATGTGATAAGAGAAATGTACTTTATTTTGCTATCTCAGAAGTCATTAATAGTATGGCTATTCTCAAATACCAGCTACTTGGGTTTTACCACTTTGGTGAAGGTAATGTGAATTGTTTGTAACTGAGCTTGGAATAATTATTAGGTTGACTCTATAACAGCTAATCCTACATAGAAACATACTGAATTTTAAATGTATATACATGTGTGTTTACCTTCTAGATGTCAGTAATACATGTTTTTAGGCATGAAGCTGGTTTATTTATAATCTCTACATAGATTTTTTTAAAAAATTGTTGCATCATGTTGCCTTCAGCTCTGTGTTTATGGCTCTTTGCAATAATACAAGAAGAAAACTATTCAGTACTGTTAAAATAAAACAAATATGAAAACGAACTTTACAACTTCAGTGCGAGTGGGAGGTTGGGGGGGGAGGGGGGAGAGGGTAGTAGTTGCGGAGGTGGGAAGGAAGGGATGGTAGGGGAAAAACAAAGGAGGAAGCGACAATGCTCCATAGGAAATGTACTCATTACCTTACTCATGTAACTGTAACCCCTCTGTACAGTATTTTTACAATAAAAAGTATTAAAAAAAAGAAAACAAATATATCTCTTATGCAATTAGCATCTCATTAGTTTAAGTTTGAAGTACTCTGAACAGCAGGTCTGAATTAAATGTAAAATTCCAAGTATTTTCTTTTAATTGCAAAAGGAGCAGACTTTTTTACCCTCAAATGATACAATGTTCTGTTAATTTCAAAATGCAGAAGATGGTAGTCAAAAGTTTCTTTCTTCCCATCGTATATCTTACCTTGTCATTGTTATCAGGTTGGTTCAGTGATAACTCATTTTTCTCTTAATAAGCTAATTTGCTACCTGATTTCTTGCCTAAATCACACAAACTAGTAAGTTTGTTTAGAAAATTCTATGTAGTATATTTGAACCAAGCCATTGTAGTTTTGTTTTGTTGTTTTTTATTAAATATATTTTTATTGTAAAGATACTGTACAGAGGGGTCACAGTTACATGAGTAAGATAATAAGTACATTTCCTACTAAGCATTTTTACCCCTTCCTTTGTTTTCCCCTACCATTCCTTCCTCGCCTTTCCCCCCAGCTCCTCCCCCCCCCAAGTTGTAAAGTTTGTTTTCAACATAGTGTCTTGTACACCTCATTGTTACAGTGGGTCAACCTGTATCCTTGTTTCAGCATTTTTAAAGTAAAAAGTATCCAAATACTTTGTTTATTACTGGGAAGGGCTATAGTGATTATATGAGTAAATTGTTTAGAGGTGAAAATGATTTCTATACTATCATGAATTTTTGTATTCTTGTGTAGCAGATAAAGTAGTGTTACATAATGAAATCACAGAAAACACCTAAAATGTTAAAAAAAAAGGTTTATATTTTAATATAAAAATAAATATAAAAATAACAAAACCTTCACAGTTCTTACTGAGTGCCAGGCACTATGTCAAGTAATTTATTTATGCTATTTCATTTTGTTCTTGTGATTCTTGTTTCTGTTTCATAAAAAGAAGAACTTGAAGCCAAAGGGAGGAATGATCTTCTTAGGGTCAAATAGCTAATTCAAACTCAGCTTTGTAACTCCAGGGTCCAGTGCTATTAATCACTCAGTATTCTGCCTTGTTATTATGTAGCCAATGATTAAGAGTCCTAAGAATTTGGAAGGAGAACTAAAGTCTGAATTTAATCTCAGATCAAAATGGTGACCCTTTGTCCATATATAAATGGGACCTCAGTGTTATAAATTCATGTACATCTGATAGTTTCTTAAAAAATAATACCAATTGTTTTCATTTTTGTTGAAATTAATTTTAAAAAACTCCTAAGAGTACTGGAGAGAAAATATATGTGGTAGCTATTAACTGTTCATTATTTAGGTATTTGTCATTGTTTTCTTAAAGCAGTACTATTTAGTATCAGCCACCATCATTAAACATGATGCAAACAAGTAGAACCTATTTTCTACCTCCTGACAAGTCTGGCCCACCAGTTTGCTTAATGGACCTGACAGGTTAAAAACATAGCTGAGCAAAATTCCATCTTAAATTATCTCATTTTTTAATAAGATATGCAGAATGTTTATTTTTTCTTAAAAGATTTATAATGCAAAAACTATATAAACTTTTCATGTGGTACTAGGAATTAAACTCAGGGCCTCATGTATGGAAGGCACATACTATACCACTGAATCACAGCCACAGTCCATGAAAACATTTTAAAAAGTATGTGTTAGTTGGACATAAGTGGCTCATCCCTGTAATCCTAGCTCCTCAGGATGATGAGAGCTGAGGACCATGGTTCAAAACCAGTTCCAGCAGGAAAGTCTGTGAGACTTTCTCATTAACTACCCCCCTCAAAAAAAAAACACCCTGGAAATGGATTTGTGAATTAAATTGTAGAACATTATTCTTGAGCAAAAAGAATCAGGAATGTTCACACAGGCACACACACACAAAGTTTTTAAAGTACTTGTTGAAACGATAAATTTCTCACACTTTAAAAAACCTCCATGTCAGGGGTGGGGTGAGGAAGGAGTTGGGAGGTGGCAAAGGAAGGGATGACAGGGGAAAACAAAGGAGGAATTAACAATGTTTGATAGGAAATGTACTCATTACCTTGTAACTCATGTAACTGTAATCCCTCTGTACAGTATCTTTACTATATATATATATATATATATATATATATGTAATATATATATATATATATATATATATATCCCATGTCTCAAAAAATTAAGGTTATCTGACTTAAATACCTGAATTGCATAGTAGGATGTATTGAGCCAGTCCCTGGTTTGATTTCCCAGCACCACAAAACAATTGCATAGAAATATATACTGGATAAAAATGTAACTTCTTACAAATATAGCAATTTAATGTTTTGCAATACAGGGACTCAAACCCATAACTTTGTGCATTGTAGGCAAGAAAAGTTTTACACCTCCAGCTCAAAGTGATTTTATTATAACCAGAGTAAGACAAATGGCTTGAATTCACCATTGCCTTAACATAGTGGTCCTTTAAGTGTGGTCCTGACAACTGAATGGATTCAGTTTCTACAGGACACATTAGAATGCAGATTCTTGGATGCCTCCTCATTCTTACTGTAGCCAAAATTCTGGGGCTAGTCCATGAATCTTTACAACCTTCCCCCACCCACACATGATTCTGCTGCATGCACACTCCAAATTGAGAATAGTTCTGTCTAGTCAATTAAATATGCATAACGTTAACTAAAAGGGATTAAATGCTTAAATTCCACAAAACAGCATTAATAACAAAAAGAGCTGAGCCCAATTTAGATTAGGAAGGAACTCATCATAATTCTATATATGATAATATAGCTTTGATTTTGTCCACAAATAATATGTAATTATTTGATATTTTAAAAGGCTGATAGTTATGCTCTACTGAAATGTGATCATTTGTTATGCATTATAAGGTCTACCAGGTCCAGAAGGTCCACGGGGTCTCCCTGGAAATGGAGGTATTAAAGGAGAGAAGGGAAACCCAGGCCCACCTGGGCAACCTGGCTTGCCTGGCTTGAAAGGAGATCAAGGACCACCAGGACTCCCGGTAAGAAATAGCAGTAGGCATGACACTTGCAAGAGGATTGTGGGTGTTTGCATTCAAAATGAGAATATACAGCTATCACATTTTAACTAGCACTCATTAGACAAGACCCCATGTATAGCTTGGAGTAAGTTAAAAAGGAAGTAGAAAGCAAGTTTTCTATAGTGTTCCAATGAAAAGTCTTTGATATTTTATAGCAAAAGGGTTCCTCAAAAGATACTTTACTTTCATTGAAAGAAAACTTATGCAAAGGAGACATGTATATCAGAACATTGCACTTGGATTTGTCCACCTTGTGGGAAGTAATTATGTAACTATAGTTTAGACTTTGAAATGAAAAGAGTTAATGTCAAGATTCAGTTCTAGCCGGGCACCAGTGGCTCACACCTGTAATCCTAGCTACTCAGGAGGCTGAGATCTGAGGATCACCGTTCAAAGCCAGCCCGGGCAGGAAAGTCCGTGACTCTTATTTCTAATAAACCACTAGAAAATTGGAAATGCCGCTATGGCTAAAGCAGTAGTGCTGAAGAGCGCAAGGACAGTGCCCAAGCCCAGAGTTCAAGCTCGACTGACAAAAAAAAAAAAAATTCAGCTCCACTGTATACTTTTGCTTTATGTCACTGAGGAAAAAAAACACTTGAGTTTCTGTTTTATATATGTGTGTGTATGTGTATATATATATATATATATATATATATATATATATATATACTCATACACACATTATATATATTTATGTATGTATATATTATTATTCTATACATGTGTATATGCATATAGTCTTTAACAGCCTATCTACTCACACATGAACTTTTTTACCTTAATTTGAATGGCCTGTAGTCAGATACTTCTTATGGATCCTCAAAGCTAGCCTCATTCCTTTAAACAGATGTTTGGTAGATTTGACAACTAAGACTATTTGAGCTGTCTTCTAACTGTAAAAGTTGCTTTATAGTGGAATAAGTCCTAATTATTCATGTTTTCTAGTATCTAACCTTTTCCCATGCATTACTTTTCTTCTAGTTACTTAGATTTAAAAATGTAGTCATCTCATGTTTATTCTCTATTCACTCCTTACCTCATTCTTCTTCATGTATTTTTGCATTCACAATTATTGATTGATATATTTTCTTCATTTGTGCTCTTTCTGTATGGGTGCATTTACATGCGTACAACTACATGCGCATATATATTGAAACATATGAGAATAAGTTGCTTCTTGACTCTTTGCCATTTAGTACTCAATACATATTTTCTAAGACTAGAGATACAATCTTATATAACTACAATATAGCTATCTATTTCATAAAGTTTAATGAAGACTTAATACTTTAATTTCTATCTTTCATATTCCAATTGTGCTAATTGACCATAGTAAAATGTTTAAGCATTTATTCTTCTGGTTCAGGATAGACCAAATCATTTTTGGATCTCCACAATTCCAAAGGGGTTCCTAAGCCTTTTTTTCTTTCATGACCTTGATATATATTTTTTAAATATAGCCTTCCCCATTTTAAAAATAGAATAGCCTGTTTGTCTGATGCTTCTTCATATTTAGATTCAGGTTATACAGTCTCAGCTGGAATAATACATGAGTGATATTATATCCTCCTCAAAGTAATATGTAAGAGACCTGTGATGCCCACATGCCTCTTCACTTATGATTTTTTTTTTTTTTTTTTTTTTTTGTCGGTCGTGGGGCTTGAACTCTGGGCCTGGGCGCTGTCCCTCAGCTCTTCAGCTCAAGGCGAGCGCTCTACCACTTGAGCTACAGCGCCACTTCCGGTTTTCTGGTGGTTTATTGGAGATAGGAGTCTCACGGTCTCTCCTGCCCGGGCTGGCTTTGAACCGCGATCCTCAGATCTCAGCCTCCTGAGTAGCTAGGATTACAGGCGTGAGCCACCAGCGCCCGGCTTTCACTTATGATTTTAATTTGATAACCCAATGAAGTTATTGTCTAGTTTCTCCCCTGTATAGTTGCTATTTTCCCTTTGCAATTCATAAACAAAACTGTGAGAAGGCACCTTAAGACCATACAAATATATGCTCATCATCAGATTTGACATTCATTAATGATTTTTGCCTCAGCCAACTCCTACTCTGAACATGGCAAAATCACTTTGCATCTCAAACACTACTTCCACATGTACCAGTCAGCCCTACTATAAGCAAGAATCCTGCCTTCTTTCCTATTTATGCACATACTCATTACCAGTACAGACTCATGATTTCTCATTTTTCCAGTGATTTTTGAATTTTTAAGCCATCTCTATTTCTGATGTTCACATTGCAGATTTCATAGCCCTCTTAAAGTGAATCCTGTAATTTTCTGACATGCTTCCAGTATCCTCTTTTTTTCAACTACTTTCTTATATTTTGACATTCTTACCTTACCCCACTTTTATTCTTACTATGAAAAGCTTCATTGTTCAACATTTGGACTAGTACAATAGCCTCTTAAATGATCTTGCCAGTCTATATTCTTCTTTTAGATTTATTCTAGAGCTATTTTTTCATTCTTTTGCTTTTTGTACATTTTGTGGCTCTCAAACCAATTAACAGGCCTTACAATATATTTGCTAAGTCTTGTAATTTTATTGTTTCTATATATGTAAGTCTAATACAAGTACCTCAGACCTACACTGAAAAAAGTTTTTTGCTACTGCTTATTTAATACACGCATCATGCCAAACTGTTTTCTAACCATTTACTATATACCGCTTAGTATATACCATGTCATTTAATCCTTACCACCACTCCATGAAATAGATGTAATATTATTTTCTGCATGTTAGAGGTGAAACAACTATAGATCAAAAATTTAATTAACCTAATTCATGTAACATAACATGAGGCAAAGTTGGGATTTTAATCCTAGAAGTGGAAATATAGTGCTGTTAACCACTATGCAGTACCTTTACTGTTTTTTCTCCCCATTTTTTTCTAACAATAATGATTTTTAAAATTCAGGGTAACCCTGGCCGACCAGGTCTCAATGGAATGAAAGGAGATCCTGGACTCCCTGGTGTTCCAGGATTCCCAGGTATATAAAGGGATGTTTTGAAGTTTCTCTTTATTGAAACTCCTTTATGACAAGATACCCATTTTCTGATTTGTTTTGAGTAAATTCTGTGGCCCATTGCTTTGCTGTGCAATTGTGGATACCGTTTTTGCAGGCATGAAAGGACCTATTGGAATACCTGGTTCAACTGGTCTTGAGGGTGAACCAGGACTTACTGGCCCACCAGGTAAGAATTATTCCTGAAGTTAATTATACCTGATACATAGACACATTCTTTTACCCAAAACCATCATAGTCTAAATAACAATTTTTAATCTCTTAAACTTTCTATTTTGTTAATGTCATATTGATATCAGAATTTTACATTTTAAGATAGATGCAAAGCCTGAGATTTTTATTGACTTTTATATAAATGTCCCATATTCAAACAGATCACAAGCCTTATGTTGGTATATATATTTTTTTTTGGGGGGGTCCGTCCGGTTGTGCCTGAACTCTGGGCCTGGGCTCTGTCCCTCAGCTCTTCAGCTCAAGGCTAGCGCTCTACCACTTGAGCCACAACGCCACTTCCGGCTTTTTTCTTTTTGCTTATGTGGTGCTGAGGAATCAAACCCAGGGCCTCAGGCATGCAAGGCAAGCGCTCTACCACTGAGCCACCTTCCCAGCCCATGTTGGTATATTTTTTTATGTTCAACTATTTCTTTTTCCTAACTGAGGCTTATAAAGGTTTTCTGTCAGAAGGTATTTGCTGAATTCCCCTACTAATGTTATGCTGATTAAGAGTTGCAAATAGTGTCTGAAATGAGATGGATTTTTTTAGAGAAGAGGATTGTCTTCCCCAACACTATTGTCTTAGCTTAATAATGAACTAGGACTTCTGATAACAGTAATGTGCATGGCTTCAAAGGAGATAGGATATTTCTAATTTTTTCCATTTATCCTAAGAATCTTACTTATTTTTCATTCAGCTGGGTGAGATAATAGTAGTTTTCCCAATCAGATTTCTATTGGATATGTTTCTCCCATAACAGCTCTTTTCTTCTGACTTCAGTCACTTTAGACTATTTCTTCTGGTGTTTTTCCTCCTCAAATTCACATTTGTGTGTTCTGTCTTTTAGGTCCTCCTGGGTTACCTGGTCCTTCAGGACAGAGTATTATAATCAAAGGAGATGTTGGTCCTCCAGGGGTTCCTGGTCCACCCGGGTTAAAAGGTCCACCAGGATTACCAGGCCCTCAAGGTTTACCAGGTACCTCTGTAGATCATCTCCTAAGGCCTGTCTACTTGAGAATATATTCTGTGTTTCTCCTTTTGCATGTCAAAGTTTGTCTCTGACAATAGTCACAGCAACGAGTCGAATACTATGCCACTTTAGCTCATTTCTTTTTACTAGAAAATGTTCAGTTTTCTCGTGTCCCAATTTTTATAGGCTCTTACACATTTTTGAAGCTCATCTGCCTATTCTTATTTAAATGATTACGCTAGTGTTAGAACTATAGTGAAAGGGATATGCATTTTAAGAGAAGTAAGTCAGGCCTAGAGAGACAAAGGATGCATGTTTACCCTTCTATGTGAAAGCTAGGTTTATCTCATAAACTTACCAGTAATTACATTGGGTGGTATGAAAATGTATAAAGATTTATAACTGAAATATGATAGATGCAAGGGAGAAATTACTGTAATTTTGTAGAAAGGCAAACTTTGTAGAAAGGCAAACTTTGTAGAAATATCAACACAATAAATACCAGAAAGTGGGTATGTGGAAGGGGTGTAGTAGGGGTGGGGCAAAGGGAAAAGCATAGAAGAATGGAGAGGAAAAGGGGAAGAATGCAGTGGAGAACTCAATGTATAGCCTACAAAATTAAGAAAAGAGAGAGAAGGGATGCGTAAGGAATGAAGGAGAGAGAATTTTGAAAGGACTTTTATTGATTGAGATGCATTGTATTCATAAAATGCTTTGTTAAATGGCAATTCCTTTGTACAACTACTTAAAGATAGTACATACATAAATAAATACATAAAGTAAACATTTTTTAAAAGATCTAGTACTTTCTCTATTACAGTCTGATCCTCTGGAAATTGAGCACAGAATTGAACCTGGGACCTTGTGCATACTAATGCAAACACTTCACTGTATATCCTCAAATATATCCTCAAATCCTCTTTGACTTTTAAACTATTGTTTACTCATTTTTTTGACTGACTGTATGTTTGTAGCCAGTATTGATTACAAAATAAATTAAAGCTAGGATAAAATTCAGTCTTTCCCCCTGTTACCAAGTGGGTAGCAGTCTTTCCAAAAATTAAGTGTACCTATCAGTAACAACCCTATCTATAATGGGATAGATAACAAAAGTTACAACCTGCCTTCCTGTCTGGTTTGCAAGGTAAATATAATATAGCAGCCATATTGAGGAATTTTCCCCAAAGCAAGTGAAAATTTTTTTATATTGTAATTTTTTAAATAAGTTTTTTATTGTGTAAATTCTGCAGAGGGGTTACAATTACATGAGCAAGGTAATGAGTGCATTTCTTATCAAACATTGTTGCCTCCTACTTTGTTTTTCCCCTACCATCCCTTCCCTCCCATCTCCACAACTACATTCCCCCCCCCACCCCAACCCCCACCCCCGCCTAAATTTTAGTTTGTTTTTCGACATAGCATCTTGTACATCATAAGCTAAATCCTGTCTACTTCTTTTGTCCTGGATCTGAACAATCCCTTCATTTAGATGGTTTTAAGACAAAACTGGATTTTGAATTCATTGTTTTAGAAACCTTAAGTCTCCTAAATCTATCTCCATGTGAACTTAATCTACCCATATTTGAAAACCTCATTTCTTCTTTGGTTTCAATGAGTGTGAATGCTAAAATAATATTCATTGAAATAAACTCCAAGAAATAGAAATGAGTTTTTCCCCGTTTGTTGCTGTTTTTGTTTTCTTTCCCTTTTGTCTTCTTTGTTCATTTATCTGTCTTTAGGAGGGTAAGGGCTCACAGAAATGGAGAGACAAAGGGAGAACAAATACAGCAGTGATACTCACTAGACACTATGTTGAAAATGAACTATACAACTTGTGGGTGGGGATAGGAGGGATAAACTGGAAGAGACCAAGGGAAGTTCTGACATTATTCAAAAAGAATTGTATTCTTTATCTGATGTATAAATGTATATCATGTTTATAGCAACAAGAAAAATGCATAAAAACCATATTTCTTTGCCTGTAGGTGCTACTGGCCCACCAGGAAATCCTGGACGTAATGGACTCCCTGGTTTTGATGGTGCTGGAGGGCGCAAAGGAGACCCAGGTGTGCCAGGACAGCCCGGTAAGAAAGTTAACCTTGCTGGGTGCCAGTGGCTCATGCCTGTAATCCTAGCTATTCAGTAGGCTGAGATCTAGAGATCAGTGCCAGCTAGGGCAGGAAAGGCCTTGAGACTCTTATCTCCAATAAACCACCAGAAAACTGGAAGTGGCACTCTGGCTCAAATGGTAGAGCACTAGCCTTGAGCTGAAGACCTGAGGGACAGCGCCTAGGCCCCACACTTCAAGCCCCACTACCGACGACAACAACAGAAAGAAAGAAAGAAAAGGAAGGAAGGAAGGAAGGAAGGAAGGAAGGAAGGAAGGAAGGAAGGAAGGAAGGAAGGAAGGAAGGAAGGAAGGAAGGAAGAAAGAAAGAAAGAAAGGAAGGAAGGAAGGAAGGAAGGGAGGGAGGGAGGGAGGGAGGGGGGGGAAAGGAGGGAGGGAGGGAGGGAGGGAGGGAGGGAAGGAAGGAAGGGAGGGAGGAAGGAAGGAAGGAAGGGAGGGAGGGAGGGAAAGGAGGGAGGAAAGGAGGGAAGGAAGGAAGGAAGGGAGGGAGGGAGGGAAGGAAGGAAGGAAGGAAGGAAGGAAGGAAGGAAGGAAGGAAGGAAGGAAGGAAGGAAGGAAGGAAGGAAGGAAGGAAGGAAGGAAAAGTTAACTTTTAAGTCTTTTAAGTCTGAGAGGACTTTGGATATAGGCCTCCATTCAAGGCCTCCACTGTGTTATCTTCCTCTGAATATTATGTACAGCTGGCTGTTGAATCTGGAGCCAGATTTTTTTTAAGGCAGAGCCAAAGAAAGTTTCTACTATAAAAAAATTTACAAATGTATTTTTTGTGTGTCTGTAGAATACTGGGAAGCCCAGCTTTTTCTCCAGAGTACTCACTATAATTATGTGGTTGAGTAGTTTTTTTCTTTTTTTATCTTGCATATTTTGCTTCTTTTTCCTCCTCATTCTTCCTCTTTATTGCAGAGCTGGGGCTTGAACACAAGGTTATGTACATTTCAGGCAAGCACTCTACCACTGAGTCACATCCCCAGTTCTGTACACCTCATTTTCATACATCATTGACATATCCCTTGAATACCTGAGAATTATTCCATGGTGGAGTAAAATAACTGTAAAATTTAAAAACTAAGTGATACCCAGAGAATTTTGTAAGGTATATGGTAATTCGTGTTGAGATTATATTAATATACAGACATTCATGAATAGATAAATACTTTTGATAATGTTTTTGAGTCTGGCATCTACCAAATTTCCCCTGACCCAGACCAGTTAAAATCATACCCATAAACCTAATTATTTAGGAGCCCATGATAGGGAGAATTGGGCTTTGAGGCTAGTTCCTACAAAAAAAAAAATTCAAGACTCTTAACAACAAAAAAGTTGCTGTCATCCAGAGATGGCAGGAAGTGTAAACATTAAGCATATGATCCAGGCTGGCCTGGGGAAAAGATGAGATAGTATCTCAAAAATAATCAGCACAAAATGGGCTGGAGGTGTGACTCAAGTAGTGCCTGCATAGCAAGCACAAGGTTCTGATTCAAACTTAGTACTTCAAAACATAAATAAGTTTCCATGTATAGTCAACTTAAAAAAATTAATTCAGGAAGTGGCGCTGTAGCTCAAGTGGTAGAGCGCTCGCCTTGAGCTGAAGAGCTGAGGGACAGCACCCAGGCCCAGAGTTCAAGCCCCACAACCGACAAAAAAAAAAAAAAGAAATTACCTGACTGATGAAATGATATCCCCTTCTGTATAACACCTCAAGAATAACAATAAAATTATTTAAAAAAAAATTAATTCAACTTGGATAAAAACAAATTGACATGTGATTCATAAATTATAATAGATCATTAACTCAATAGATTGTTCATACATGTTGTCAACTCTAGATAATATAAAGTCTAAATTATAGAAATATAAAAAGTCTGTACCAGCAATAAATATCAGGAGCAACAAGGCAAAGTAGAGATCCATGTGGCCTTCCTAAAGCCAATAATCTGCCAATTCATTAATTTTGTGTTTCTAGCAAAGAAAGAAGTTAGTGTCACCTTAATCAGGCAGGCATAGCTATGAAGGTTCTTAAAAATTAAAGTTATACATACATACTTTTAAGTGAGCTCAAATCAAGATACTATACAGGGAAGAAAACCAGTGATAGATTAAAATAAACATTTTGAAAAGTCTTAAGAATGCTTTGTCTATTTTGTAAACAATAGGTGTATTTGAGAATGCTTTCACATGTAGAGTTAAAGGAACATTTATTTTCAGCACTGCAGCTGGCAGACTGACAGAAACCATATCTTTCTTTCCCATTGATGAACAAACAGCAGGCTGAACATTGATCATGGGGTTCAGACTCCTTTAGTATTATAGTAAAAGATTTGATAATTTATAGCCTCCCCAGTGTTTAATGTCTTCAGGCAATGCCGGAAGAAAACATATACATTTTAATCACTTTGAGAGCAGGGGACCATTGTTTCTAAACCCATGATATTTGACAAAGCCTTTAATAAGACTGTAAACATTGAATAAATTATCTCATCAAATGAGATCATTATGTTTTGTCTATAGCCATAATAGTGGCTCAGAGCTTACTTAATCTTGTATACTGATGATTTCATGGAAATAGGTTCCCGGGGTTTGGATGGTCCCCCAGGGCCAGATGGACTGCAAGGTCCTCCAGGTCCCCCTGGAAGTTCTTCTGTTGCCCATGGATTCCTCATCACACGCCACAGCCAGACAGCAGATGCACCACAATGCCCACATGGAACGATCCAGATCTATGAAGGCTTTTCTCTCTTGTATGTGCAAGGAAACAAAAGAGCCCACGGCCAAGATTTGGGTGAGATTATTGGCATCTTATTTTTTTCTGTGCATTTTGGGTTTGTTTTGAAATTTCTGTTGGATTCTAGAGTAACCATGTCTAAAGTGTACTTACTCTATTCTTTTGTTGGCCTATGTTAATTGTACAAAATACTATTTCGCTATGATGTTTTTATACCTACATACTATGTACCTTGATCATTTTCACCTCATAACCTTCTCTTGAACCCTCTTTCTTGCTATCTCTCCCCTCTCCTAAAATAGACCTCCTTCTTCTTTCATGTCTTAAAAAGTCTAGATTCTCTATATGAGATTTGAAAACATATAATATTCATGAGCCTGGCTCTAGTTCCATCCATTTCCCAACAAAAGATATGATGATTTTGTTCTGTTCTATGGTTTAGTAAAATTCCATTGAGTGTATTTGTGAAATTTCTAATATACATTCATTCATTGATAGGCTTTTATCCATTGCTTTTATCCATTGGCTGTGGTGGTTATTGTGTTGCAGTAAACATATATGTCTACTGTACGCTCACTTTGACTCCTTCTGGTCCATATCCAGAAGTGGTATAACACAGGGTGATGTGGTAGTTACATTTTTCTGCATTCTAATTTCCATAGTGGTGGCACTAATTTATATTCCCAACAGCATTATGTAAATTTCCTATCCCCTCACCTTGCATCCTCTAGCATTTGTTGTTTTCTTGATGATAGTCATCTAGGTGACGTGGAATCTCAATATAATTCTATTTACATTTCACTGACAGCTAAGCATATCCAACATGTCTTCTTGTATTTATTGGCCATTTGTATTTATTCTTTGGGAACTGTCTACCAGATCATATTAATTGTATTGTTTTTTCTCTTTGTGTTTAATTTTTTGAGTTCTTTATATGCTGATGTATCAATATCCTTTTGAAACATCCAAATTGAAGACCATATCAAGCATGTTTATTTGTTTATTTATTTATTTTTGGGTCCGGTTGTGGGGCCTGAACTCTGGGCCTGGTCACTGTCCCTCAGCTCTTCAGCTCAAGGCTAGCGCTCTACCACTTGAGCCACAACACCACTTCCGGCTTTTTTCTTTTTGCTTATGTGGTGCTGAGGAATCGAACCCAGGGCCTCATGCATGCAAGGCAAGCACTCTACCACTGAGCCACCTTCCCAGTCCTCAAGCATGTTAATATAGAACTGTGATCATCAGATCTCAGCTTCCTGAGTAGCTAGGATTACAGATGTTAGCAATTACCGCCTGGCTTTTCTTTTTGAAAGGTTATTTTATTATTATTATTATTATTATTATTATTATTATTATTATTATTATTATTATTATTTTAGAAGAAACTAAAGATAGGTAGTGGTGGTTCATGCCTGTAATCCTAACTGAGTTGTGAGAATTGTGCTTTTAAGCTATTTGGCGTTCATGAGTCACTTATCTCCAATTAACCACCAAAGTTAATAGTGGAGCTGTGGCTTGAGTGTTAGAATGCTAGCCTTGAGCAAAAAGGCTCAGAGATCGCACCCAGGCTCTGAGTTCAAGCCCCAGGACTGGCACAAAAAATAATAAAGTTTTATCTTTTCATGCCATTTCTTCTTAGGAACTGCTGGCAGCTGCCTTCGTCGATTCAGTACCATGCCTTTCATGTTCTGCAATATCAATAATGTTTGCAACTTTGCTTCAAGAAATGACTACTCTTACTGGCTCTCCACCCCAAAACCTATGCCAATGAACATGGAACCACTGAAAGGCCAGAGTATCGAGCCATTTATTAGTAGGTGAGACTTTTAGCTTTGATTTCTACCAATCCTCAGTTTAATCAGAAGCCATTTCAATGCCAATAATCAGATGACATTACTCTCAGGATAAAAAGATATTAAGGATCTCTTTTAATATTTACTCCAGTATTTAGTTGGTCTGTATTTATTGAGAATGTGATATTGATCAGGTCCACTGATACACATAGTATTATATACAGAGAACTTACAGCCTAGTCATTAGACAAATGCATACATAAAGAAATGTCGGTGTGGGGGGGGGGTATAATTGGGTGGGGGGAGGGGGGAGGCGGGGAAGGGAGGTGAAGGGTAAACAAAGGAGGAGGCTGCAATGCTTGGTAAGAAATGTATGCATTATCCTGCCCATGTAATTGTAGCCCCTCTGTACAGTATGTTCTCAAATAAAATAAAATACAATTAAAAAAAAAAAAAAGAAAAAAAGAAATCTGATATACATCAAGATTGGACTAAATGCTTCAATAATTCAAATGAAAATGTTTTTGAAACAAGGGAACAGGATGGTTAATTCCAATTTATATGTGCTTGATGGATTGAAAGGGTACCTCTCAAGGGGAAAGGGACATATTAGGCAGAGAGAATAGATAGGCAGAGGTGATCAATTAATGTATCTAGAATGTAATTTTTAAAGCCTGTGTGTAGAGAAAAGATTGGATAGTTACATTGAGCCTAGATTGTAGAATGGTTTCAGTGTTATGCTTTCATTTATAGTTTGGGGTTTATTTGGTATATTCTTCCCAAAAATTTGAGCAAGACTTCAAGGAGAATCAAGGAGCCAATAGTAAATTGCATGGATTATGAAAAGGATAGTGCTGTGGTACAGAAAACAGTAAAATTGAATGTATTGTTGTAGCCCAGATGGGAATGCCTTAGATCTCACAGTGGGGGACATGTATCATATTATTAAGATACATAGGATTTGCAATTGATGAGCTGTGGGAAGCAGAAACTGACAGGTGACATTTGTCACATAAATAGCTAAAAGGGAAGCAGTACCATTAATAAAGCATTCTTTGAACCCTGGAATTCTCATTTAACTTAGTCACCTAAATGATATATTGCCACTATTATTCTGATCATCATTGAAGATTATAGTAATTGTAAAGGACAAATCATTGAAAAGTATAATTTCTGGAATTTGTTTTGGTTGGTACTAGGGATTGAACTCAGAGCTATATGCTGGATAGCCAGGCACTCTACCAGTTGAACCATGCCATCAGTCTGAAAATGCAGTTTCTTTGCCATTGCATGTTAAGATTAAATTTAGTTCACAGTAATAAATTTATTGTTCCAATTGTGAAGAAATACATTTTATAAGACCTTTGGGAATGTGTGTGTATGTGTTTTTTGTCAGTCTCAGATTTTAGGAGTAGAACATCCTCTAAATTTATTATGTAGGTGAACTGCAAAATTACCCTCAGTCATATTTTATGAGGTCCTTTATGCTGTCTACTAAAAATCTGATGGAGGTAGCCACATTCAGTCTTTTGCTATTTTATACATGTGACACCCACATCTCTAAGTGCCTGTTCCTGCCCCACATTTTGGATCTGTTGCACTTATCCAAATATGGCCAAATGGTTAATAAATATTTCTTGGGCTTAAAAAAATAAGTAGAGCCTAAGAAAATGTTAGTTTCAGCCAGGCTTTGGTGGCTTATGCTTGTAAACCTAGCTACTCAGGAGGCTGAGGATTATAGTTCAAAGCCAGCCTGGGTAGGAAAGTCAGGGAGACTCATCTCCAGTTAACTCCCAGTGGTGCTGTGGCCCAAAGTGGTAGAGCTCTAGTTTTGTGTAAACTCAGGGGCACTCAGGCCCTGAGTTCAAGCCCCACAACCAACAAAAAATGTGATCGCAGCATTACTAAATATATTACTAAATATAACCTCCAGCTGGGCACTTTGACAGCAAGCAGTGTGTGTAACACTCTAAGCCAAACTCTTACAGCAATTATAACATTGACTGTAGCAAGTTTAAATACAAATTTAGGGCAGAATGGAACATGTAATGGAACATATAGACCTATCAGTTTTAGGAAAAAGTTTACCATTTTAGATTACAATTTTATTGTACGTATTGGAAGATAGTACTAAGACAAAAGTAGTTCTCCAAGTGCATTTTTTACCTACCAAGAAAACTTCCCAAGAAGAATTGCCATTTCCCACATACTTACTTTGTACATTTTGTTCTTTCTCTTCTCTTTACCAGATGTGCAGTATGTGAAGCTCCAGCTGTGGTGATTGCAGTTCACAGTCAGACCATCCAGATTCCCCACTGTCCTCAAGGATGGGAATCTCTGTGGATCGGTTATTCCTTTATGATGGTAAGAAACACTTGTCTTTGCCATCCTCAGCATAGTTGACTCTTTTTCATATGGACATTTCTCCCCAATTCCAGTAATTTCTCTCAGGTGTGTAGTGAGCTCACTGAATCTCAGACAGCTTCCCTCCCAGCACTATGTTCTCCCTTACACACATTTTTATGTGTGGCACCTTTTTATAGTCTGCCTCTTGTTTTTGTTGACTGCGATCGATATGAATACTACTCTTACCTCTGGGGCTAGTCTCTTTCACTGAATTTGAATTTTTGGTTAGGTTCAATACATACTATTGGATATTCACCAAGATATTCTGGCATGTGGATTTGATGACAAATTTTCCTTGTCTTTTCTAGCATACAAGTGCAGGGGCAGAGGGCTCAGGACAAGCCTTGGCCTCTCCTGGTTCTTGTTTGGAAGAGTTCCGTTCTGCTCCTTTCATCGAATGTCATGGGCGAGGAACTTGTAATTACTATGCCAACTCCTATAGCTTTTGGCTGGCAACTGTAGATGTGTCAGATATGTTCAGGTAATGTGCTTGTGGCTTGAGTTCTGGTCTAAAGCTTATGTCTAGGGAAGGAAGAGACAATTCACAAGTGGTTTATCACCAGAATGTATTAAGAACTTATCGGGAAGTGCCTTTTATTCTTTTTTTTTTTTTTGTCATGGGGTTTGAACTCAGGGCCTGGGCACTGTTCCTGGGCTCTTTTGCTCAAGGCTAGTACTGTACCACTTTGAGCCACAGCACCGCTTATGGTTTTTTGGTGGTTAATAGGAGATAAAAGTTTCATGGAAGCTGAGAATGTAGCTTAGTGGTAGAGTGCTTACCTAGCATGCATGAAGCCTTGGGTTTGATTTCTCAGTACCACATACATAGAAAAAAAGAAGCTGGAAGTGGCTCTGTAGCTCAAGTGTAGAGTGCTAGCCTTGAGCAAAAGAAGCTCAGGAACAGTGCCCAGGACCTGAGTTGAAGCCCCAAGACTAGCAAAAAAAAGTCTCATGGACTTTCCTGCCCATGCAGCCTCTGAACCACAATCCTTAGATCTCAGCCTCCTGAGTAGTTAGGATTACAGGTGTAAGCTAGCAGTGCCTGGCTCTAGTGTCCTTTATTTTTGTTTGTTTCCCTAAGATTAGAAAAAAAAAATGACTGTTATTGGGTAAGTGAGGTTATAAATCATTTCAATAACAAAACAGACAAAAATGAAGGTAGTGTGAATTTTTCAGAAGTTGTTCTACTAGGATGAGATGACCTCCCAGGACAGAAGCTATAGTTTGTACTTTCTACCCCAATCCAAGATACTCTTGCTAAGAATATTTTCAAAGTTCTTGTGGAAGCTTTCAAATGAGTTAGATCATGTATAACACATGTACTTTAGGATACTTCAATGTATCAAAATTTTATTTCAGATTAAATTTATTTTTTATATTTTTGTTCTTGTGAGTTATTATTACTTAATATTCCCCTTATGGTCATGTATTAATAACACTTGCCTAGTCTGTCTCGTCCTATGGGTATCAGTAAAAGATATCAGAGAAACATAGAGTGAGAAAAATATACAAAGATACTAGTAGTGGAGATGATAGTCACAAAAATACCTATGACCAGTAATGTCTCTTAGATCATACCAACCACTACATGAGATCATGTTGCTCAAATATATGCTATTAAGTCATGAGGAAAGGTACTTAGCACAGAGAGATATTTGGGTGTGAATTTGGACCAGTAATACAGTTGAAAAGGTTATTTTAAATATGTAATGACAAATCTGATGATCTTGTTTCTTTTTTTTCCCTAGTAAACCTCAGTCAGAAACACTGAAAGCAGGAGACTTGAGGACACGTATTAGCCGGTGTCAAGTGTGCATGAAGAGGACATAGCAGTTTGAAGAATTCCTTGTTTGATTTGAAATGTGATATATAATTTCCAGGATCCAATGCCGCAATCTCTCTAACTTTACCACTGCTGTCACCAATGGTGCTACTATCTACGACCAACAAAGCATGCTGACTTGTAACCATGAAGGTTCAGATGTACCTCAGCAATGGGCCAAAGCAAGGCCTTCATTACATTTCTATGAAAGAAATAAAGAAGTGAATTTGCCTTTTGGGTCCAGAATAACTCTCCCCAAGGATTATGAGATGAAGATTATATGTGTTACCCAAATGACTAAAATGGCACATTAAAAATTCAATTAATAGAAGAATCATACTGAGTAAATTAAAAGACTGCACTTTCGGGGAAGAATTGTTTTTCATGGTGCTATTAATCATGCTGTATCCCAGGTTTTAAATATAAAAGTGTTAAGATTATTTTGCTCTGTAAGTAAAGAATGTGTATATTGTGTAAACAACCTTTTAGCACAAAATGTTAAGTCATGTAAATGTGGACTGGCATGAATCCCTCTTTACAGACAAGCAGCGAGATGATATACATGAATTTATATTCTTACATCAAGTTACTACTGAGAGTAAATTTACTTTGAGTTTTATCCCCTTAATTTGTACTTGATTTTAATTGATCATTTTAGTCACTTTAATCAGAATATAAATGGTTCAAATTACATATCAAATTATAATATCCAATGGAACAATTTCTTCTTTGCTTTATGCCACAAGACACTTTTAAGACCAGATGCCCTTTGATGGTTTTCATATCTTGTTTTTGCTCATCCCTGAGTGGGCAAGGTTTTCCCTGAGAGATGTTAAACAAAATTTACCAAAAGGCAATGATATTTTTCTTGGTGCTTCTTATATAAAAATTATTCTCGTGTGGTCTTGCTTCCCAGAACTGGGAAGATAATATTTGGTTAGTCTTTCTTCAATTTAAAAAAGCCAATGAATGGTTTTTACTCTTTTTTAAATCTTAAACATTTTATTATAGTCACAGCATACCTTATTTTCCTGTCATCTTTTCACTGAATGTTTTTTTAACCCAACAGTACCCATTTAATTAAAGATATATGTTGTAATGATGGTTTGTTGTATATCTCTTTAGTGTATGTACAAAATCCCTGCTTATTTCCAGATAAATTACACATATGCACATCAATATTCCTTTTGTTGAGAATTGGCTTTTGTAGCCTGGGCTATTCTGAAAGCTCTACAAAATATAATAATGTAAATTTTTTCCAGTGAAGAGAACAGCCTATTTTTGGAAGGTATTTTGAGATAATAAATTTCTTGACAGTATTGTGTTGATGGCTAAGAAAGGGAACACAACTACTTACTATTTGGAGACACATTTATTAATATTATAGCAGATCAATAAGCTAATGTTCCTAATAATAAGGATAATAATTGTGTGCCAAATCTGGTTTTTACCACTTGCTAAATATTTCATGATTCAGATGTAACAAAGAACAAATTCCAGTGTTCCACAGCTATGTGGAAAGTTGGGCCATACAGATCTCTACTTTTCAGAACATTTATTCTTGACAGTACTACTTCCACCAGGAGAATCTTGGTATATGCATATCGTGTGTGTGTTATGTATAATAGGTATGTTTTATGTATGTATATGTACATACATTGAACTTATATATAAATATACATTATATACACATATATAATTACACATCTGTGATGTTGAAAAGAATACATTTCTTTTGCTTTCTTGGTTTGTTGGCTTGATCTGCATCCTAATGCCATGTTGGTGCCTCACACATTGCTTCTAAAAGATTTTTTTATTGAACACTGTGTGCTTTTAGAGTGTTTTTTCCTACCCAATTGAACACTTTCTAGCTCTTGTGATGCCAGTGAGTGTCTTTGTCTCAATTAGCCTGGCTAATTGAGAACTCACTGGTCATGCCAAGACATCAAAAGTTTATTAAGAAGTTAACACAAGAGGGCACTATTGCCTATAAAAATGGATGAGCATGTGTAATGGTTTGTTGAGTATGTTGTTGATGGTGGCTGTGAGTTTGGCTAAAGCCCTGCCTCCTGGTTCCTTGTTTTAAGCTTCATGTATTCCTTTGCACTCATAAAAATCAATAACAAATATTCTAAGAGATGGCCCAGTTTCTCAATGTCTGCATCCAAAATCAAGGCACAGCTTTGAAAGTCTCTTCTTAAGAGTCTGATTAGGAGTTGGCTCTGGTTGCACTTCCTGTGCCTCTCAATACAGAAGCAAAGAAATCACTTTTGTTTGGCTAAGGCTTCAATTGGCTTTTTTGGGAGAGAAGCTCTTTTCTCAGGCTGAACTATTCAAACACCTTCTTCCCTTGCCCACTCCAAAATAAATTGAATAATATTTAAAATCATACATCATTGCCATTTTGATAGCAGTGGTCTTTAGAATATATTCAGGATGCTTAGAAGGTTTGCACAATAGAAATAACATACGTTGGGACAGTGAAGGACTTGAATTCAGATAAGCTTGCCTCACCAGTTCTCCATTAACAAACATTCATTGGATGCTTATTAGCTTTAAGGCACCATAAGAAATAGCAATTCAAAGTCTACTCAACCAGAAAAATATGTTGGCACCAGAATTTATACTCTGGAGAAGTATGCTAGTGCATCTCTGACTACCAAATTTTGCAAGCTTTAGGACAGATCATGGGATCTTTTGCTAGCAGTAGCTTTCCAGAGGAAACTATCTCATCATCCTATTCCCCGACATGTTCATGGGCCCAAATCACATGTATATTCTCTGTTTCATTTTCTGTTTCTTTGAGTGGAACCATATTTAACACCTAAACCTACAAGACAAGAAGTTGCTGACAGCATAGCAGTTTTTGCCAGGTATCCTTCTCTGTCTTCAGGTTCACATTGTAATTTTTACCCTAATTTCTGCTCCCAGAACATTTCTGAACCCTCTGGCTCTGGGTTCAATCAATGGGGTGCCACAGCAGGATAGCAGAAGAAGGGACCAGAATGGGATTAGGGTGTTTGTTATTGTCATGGCTCTTCTCTGTGGGATCACATCAGGTTAGCATTTGAATGTCCTTTCTCCTCTCAAGATGATGTGCTCTTCTTAATTAGCTCTCTTTCTGATTCCAATAACATGTTTGTTCTCATTCTTTCAGGTCTAGGTATGGTGACAAGTTACTTGTTGCTATGATGCTAGATCTGGATTCCTGAACTACATTCTATGGCTCCTTTAGTGTTAGCTTATCTGTTTAACTAAACTTTCCTCAGATTGTCCTGATTTAAGTGTTGTCTCTTTGCTCTTGATAATGTGATGAATATACTACTACTTCTGGTTTCCAAAGTGAAAGGAAAATGTTTTATGTGAAGTAAAATTAAGGCTAAATGATTTAAAAAAATGATGTATTACTAAGCAGTTTGCCATTTAGAACTGAGCGACAGGCCAGGGAAAATATGGCTTAGCACCATTTAATTTCAGACCTAGTTTAACAGGCTGCATTAGAAACTGTGTTCTTAGGGTAAAATGGGAAAAACATGCTCCCCATTTTAAATTACTCTTTTTTTCCCAAATCTTGTCTCATTGATTATATAAAGCAAGTACTTCTACTTCCCTTAGGTGGTCATTTGGCTTGACCCATCCTATTCCAAATGAAGACTTTACTTAAAAAATATTTTTATTGTAAAGATACTATACAGAGGGGTTACAGTTACATGAGTAAGGTAATGAATACATTTCCTATTGTGCATTGTTACCCCCTCCTTTGTTTTTCCCCTACCATCTCTTCCCTCCCCACCTCCCCAACTCCTTTCACCCCCACCACCAAAGTTGTAAAGTTCATTTTCAACATAGTGTATTGTATAGGTCATTGTTACAATGGGTCAACCCTGTACCCGTGTTTCAGCATTTTGTTATTTCCCTTTCCTTCCCTAAATTAGAAAAATTTATATACAAGATGCAGGACACCAGAATCAAATACAGTGACAAAAGGAGTTATAGGGGGAAGAACATAGAACAGAAACAAAAAATCACATAGTACTTTATAAGTATATTAAAAACAATAGCAACAAAGAAAAAAACCTTTTGTGTCCATATCCTTGGTTCATTTTGTTTAGCATCGTATTATATGGTCATATGTACATAGCTTTTGACCTTTTCTGCTTATCTGGTAAGATTATCCTATATATATACTAGCTATTTCAAATAAGGGAAACCATGGGACCTGTTTTTCTTTGGGCCTGGCTTACTTCAGTTAATATTTTTTTCCAAGTCTTTCCATTTCCTAAAAAATGAGGTGGTGTCATTCTTTCTAAATCCTATATATATATATATATATATATATATATATATATATATATATATATATATATATATATATATATATATATATATATATATATATATATATATATATATATATATATATATATATATATATATATATATATATATATATATATATATATATATATATACCACATTTTCTTGATCCACTCATCTACTGAGGGGCATCTGGGTTGGCTCCATATCTTAGCTATGGTAAATAATGCTGCGATAAACATAATTGTGCTGGTAGCTTTAGTATGGCCTTTTTGTGATCGGTTGGGTAAATGCCCAAAAGTGAGATTGCTGGATCATAGGGGAGCTCTATGTGGAGTCTTTTGAGGAACCTCCATACTGCTTTCCAAAGTGGCTGAACAAGTTTACATTCCCATCAATAATACAGTAGGGTTCCCTTCTGGCCACATCCCTTCCAGCATCTGTTGATATTAGATATTTTTATTATAGCCATTCTAACTGGGGTGAGGTGGAATCTCAATGTTGTATTGATTTGCATTTCTTTTATGGTGAGAGAAGTTGCACCTTTCTTCATGTGTCTATTGATCATTCTTATTTCCTCTTCAGAGAAGTCTTTCTTTAAGTCTTTAGCCACATATTCATGAGGTGGTTGTTACTTTGAGGATTTGTTGTTGGGGGCAAATGAAGTCTTTTAACTTGCTCCATTGGTAGATTAGATTCTATGTACCCATCACTAATCTCTGAAAGTTCCACAGAGAAAATTTCTGGTAGTAGTATCCACCAAAAGATTCTAGCAAATTAAGCATACATATCAGAAAAGTTGCAAAAAAGTCATCAGCAGAGAAATGAGCAATTATTAGTTTTCTTAGCCGCAAATGCATCTATGAAAGGTAAACCTACAGAAATTTCAGAATGGCTTCCCTCTGTCCATTGAAGCCATCGTCAGAGTGAATGTTCGCACTAGGGATAATGTGTGTTTTCTCTGAACCTTAATAACTCTAATAGATTTTCTATTTACAAATGCACAACGTGAGCCTCTGAATAGTTAATGACTGCCAAAGTCATGGAACAAGTTAATACATTGTTTATACTCAAAATCTAATTATCAGCCAGGCACCAGTGGCTGGTAATCCTAGCTACTCAGGAGGCTGAGATTTGAAGATAATGTTCTTTGAAGCGAGCCTGGGCAGGAAAATTCATGAGACTCTTACATCCAGCTGACTACCCAACAAACTGATATGGAGTTATGGCCCAAGTGGTAGAACCTCGGAGACATAGCTCAGGCTCTGAGGTCATGCCCCAAGATCAGTATATGCACAAAAAAATCTAATCATCACCTTCTAGCTACAAAGATGCCTATTTCACAAAACTCAGAATCCAAGGATGGAGCTATAGCTCAAGTGATAGAGTGCTTCTCTAGCATGCACCACACCCTAGGTTGTATCCCTAGCACTGGAAAAAGAAAACTACATAGAACCTTGTGTTGTAGTGCTTCCTAAGTGGCAAATCACATGTTTTGAGAATAGTGTGTTCCAGATAAGGATGAATGTTTTTCCTGCCATCATCAGTTTACTAAAGCTCTGGATATTCTTGTCGACCTACTCTAACCCTCTCCCACTAAAGAAAGCTTTGTAGTGGTCCTGGTTTTCACCTTATGAAGCCTTTTTCGGGACTCTTGATTCCAAATGAACTCTGGAAAATTGAATTTTCTCACCTACAAACTCTGTAGCACTACTTGTGTCCAAGTCAACCAGTTATGGACATCACAGGTCATCTTGGTAGAATCTATTTCCTATTATAGACAATGCTCTCGTTACTTTATAGAGAGGAAAACTTTTTGTTCCAGTAGGAACAATGTATGCAAACACACAGAAACAACTTGAGTTTGGTAGTTATAACCTCCATTGGTGATATCATACATATAATGCATATAGTAGTTTTCTTTATTTGGCACCCTGAAGCAGAAACATAGGCTGAGAATCCGATGAACAAATATCAAGAAAAGTGGGCCAAACAGTAAGTGATGATCACATTGGAGAAGCAAGAAAAGGTTAAAGACAAGTTGAATATCTTGAGGGCAAAATAAGCTCTCATTAGCTTCCAGCAATCAGGAAATCAAGTAATGTTAGTAGGTACATAAATATTTACTGCTTTCACATCCTCTTCATGAGGTAAAGAAAACATTACTATGCTGAAATCTAACATGATAGCAATATAACCATCCAGCTTTCTCTGTTAGTATGAAAATGATTCATTTTCCATAATTTCACTTTTTCTCTCTATTTTAGCTACATTTTGTGAGGGTGCATATAATTGGATATAGTTTTTATGTAACTGGGTAATCTTTGCTTTAAAAGGAAAACAGCCAGTGTATCTCTATATAGCCAAGGCTCACCTCAATCTCTCTGTAGCCCAGGCCAACATCAAATGCATAATCTTTCTGCATCAGCCTCCCAAGTGCTGTCCCACCCTGACTGATTTGACAGTATTTGCTTTTGAAAAGAGAGCATTTAATTTGGTTTTTATGAGTTAAATTAAAAGCTATCACTTTGTTATTTGTTTCTATTGATTCCATTGTACTTTGTTCATTTTGTGCTTTGTTTTTGATGAATATTTTTTATTCCATTTTATTTGCTTTGTAGCATATTAACTACAACATTTTGTTTGGTTGACAGTGGCTGCTCTAAAGCTTATGATATATATCTTTAACTTATCACAGTTTATTTTCCCGTCATATAGTATTACTTCATATATTCTATAAGAATACATTCTCTTTCAACATAGTGTCTTGTACATCTCATTGTTACAATGGGTCAACCTGTATCCCTATTTAAGCAATTTGTTTTTCCCCTTACTCTCCCCAAATTAGAAAAGTGTATATACAAGATGCAGGGCACTGGAATCAAATACAGTGAAAACAGGGGTTATGCTGTTGGGGAGGAACATACAAAGAAACAAAAAAAATCACATAGCACATTATAAGTACTTTAGAAATAACAGCAAGACAGAAAAAAAAACACTTGTGTCCCTGTCTTGGGGTTCATTTCACTTCCCATCATCATATATGGTCATATGTACATAGCTTTTGAACTTTTCTGCTTGTTGAAAATGAACTTTACAACTTGTGCGGGGAGGGAGGGAGGAGTTGGGGAGGTGGGGAGGGAAGGGATGGTAGGGGAAAAACAAAGAAGTAGGTAACAATACTCGATAGGAAATGTACTCATCACCTTACTAATGTAACTGTAACCCGTCTGTACACTATTTTTACAATAAAAATGTACTAAAAAAGAATACATTCTCTTCATCTTTACACTTCTATTTTCAGACATTGTACTGTTAATACCTTGTAAACACAATACAGTATTATTATTTTTGTTTAAGCAGTAAATTTTTCATAGCAAAGACTTGGCTTGGTATTGTGTTAATAACCTCATGAAAAAAAGTTACAAATAGCTGCATGCTGATGACTCATGCCTGTAATCCTAGCTACTCAGGAGGCTGAGATCTGAGGATCTTGGTTTAAAGACAGCCTGGGGAAGAAAAGTCTGTGAGACTCTTTTTTTTTTCTTTTCTTTTTTATTTTATTTTTTTGTGAACATACTGTACAGAGGGGTTACAACTACATGGGCAGGTTAATGCGTACATTTCTTATCAAGCATTGCAGCCTCCTCCTTTGTTTACCCTTCACATCCCTTCCCAGACTCCCCCCCACCCCCCCACCCAATCCTCCCCCCCTTCCCCCCCCACCATTGTAAAGCTCGTTTTCGACATGACCACTTGTACTTCTCATTGTTGCAACAGGTCCACCTGTATCCTTAAATGACTTGTTTTTCCCCATCTCCTCTACAAGTTATACTGACATCAAATATAGTGAAAGCAGGGGTTATACTGTGGGGAAAGGACATACAAAGCAACAAAGAGATAATCTTATAAATGTGTTAGAAACAAATGCATGAAAGGAAAAAAACATTAAAATACATATCTAAGGGTTCATGTGAGACTTATCTCAAATAAACTACTGAGAAAAAGCCAAAAGTGGCTCTGTGGCTCAAGTGGTTGAACACTAGGCTTGAGAAAAAGAATCTCAGGGACAGCACTCAAGCCCCAAGTTCAAGTTCTAGGACCAGCACATACACAGACGTTGGAAAATCAAATATAGTGAAGATACCTGGGCTATTCATTTCTTTCTTTCTTTCTTTCTTTCTTTCTTTCTTTCTTTCTTTCTTTCTTTCTTTCTTTCTTTCTTTCTTTCTTTCTTTCTTCCTTCCTTCCTTCCTTCCTTCCTTCTTTCCTTCTTTCTTTCTTTCTTTCTTTCTTTCTTTCTTTCTTTCTTTCTTTCTTTCTTTCTTTCTTTCTTTCTTTCTTTCTTTCTTTTCTTTTCTTTTTTATTTTTGGTATTTTCTCTGCTTATAATGTTATCTAATTTTAGTATCCACATTTTGATGTCTATGAGAGTTTACTCTTCTAGAAAGACCTGTAACATTTTACCACTTTTTTTACACTTGGGGGAAAACTGTGTGAAGGATTGGTGTTAATTCTCCTTTAAACATTTAATAGAGCCCATTAATGACGATAGCTGTCTAAGCTGTTATTAATTTGTGTTTTAAATTACTAATTCACTCATTATTTATTATAACTATGTAGTTTTTCTGTTTCCTTTTGTCAGTTTTTGTTTTTCATATCTATTTTTTGTATCTAGTTTGTATACAATTCTTCATAGCTATTTTTATTTTCTAATGTTAGTCATATCTTATTCCTGATTTTGATATCTGTTTTGTATTTTGTATTAGTCAAGGGTTTGTCAATTTTGTTACTTTGTCAAGAAACAGCTTTCAATTTTGTTAATATTCTTTGTTGTTTCTCTATTCTTCATATAATGATTTATACTGTTCTTTTTATTGTTTTCTTCTGCTTATTTTGGGTTTAAGTTGTTTACTTTGTCTAGTATACAAGATAGAAGTTTAGGTTATTGAGACTAGAAAGACCTCAAAAGCAGAACTTTTGAAATATAGGTGTTTATAAATATAAGCTGCCCTTTGGGAACTGTTTAGGTCTTATCCCTTAAGTTTTGGTTATTTGTATTTTGTTTTTACACATTTCGGAGCATTTTCTAATTTACCTTGAAATTTCTTCTCTCATCCATTAGTTATTTAAAAGAATGCAAGTTAATTTCCACATATATTTGTGAATTTTCCATTTTGGTGCTATTTTCATTCCATATGGTTAGAGAACATACAACATATGATTTTAATGATTTAAACTTTACTGAGACTTCTATTTGTCTTTTGTACCCATCCTGGGGCTTGAACTCAGGGCCTGGGCACTCTCCCTGAGTTCTTTTGCTCAAGCTTAGCACTCTACCACTTGAGCCACAGCTCTACTTCTGGCTTTTCAGTGGGTCATTGGAGATAAGTGTTTCACAGTCTTTTCTGTCCTGGCTGGCTTTGAACCACTATCCTCAGATCTCAGGCTCCTGAACAGCTAGGATTACAGGTGTGAACCATCATCAGTCAGCTGATAATTCTTTCGCAATCTAGCACTCCTTCTAGCTCAGAGTATATTACCTGTGTTCTTTGGATCAATGATCACCCTACCATTTGGGGGTGGCATTTTCTGTGGAAGCCTAGTATGTTTAGTTGATCTACAGTATTGCTCAACTCTTCTATTTTATTGTTGATCTCCTGCCCAGTTGTTCTATCCATTATTGAAAGTATTCAAATAATGAATACAATTAATATGGTTTTAAAAGGAGGCTAAGAAATTAATAGAATGGGTAAATCTGATCAAAGTATAGTATATACATGTTCAGAAATATCATAATCAAGCCCTTCTGCACAATTAATATATGCTAACAAAAATAAAAGTAAGACAAATGAGGTTAAACAAAAAAGAAAGTGAGCAGATCTTCAACTATTATTGTAAAACGTGTCTGTATTACTTCAATTCTATCAGGTTTTGTTTTGTATGTTTTAGGATTCTGATCTTGGTGTGTGTGTGTGTGTGTGTGTGTGTGTGTGTGTGTGTGTGTGTGTGTGTGTGTACTTAAAGGATACTATATTTTTTTAAATATATCTTAATGGAGTCACCTCTTCATCCTACAAAATGTGTACATCACTGGTAGCAATTTTTGTCTTAAAAAGTTTGTTAGTAATACAGTGATTCTAACTCTCTTTTTATTACTGTTTCATGACATCTTTTCCTATGCCTTTATTTTTTATCTATTTGTATTTTAAATGTGTCTCTGCTAGGCAATATATACTTAGAACATTCTGTCAATCTCTGTGTTTTTTTCTGATTGGCTTGCTGAAGCCATTCCCACTTAATGAAATTACTAAAAATATTGTGTTTGTGACTAATTTATCAACTCAAATAAGAAAGTATGCCTTAAAAAAATAAAGTTGGCCTGGGTACCTGACCCTTGTCCATGGCCTAAAATTTCTCTTAATGTAGTAAGCCAGGATAATAATAGAACTCACCAAGTTTCTTATCTTTTTGGAACCCCAGTCTTTTACTGTGTCTTACCCAGTAACTTGAAACTCCCTTATTTTTTATGTTGGGCCAGTTGGGTTTTTCTGTTTGTTTGGTTAGGTTTTTTTATTTGTTAAGGTAAGAGAATAAATTTAGCCTTCTTGGGCCAGAAGTGAAAATCTTCCTAAAATTTCCTTTTGTTGTTGATGTTGTTGTTGTTTTGTTTTTGTTTTTGTTTTGTATTGGCTACATTGATTTGGGTGCCAGCACTGAATATATACTCATTAGGTCAAAACCATTCTAGAGGTTATTATTACTGTGTGGCAGCTTTGACTTCCAATGTAGGGTCAACCAACCTGATAAATCTCTTGTATTATGAATATACACATTAGCTTTTAGTCCCATTTGTGATTTAGTTACAGGGGTTTCAATTAATACATTTTTCTTGGGCTAGGTATGTATTGGCACAAGCTCTTCGGAAAACAGAAATAATGAGAATTGCAATTTTTAATTTTGGAGGGAAGTCCCATACTAATTTCCACAGAAATAATACTAGTTCACATTCCCACCATTTATAAGGGTTCATTTTTTTCCACATCCTTACCAACATTTGTTGTGTGTTCTTGATGATAATCATTCTAGTTACAGTGAAATAAATTATCAGTTTCTTTATCATTAACGTTTCTGAACTCAAATATGCATTTATTGGCTATTTGACTCTGTGAAGACTAAATGATCATTTACTGATATTGTCACACTCCCACAAAAGACCAGGTTATCTTTCCCCAAAAAAGATTTATTCAGGGATGGGAAGGTGGCTCAGTGGTAGAGTGCTTGCCTTGCATGCATGAGGCCCTGGGTTCAGTTCCTCAGTTCCACATAAGCAGAACACACTGGAAGTAGTGTTGTTGTGGCTCAAGTGGTAGAGCACCAGCCTTGAGCTGAAGAGCTGAAGGAGAGCTCCCAGGCCTAGAGTTCAGGCTCCACGACCAAAAAAAAAAAAAAAAAAAAAAAGATTTGTTCAAATATCTACCTATCTTACATGTGCTATATTTAGTGAAGCTAATATATTTAGGTATAATTCAAAGAATTGCTTTTGGTCTTCCTGGAATGAACATAACCTTAATATTAAGGGGAAAGAAACAGAATAGAAAAGAAATTATATGTGTGTTTTCTTTACTAGTGGATACTGTTATTTTTTTTAATATACTCATAAAGCAAGGTCACACAGGTGATTCTTAATGTGCTTCTGAAAAAGTGAAAACAACACTAACAAATTCAAAATATATCTTAAATGACTATACATTTACTTCCCTGAGAATAATGCAGAAAATGCAAAAATGTTGAAAACTTTCTCGGGGATTATAAATGTAGAAATACACAGTGAATTGTGAGCTTCACATTTCTCTGTAGACCCTTAAAAGTCTGCTTTCCATTTCAATATTTCCTTTCTTCTATTGCTATTTGAAATGCTAATTCAGATTACTACCAGGAAATTGAAGACCCTATAATGGATATTCTGTAATTGAAAAGTCAAGGGGGGGGGTTGCTGCTTCTGCAGTTTCATGAACCCCATGTATAAAATTAAGTAAGCTCAATGGTCTCCTCTTAAATTCTTAGGACTTTATTCTAAATAAGTTTTCTCCATTTACATAGTACAACACTAATGTTTCTGACAAATTCCAATGTAGCATGCAACAGTGGTTCCTAATTGCTTTAGCATTTATCATGCACAAGAGACAGGAGGGAAAGTTGTCTCATTTTGTACAGCTCAGTTGCATTTCTTATCTCTGAAGTACACTTAAGCAGCAAACAGGGACTTAAGGTAGCTGTCTGAAAACTAGCATCCATTAACATGCATATCTTGGAGGGAAAATGAATTGGATTTTCCAAAACAGAATACAGTCCAATCTTATTCTGTGCATTAATTTTGCATAATTTCTTTTTCACCTTTTAAAAATTAGGGTGTGTGATCTGGCTTACCCATATGAATTCTCAAGCTCATATTTTCCAGGTTATGCCTTGTGTCAGTTTTGTTTTCAAAACATTTTAGAAAACCATTTTGGTGCATTTCCAGGATGCCCTTTGGGATCAATTAGCATCTAGTAATATTTCTCTAAGCAGTCACAGGATGTGCATAACTAGTGTGTACTTAGGCATCTTTCACCTGACAAGTTTCCTGAACAGGTTTAATGTTTTAAAGAAGCAGTACCCCTTCACATTCTACAGAGAACATGTGGTTACTACATATGGGACTCGGACAGAGAAGAAGCCAAGCTGTGTCTATGAATAGACATAGAGAGTTCTGCTGATTGTTCAAACAGCTATTGCTATAATCTGCCGACTGTTTTATGAATTAAAGTCCTCTTATGACATGAATCTTAAAATGATCCCACAAAGACCACACAGATTAGGGCAAGCATGGATGTGTCTATTTGTCTTTGAGGGCTATTGAGGATAAATAAAATATATTTAGGCTATGCCCTTTGAAGTGAAGATTTGCTCAAATATAATTATATACCCATTCATAAAATTTTGTAAATGTCTTTGAATACATAAAATTACACAGAAAAAGAAAATGATGGATGTTGTGGACAGTTTCTAAGGACAATGGCAATCTACTTATCTCTTCCTATTGTGATATCCCTTTATAGATACATTCTTAAGTGTTTCAAGTAAGCTCAATCTGTTCAACTGACCTGTTTGCATATAAACAACCCACATGGCTTGTAGAATTTACACATGACCTGGGACCTACCTCCCAATCCTGTGGCTTGCCTGATCTCACAGATGCTTCCCCACCCTATTGATCCATGAACAAACATTGGTCCCATATTTACTCCCTTTCTTCCTTTACATCCAAGGATGACTCAGTAAAGAAAAAAAATCAAACATGATCAAATTTTCCTAGTGTGTGTGTGTGTGTGTGTGTGTGTGTGTGTAAACTATAGGTTTCTGATATAGGAGCCATGATTTGCTCATAAATTCTTAATGTTCCATCTATTCTTCCTTTTATAGTCAACCAGTGCAAAACGCTACCTGTTCATTGGTGTCATTTCTATGTACTCCTACAGTAAGTAGTTCAAGGAAGTGAAAATGGAATTATTTGAAGGACAAGGGTAAGTGACCAGTGAAGGAGATAAAAAGAAAACTATAAATGATCACCTTAACCTACATAAGCAGTTGCTTCAATATAAAAATCCCTTATCATCATGGCCCATATGAAAACCCAGGTAATATTATAACTTGTTCTGTACTAGTGTCACCATCATATTTGTAGAACCAAGTTTTAGTTCAGTTTATACACTCTAGGATTTATGTGTCTAGGCTAAGTTTCATACCAACATAGGTTATTTCACTGTCTTCATTAAAAAAAATAGTTCTACCACAGAAAAATATATTTATAAAGGAGTGGATACAACAGCGTGATGTAAAAATGAATCTTTACACGAATAATTTACATGAACACATTTATTGCAAGTAGCTCTATGGAAAGGCAAATCAGATATATATAAACACTATACAGAGTTGCAAAGTTGTCTCCCAAAACTGCAAACAAGATGTTTACAAAGAAAGTAGAAGAGTATATACAAGGGAAGACAAAGCCAGCACAACTCAAAGCAGATCTGTGAAGCAGAAATAGCAAATGTAATGAGGTGTTGAAACTTAATTTTTACTTACCAAGTGACTAAGTATGATACCAAGTTAATGTAGTGCTCACGAAAATAAATCGTTCCATCACTGATTTTTCTTAACAGCAGCATAAACTGATAGCCAGAAGGTAAGTAATATGTTGATACACATATTCTATAGATCCTTCCAGCACAATACTGAATAAATTAATTGTCTGTAAACTAAAGAGTAGTGTCAAAAACATTGCATATTTGTAATGCTGTACCTGTGACTAATTGTACCTGTTACTATGTATGTGTACTGTTGTTGTGTATGAGTTTTCCATTCATTTATTCAGCAAGTGTTAACTCTGTGCCATACTCTCTGTACCCTATCTGCTGGCAGCCCTTGAATCTAAAATGTAAATAAAGTGAAATAGTTGTTGTCCCCAAGTAATTTTTTCTTCCTACAAGTCTGAACGATTATGACAAAACTTACTGGCATATAACATGGTTACAGAAGCTTGAAGAAAGGCTGCCTAAAGAGTACATTGTTATAATGAACAAAAGCCACACTGCATTATATGATTGCGTTATATGATTAGATTGGAACAAGAGGGGAGTTTGAAGGGAGTGATGAAGATGATGTCCTACTAATGACCAGTAACTGAAGAAGTAACTGGCATGGTAGCTACATCCTCTCCTCAGCATCCTTCACAAGGGGAAAAATAGAGCCCCCGCCCCATCCCTTTGATTGGTAAGCAAGGGAAAGCAATAGAAGTCAACTCGGTTCTTCAGAAAGTTAGTTTAGCAACACGTACTGAAAGCCTGCTCAAAGATAGAAGTACACATTCAAAGACATCAAAACCGAGTGGCAAAAAACTTCAGATAAATAGTACACTACTTCAAAGTTGCACATCAAATGCAAAGCAATTTTTTTAGAGTTTCACACAACAGGTACATCTACAATCACATGTTCACAGGTACACAAAGGTGTGAATACACACAAGTATGTGCATACACACTAGCACTCATACACTGATACAAACATTCACTCAAACATTCACACCCATCTGTGATATGATGAGGTTTGCCAGGGATGGCACTACAAGCCAAGCTCTGTGTGCCATCACATAACAAAGCTCTAAGCAAGCTTCAAGACCTTTGTACCTACCCTCTGTGGTCACCACCTGTTGGTACCATGTTCTCAAAGGTCCAGGTTCCTAAAATCTTAATTCAGTTTCCATCAGAGTCAAGCAAATATAGGAGGGGAGAGCTTGCTCTGATTCTTTTTTAAAAAAGAAATTTGGTACATCTTATATCAGCTTAGTATCCAGAAGGAAACAAGGCCTTATAAGAGGTTCCTTTTTGGCTTAAGTTCTAACAGAATATATATTGATAAGTACACGCTAATGTATTGAATATGGGAAACTGATTTCATTATAGGAGTCCTGGGCATAGGAAGGAGAGTGGGTGTTATGGGGAAGGAAAGAACAAGGAGAAGGTCAGAGGATGAGGGAAGGCCCAAAAAGGCATTCAGGAGTCTTGTGAGAAGGAGACTTGTATATGATTGCTTCTTTTAGGAGGAAAATGCTAGTTCCAAAGAAAAAGTTTGGAAATGGTCAATCTGTGAGCAGAACATTAGTCTTGTATATGAACAAGTAGATAACTTGCTCCTCAGTTCTGCACTTTAAAATCTTGGAAATGCTCAATCAAGTTATCTGTTAAGTTGTCATTAAATGTGGACAGAATGCTGTAGTTTTGTTAGTGAACAAAACAGATTATCTGTCCTTTAGCTTTTTCTTTAAAATGTTGAGAATTCATCAAGATATCAGTCCAGTTGACATTTAATTCCTTGATCAAGAAATGTTTTACATATGTACTGGTCAGAAAAATTCCAGATCATACCTACTTTCTCATTCATGCAAGTTTTTTTTTTATCTGCCCTTGTTTTAAGGTTTAACTTGAATATGAATCCAAACATTATATACATCAATAAAATGGGTATTGCCTCCATTTACATAGATGAGGAAAGAGCATTTTAAAAGAAAATAAAAGTGATATGAGATCCTAAATTTTATAGTATTTGTTTTGTTCCATAGAGTTAGATGAGGGAGGGAAAACTGGAAAACAAAAACAAAGCACATCCAGCTCCCAGTGGCTCACACCTGTAATCCTAGCTATTCACAAGGCTGAGATCTAAGGATCAAGGTTTGAATCCATCCTGGGCAGAAAAGTCTGTGAGACTCACATCTCCAAATAAACAGCAAAAAGCAGGAAACAGGGCTGTGGCTCAAGTGGTAGAATGCTAGCCTTGAGCCAAAAAAAAAAAAAAAAGGCAAAAAGCTCAGGTACAGCTCCTAGGCCCTGAATTCAAGCTCCAGGACCAGCATACACACATACACATACACGCACGCACGCACGCACACACACACACACACACACACACACACACACACATGCACACACACACACACATACACATACACAAAGCACAAGTGTGAATATTCAAAATCACTGGATCCATAGGCAGCAGAAAGGAAGGTCTCTGAGCAAGATCATTCAGCCGCCAGAGTCCACTTGTTGACTTGTAGAAATTTAGGTTACTTTCTATTCAGAAGTCTTTGAATTCTCTTTCCTTTTAGGCAGATCTGGAGTAGATAAAGATCAAATTCTATCATGTCACTTTTCTTCTGCAGTGTGTTTTTGTGGCAATGTAATCACTCTGCAAAGAAAGATGATAAGACAACAATCAGTTTCAGAATTTTAATATGAGGAGTGATTGTCTAGGTCCTGTTCTAAAACAAAACAAAGCAAAGCAAAATCTAACCAGAAGTTTTTGAGATACGTATTGAGACTGCCTCATTTAACCAGAGGTGGGTCCCTGTGAAAAAAAAATACCACAAACTGGCAAAGACACTGGGAAGTTACTCTTTTTTGTGCCCCAGGCTGCCACTCTGACTTTCCTAGTGGAAACTGAACCACTTTGCCCATGTATGCACTGTTCTGAGTCCTCACAGAAGAGCCCAAAAGTGAGCCCTTTAGGCAGACAAACAGAATGATCTTCCTTCTATATGCATTCACCAGATTTGGCAGTACAAATCAAAGGATTTAAGCATGACCTTGTTAAATCTTCTGATTAATCATCAAATTTCGTCTAAAAGGAAAAAAAATCATGTCTGCAAAGATTTGATTAACATTTCTATCTGTTTGCTAAAATAGGGTATAGGTTTACTCTCTTAACTTTGTGCTTTTTAAGAGGTTGCATGATGGAGAGCACGGCTTATGCCGTGCTGGGAATCAAGTGCATAGAAGAAGCTGCTAACCAAAAGGACTGGGATAAAAGTCCAGCAAAGTGATTCTGGATATGTGTTACTTTAGGATTGGGTCACATTAAAGTACTGAGTATTCTATTTCCAAGACAAGCTAAAACGATCCATGGAAAACATCCTCTAGATAGGCTTCAAGGAAAAAAACCTTGAGTTAAACTAAGAATACACATTCTAATTATTCAATCTTTTAGCAGATATTTTGATGAACATAAAACTTGAATGTAGAGGAAACATGAAAGGTCTACACTCTCTTTATTGTATACCCCTTTTCTCACATTAAAATATTAAAAAATAAGTATGTTAGATAAGTAAAGATATTAAGTCTTCGGGCTGGGAAGGTGGCTCAGTGGTAGAGCGCTTGCCTTGCATGCATGAGGCCCTGGGTTCGATTCCTTAGCACCACATAAGCAGAAAAAGTCGGAAGTGGGGCTGTGGCTCAAGTGGTAGAGCGCTAGCCTTGAGCTGAAGAGCTGAGGGACAGCGCCCAGGCCCAGAGCTCAGGGCCCACGACCAGACCCCCCCCCCCAAAAAAAGATATTAAGTCTTCCATCAGCATTGAGCTTAAGAAACTTTAAATTCAATGTGTCTTTGACAGCCATAGATAAACTATGAGATGTATATATTAGCAACTCATTTATATGCAGTGAAATTGGGCTAGACTAGAATCATAGAAATTTGAATATAGACTTTTATAACAACAATCTAATGTAACCAAAATTTGAAGTCAGAAAGGTATCTTATCTAATTTAGTTTACTATTTTGTAATATAAAAAAAATCTTCAGATGTTCATAGATAGCATGTGATGTCAATGGGATTTCTTATTATATACACTGCATTTTATATTTTTCCAGAAATACATAAAGCTCCAAGAACTACTTCTGTGGTTCTGTTATATCTGAAATTAAGGGCATTTGTTGGTCTTTTTTTTTTTTTTGTCGTTGTCGTGGGGCTTGAACTCTGGACTTGGGCACTGTCCCTGCGCTCTTCAGCTCAAGAGGAGTACTCTACCGCTTGAGCCACAGTGCCACTTCTGGTTTTCTATAGGTTTATTGGAGATAAGAGTCTCACGGACTTTCCTGCCCCGGCAGGCTTTGAACCGCGACCCTCAGATCTCAGCCTCCTGAGTAGCTAGGATTATAGGTGTGAGCCACCACCGACAGGCTGTTGCTCTTTTTTTAAATGACAGACTTCATTGAAAATTTTATTCAAATTTCCATTGCTTTCCTATAATAGCCTACATTAATATTGGATACATGCTTGATAACTTACAAAGCCCTGGCATTGTGCAATTGTAAGTTTACAAAATATGTTTGTCAATTTCTGATTAACTATTAATACTTTCCAAAATGGGATAATCCTAAAATAACTTAAGTTGCTTTGGAAATACATTATGGGAACTTGAACCACAGATTTGCCTTTATAATCCTGTTTTACTTAAGCCAATATTAAAATGAGTTTACATTCCCTGAACACATTCCAAGGAATAAACGGAAGTACTTCAGAAGCTTGCAAGGTGGCAAAGGAAAGTAATTTGGGATTAAAACTACCATAAACAGTCTATTCCTTAGATTCATTCCTTTTTTTTTTATATCATTGCACATCCAGAAAAGTAATGGTGATACTTTTAATAATGTACTTATAATGTACTATGTGATTTTTTTTTGTTTCTTTTGTATGTTCTTCCCCCACGGTATAACCCCTGTTTTCACTGTATTTGATTCTGGTGCCTTGCATCTTGTATATACATTTTTCTAATTTGGGTAGGGGAATGGAAATAACAAAATGCTGAAACAAGGATACAGGTTGACCCATTGTAACAATGAGATGTACAAGACACTATGTTCAAAGTGAACTTTACAACTTCATCAGGGGGAGGGAAGAGTTGGGTAGGTGGGGAGGAACGGGATGGTAGGGGAAAAATAAAGAAGGGGATAACAATGCTGGATAGGAAATGTACTCCTTTCCTTACTCACGTAACTGTAACCCCTCTGTACAGTATCTTTACAATAAATATATATTTATTTAAAAAACAATGTGTTCTGCTTTTGAACTATTATTTGCATTTGATACTGACATTTTATAAACAATTACCTTATTGTGTATCATTTTTAACTAAAAATCTCTTTAACCAAAGGTGAATGAATTCCACTACTATTAATGTATGGTATAATCTTCCAAGAAATTTTTATTGATTAGTGAGAAATTTTTAATGGATTCCAGAGGGTCCAAATATTTCTCAAAGTCTGAATGCTATCATTATCTTCTAAAAATCAAACTTTTCTGTTTCAATTTGTATAATGGTGTAAACCTGAATATTATATTAATCTTTAATAATCGAAGAAGGTATACATAATTATGTATATTTTTTATTGTAAAGATACAGTACAGAGGGGTTGCAGTTACATTTCCTATTGAGCATTGTTAACCCTCCTTTGTTTTTTCCCTACCATCCCTTAGGTATACATGATTTTAATATCCTTAGAAATTTGTTGGGCAAACCAAGAAGGCAGTTCCTCCAGGATATTACAGATCCCTTTATATCAATTATAAACATGGCTCTATTATATCTTGAAGTCTCAAAAGTAATCATTGTCCTGACCAAAGAAAGTTGAAACTATAAAAATTTATACTGTTACTCTCATTCTTTTTTAAAATCTTCCCTGGTCTTATCTTACTTATCTTTTCAAGTCTAATTTTCTTAGAACTCAAGACAGTTCTTTTTTAAGCTGGGCACCAGTAGCTCATGCCTTTAATCTTACAACTCAAGAGGCTGAGATCTGATGATCATGGTTTGAAGCCAGCAGGATCAAGAAAGTCCATGAGACTCTTACCTCAAATAAACCAGCACAAAGCTGGAAGTAGAATTGTGACTCAAGTGCTAAATTACTAGTCTTGAGCAAAAAGCCCAGGGACACCATCCAGGTGCTGAGTTCAAGCCCCAGGACTGGCATCAAAAAAAGAATATTCTTTCAAGTGGAATTGAAACTCCTTACTCTGTTTATGAGTCAACATGCTGTCCTTGTAATCAACAGGTGATGATAAAAACAGGACAATGAATTAAACCACAGAAGACAAGAAAGCAAAATGAAATGAAAGGAAATGGAAGAACATACCCAAAAGATGAATATACAATAATGCAATGCCATTTACAATAGCATTGTCTTTGGAATATATATACATATATATACATATATATGTGTGTGTGTGTGCATATATATATATATATATATATATATGGTTTTCTTCACTAAGAACAACTGTCACTCCTTTCTGTGCCTTATGAATGTATGGGAGGATGATTCTCTGGGGCTTCATAAATATGAAGCACTGTCCCTTAAGGGAAAAGTTCAGTAATAACTATCAGTAGTCTTTACAATGTCAATCATATTATTTCTTTCAGTGATCATGTGATAAAATACAGCTTTGCCCACTGTGACAACAGTTTTATGTCAGAATACCCAAAAGAAGATGAAAGGCCAATGGATGACACTTGTAAACTTCCACTCTCTCAAAGGTCAACTCAGTTGTTTCATACCTGCCCTTCACTACCAGTCCGTATGCTTGCTCCTTCTAGTCCTGATTATTTGGACACAAGCTGTTTGGGAAGCAGCCACATGAGTTTTATCCTATTTCAGTGTTTCTTTTATCTCCCAACACACCCTTGGGCCACTTTACCCTGCTGCTTAGTTACTGCTCACTTAAAGAATGCAAGTTTCTAGAATGTTAATATAGGCAGTCTTCAATTTACAAAAGAAATATATTCCAAAGGTTCAGTGTTAGTTGAAACTCATAATAAATTATCTCATAGGAAACAGTTATAAATGGTGGATAAGACTAGTAGCTCTGTCTACACATGACTATATTAGACCTAGGTAGTTCCTAAACTAACACAGGTACTATTTGTACTACAACTAACCATCATATCTACAAGATACATCTGAAGTTTCAACATAGTATTCCAGGCAAATAGATCTTCTAGCCATTCAAGAAATAATGTTCCTAAATTGAAGAGAATGGGATAGTTGGGGACAGGATAGCAATAGATGTGAAACTGTGGGAAGAATAGCAGCCACCATAAGGACCCATTCAACGGTGAAGGGTGGTATGCCTTCAAGGCTGAAGGCATAACTTATCACAAAACCTGAGTGAAAAGCTCAATTCCTGGTCAGATCTTCAAAGGTAAAGTAGATGCACATATGAGCAATGAATTTACAGATAGAGACTTCATTGACATTCTGTTTCAAGTCTATACATAGAAAATTGGGCATCATAAAGAGGCAAATTATATAAATGATGAGAACTAATTAAAATGATGACAATGTGTGGGGAACTGGATATTCAGTATATCAAGGTCTGGCTAGAATCAAATATTGTGGTCATTCCAACCATGCCAACAACTGACTGTAAGCATAGTGAGCAATACAGACTTGGAAATGCACAACAAGGTTTCCTTCAAGGAAGGATGTTCCTGTAAGCTAACCTCAAGCGGGCTGTGAACTGGGAGTCAGCCACATGAGAGAAGTATGTTTTCTGTGGTCCTTGCATGATTCCTAGAATGGCTCTTACCTGTTTAGCCAGAGACCAGGAAAAGACATGTTTTCCTGACATTAAAGTCTGGCAAAGGGCAGCCAAGGGTAAAACTCACAGTATACCAAAGCAACTTTAACCAATAAGGAAGTTAGGAAAAATAGCAAGTACTGTCACATTTCACTAAATAAATATTTAAATAGATATTTTACATTCTAGAAGAAATCAATTCATCAACAAGAAATTGAAAGATAACCTCTAAAAGAAGGCAAATCTGAAACAGCTATATATGTCAGCATTCAGAAAGGATAATTAAAAGTTACTTTTTCTGGAGTATTGGACCTACCTTTCCAAAGATGGAACCATGAGACCTATAGCTGCACACTGAATAATCAATGTAGAATGGCTACAAAACATATTTTACATACAAATGACAAGTACTTCTAACAATGTTATCAATAGTTTTAAAATTTGCAGCCTGATTGTTGTGCTGCAAACTAAGTGATGGTGTAATATATTCATTTCATTATTCTAAAAAGTAGTTGTTTTTAAAACTCTCATTTTCACTCATGACCAAGTAATGTTTGCCAGTAAATGATCCTCAACCAGCTAAGAGGCCAGGAGCATTTCTTAGAGAAAACATACTGCAGGCTTCTACAAAAGCTATTTTCTCATACTACCAATAAAATGTCTAGGCTGTTTTTACATAGACTTAATGCCACGAAAAGGTGCTAAATAAAATGAATTTAATTTTAAACAAGAACTTTATGTCCTAAGACAAGATTTGAGTTTCAGATCTTCTAAAATCTACTAGCCTGCCTGTCAAAAGCAAGTTTACTTTTAGAAAAAATGAACAGCTTCTATTTCTACAGTAATTTTTCCTTCCCATTTCTATGACTTTATACTGTTTGGTCCACTGTGATGATTTAGATTAGAACATCAGATTTCATGCAGAAAGAAGAAATCAAATGAAAAAAAAAACCTTGCAATCACTGCGAATGTCTCTGGATTATTAAGAAAACCACAGAAATCAGTTAGGGAAATGACTACTAATGGATATTTACTGAAAGCATTCTCAATGCACTTTTTTTCAGTATTTCTGTAGGATTTAAACAGACATACATGCTATTTGTGTTTGGGAGGTAAAGATGACTTACTTAACTACTCAGCAGATCAGATGTAAAACATTCAGTTTTAGCACAGGTCAAATTCTTTTATTTTAAGAGCTGCCATAAACAATTTGATTTAATGAAAATTACCCAAGCCTTGGCAGATGGTATACAGTAATAATACTGAATATATTAGAACAAATTTTGTTACTATCAAGTTCAACTAAATGTAATTCTTCCCATACATTGCTTATATAATATTTTTTCACCAATATGAAGAGAACAGATTATACACCAAAGGGAAATGTGTGCTAGGTTGGATTTGAAATCAGTTTCATAAGTTAGAGTTGCAGTTCTGCCACTTACCTTTTTGATCAGGGGAAAATTCTTAGCATCAGCGTCACTTTCAGTACTTACCATTCCATCAGTAAAATAATCAATATGAATATGCTTTGAAAACTATAAATCTGCAACTGGAAAGCATTCCCTCCATCAACAAATTGACAATTTAACAACAGTTAATTTTAAATCACATACAGTTTTCCTTGCTGTTTCCAACAGTGGCCGGCCAGGCACATGTGTTCCAACATATTTCTTTTGAGAAACCTGAGTATGTTTCCAAAACAGTGACTTCCCTTCTAGTGACTCCAAAGTATTTGGGTTCATGTATGACAATTAGGGACAGGAAAATAAAGCAAGACATCCTGTCTGAGTGTTTTTAATTTTTGTCTCCGCCTCCCCCCGGCCCCCCCCCCGCCCCCCCTGCTTCTTTTGCATGTGAAATATTCTGGTGTGCTTAACTAAAGGTCTGGATCTTGTTCAAAATAAATGTTTTGCAAGAGTCTGAAGTTTTTATCCTAGAAGCATAATATTTAAAATAGAATGAAAGAAAACGAATGATTGCAACTAAGTAGGGTTCTCTTTATTTGTTAAAGGTCAAATACCTTATTACTTGAAATGAAGATCTAAATTTGAGGGATTAATTGTTGCCTAAAATAAATGACCAACAATGGTGCCTGGGAAATCTCTGTTGTGTAGAAATTTTGTTTATAATAAATAAGTTCAATACAATAAAAATAATTTGCTGTCAACACCTCTACTTTATAGCAATGAGATGTGGCAGCAGTACACCCCAGAGAAGCTTCAGCTTCCTGCAGGGTAAGAGCTATGCCTAAAATTACAAAAGCTAATTACTTTTTTGGTTTTGCTTATTAATGCTGACTGCTATCATAATGTGACCAACTTGTAACAATTACTATATATCTCTGTAGCTGACATTTCCATCATCCCGTCTTGAATGAAAAACAGAAATTTCCACCTCAAGTAATTTCCATTCTGAACCAAATAAAATAAGATTTTTAATAATAGCAAAAGATAATTTGCTAAGAGACAGACGAAACCAAATAAAATCTATAACTTCCTGCTATAGGCTAATGTATTATTTAAAACATGAAGACTTTTTCACAAAATTTTTCAAAATATTTCATTAATTGAAAATTATGCACAAATTGTATTTCATAGTACATCTTTTTAATTGACTTTAACCTATAAAATACTCATATGCAGTTTCACTACAAAGGAGACTATGTATTAATTTTGTATTACCTGAAAAAAAGCTGTGTCACTGACTTACAATATCAATTACATACATAAACACATTTCAACTATAAATTTCCAAGTCTGAGCAACATTGTAGGGGTATTTTAAATGAAAAGTAACACTTAAAGACAAAGACTTTTACTTTAGCCTTTTGTTTCTAAATGTACTATCTACAAAATAATTCACGTACAACACTTGCAATGTGCTAGGTACCATTCTAAGCACTTTCCATAAATGAGCATCACTATTTGAGATATATAACTCCTAGCACTGTGCTTTGTTCCTCTATCAGAATCTATTTTTGTATCTTAACAGGATCATTTTATTTCTTAAATAGTAGATAGGAAAATGAAGAGACAGAAAGAGGCAAAAATGGGTGAAAGTTACTTGCTAAGTTTGTGATTTAAAATGACCAGATTCATTCTGCTTGTTCTTAATACTTAACAGGCAAATTCACACTTCCTGTAATGGTTATTTCATCCCCACCCCTCTTTCCCTCCACTGCCATTCCTTCCATACATCTCAGCAAATTGAGTGCATAAATCACACTTAGTACCAAATATTCTGCAAAAAACTAAACCCGTTTTAATGGTTGAAATTTCACTTCAATATAAATCCTATGACACAACAAAAATACATTGTAAAGTGCTTTCACATTCATTCTCTTATTTCTCTTATTTCAAAATAAGCACCTGTTTTGCTGTAAGGTATAGCCTCCTAGCTGCAGTCAATCAGTGAAGTTTGGATAATGTTAAATCTCCAAATAACTACGAATTTATAAATCAGTAATGTGTACTAATATAATGACCATTGGATCTGTATAATCCTCAGGAAGTCAAGGTTTGTTTAAGAATGGTAAGATTTACCATTTTAAATCTTTGCTTCAATAAGGATTAGAATATTGGAAAGTATCAGTAAATTTCTGTGAAAACCACTTGTTTCAATGAACCAGGGAGTCATGATCAACTATATAATGTTTAATTTTACATCCAAGTTGAAATGGTGTCTTCAGCAGTTAAGCTACAATGTAGCATAAGACCAGTTTTCAAGCGTACTTTACAAAGAAAAATAAACCTATTCCTGAAGAGCTGATTATGAATAACATTTTTGAGTATATAATTATAAATAAATGCAGTTATGTAGCAGTAGTGGTCTCTCTCTCTCTCTCTCTCTCTCTCTCTCTCTCTCTCTCTCTCTCTCTCTCTCTCTCTCTCTCTCTCTCTCTCTCTCTCTCTCTCTCTCTCTCTGTGTGTGTGTGTGTGTGTGTGTGTGTTAGGGAAGAGGCTTACAATTTAAAGGGTTTCTGAATTGAATTCTTTAGTAAGCCAAAGCATTCTTTTGTTTTTTTAATGATCATTCTTTTAGTGTGTCTATGCTGAAAATGTGAGGATTTGTATGGCAAATTCTCTATAGTAAGGGGAGAGAGGGGAGGTGTGGGGGGCTACACCTGCCCTAAATAGGGAGCTTGTTAGGTGACTGTTGTGATCAGTCCCCAACTTGTTCTGCCTGATCAAGCACAGTGGGCAGAGATCCATACACAAAAGCATTCCACAAAACAAGCAAAGCAAAAATCTCTAAACTGACTACTGGAATGAAAACTCCTGGGGTCCATCTCTCCTCTTCACTAGGGAAGGAGTATATTCTTCTAAGGAGGCAAAGGGATTGTGGGGACATCATCTTGTCTAGTCATTTCTTGAGAATGGCTCAAGACAGCATTGTATAATTTACTATACAGTGGATTCACTCTAAATTTTGTTTCTTTAAGTCCAACAGCTCCTACTCTTCCTTTACTTCTTCCTGTGGCAAATTAGTCCCTTTAAAAAAACCTCCCATTGTTGCAGGGTAAGCTGCCCTGGGTCATGTCTTCCTCCAACCTCTTTAACCGGTTTTTCTTAAGATTTTCAATTAGGTGTTTTTTAATGCCTTAAAACCTTTGAAACAATATTCATATCCATTATCAAGCTGTCACCACCCATCTTTTGAAAGAGTGGGTGGGGGATTTAAGAAGAAAATGAGGCACAGAAAGTGACTTGCCTGTCACTACCAGTGACAGAGAAAAGGGACATTCATGGTTTTCCACAATCCTATGTAAAAACAACAAAAAAAGATCAACACAAAAATACATTCCACAGCCAAATACTTTCTTTTAAAATCACCTGTGGCTTGGGATTATTTATGTTTGCTTCCCTCTCCCCTCCTACCACCTTTCACTGTGGCAATGGGGAATTAACCTTCAAGGCAAACCACAGAAAACTGCTTCTTTCTTCTGAAAAGTAACAGTGTTATTAGTTTATTGTTACTATTTAATATATATTCTGTAACCTTAATACAATTTCTGCACTTACATACAGACGTTTGTAGAAAAGCAACTTTTATCTGTGGATTTAATATTCTACAATATCTTGCTTTGCATTATCATTAGTAATGGGGAACGAAGTTTGGAACAATGCTTACATTATATGCCCTTTATTTCCTTTATTTTTAATTACTCTTAGGAATTAGAACCTAAGATTAAATGATAATCGGTTCCGTCCACATAAATTTATGGTTAGATAAAAGCTTCGATTTTTTTTTTTGCAAAGATCAAATGACATCTTGAGGATAATTAAAACTGAACTCTACCCTGTATGGCAAATAACACCAATTAACGAGATGCTACTGCCCTTATCCCTAACACAGTGGACAGCAGCGTATCAAGGCACTCATTAAGCAATGTCAATTAGCTTTAGGGAAATTAGTTCTAAAATTACCAACCTCTTTTCGGAGAGTCGAATTTATTGGGGTCACGTCTGGCATAGTCCATTCGCATGTAAGTGGCTTCGTCGTCATCATTGTCGTTGTTGTCAGAATCTGCCCTCTCAGGGGGTCTCGGTACCCGCCCGTGGCGAGGTGGCGGTGGCGGTGGCCGTGGTGCAGCAGCTGCAGCCGCAGCTCCACCAGCCACGTTCTCACCTCCTGCAAGATCAGCAGCTGGGTTTGGGGCTCCAGGATTCGAGCCCCGAGCCATGCTCTGAGCCCGGTTTACTGCCTCGGCCTCAACCACATTAGCAACAGGTTGGAACCAGCGGGTGGAGGCGGAGTCAAATCCAGCAGCGGCCTCCAAGCCCGCGGCGGCTGCGCCCATGCCCGGCGCCGCCGCGAGCGCGGAGGCCGCAGCTATCGCTTGGCCCAAGGCTAAAGGTGGTATGGTTGCCCGAGCAGCCGCCGAGGCTGCGGCAAGGTCTCTCTCCAGGCTGTCAATAGGGAAAGCCGAGACAGCGGCTCTAGCGGCTAAAAAGAAATTTTGAGAGCGGCTTTGTGGGCGTTCACTCTCATGCACTTCCTCCAGCAGCAGTCTAGCTACAGGTGTTGACTCTGCACTTCGGCTAGGAGAGAGAGAAATGTCCATACAGCACTCAGAAAAGGGGTCAACTACGTAGATTCGACCTGTTTCAGCATCATAGCGAATGGTACGGTCAGCAAAAGGCACAGGTGGTGTCATTGCTGGATTGAAAATTACTTCAATGTAGTCACCCTCTTCCACATTGGCATTGCTACCTGGAGCACTGACAGGAATAGAAGGATGTGGCCACCTAGCACCATCCAGAGAGAAGGGGTTGGCACCTGGTATAGCTCTTAAAAGATCTGAGAGGCGACTTGCTGGATTTGGAAATGGCACTCCAAGTCGAACACTGAAATAATTTGAAAAAGCTGAGTGTCTGGGGCCAGCAATTATGCCCCACGAATTTGGCAGTGCTTGAGCAAAAGGGGCTGGCAAATTCCTATCTCTTTTAGTGAAGTCAATGTTGACGTAGGCACTGGCCCTGTCAGTTTCTCTCAACTCACGTGTGGACTTTTGTGGTTTGGGCTTGATTTTATTTCCTTTTGTAATAAAAGAAAGACGGCTGGGTCTCTTAGCCTTATTTTGAGGGGGCTCATCATCTGAAGGTTTTAAAGATGACCCCCCATCTCTAGGCTTTGAGAATGACCCTTGAGCTGAAGGTTTTGAAGGTGCATCTTTGGGCCCCTTGTTGGAAGAGGTTTCTTTGTCTAGACCCTTCCCCAGGTACTTTCCAGGTAGCATTGGTACATACTCACTGTGGTCACTTTGTCCTAAGGGTGAGCTCTGAAAAGGATTTGGTAGAGAGAAGTAGGAGCTCCAACTTTTGGAGGAAGAGCCGCCCTGAGGGTTTCGCGGGTTTTTGGGAATTGCACCTGCTCCTGGAGCCATAAACATGTAGTCACTGTCACTGTCATTGTCCTTTGAGTCATCCTCTTTATTAGGATCATCAGGTGCTCTTGGAGGACTTGGGGCAGGCGGTGGGCTCACTCTGGGAAACATCATCATGTATCCTCGTGAATCCTCAAAAGGTGATCTAGAATGGCGCTTTTTTGAAGCAGAGACATTTTGAGGAGCCATTGGCATATAATCGCTGGAACTTGCGAGAGGAGCAGCCACCCCTGGCCTCATTGGAACGTATGGGTCATCTTCATCCTCATCAAAAGCTCTGGGTCTGTAGGGTGCCCGAGCTGTACCTTCTGGGGTCTCTGTATCTCTTGTTTCCTTGACTTCCTTGCGTTCTTTTGTGGCCCCTCTGTCAGCACAAAAATAAAGTCGGAATCTTCCCCCAGATTTCCCTTTCCCACCAGTTGCTCCAGCTGGTGGAGGGGGCGGGGGTGGAGGTGGGGGTGGAGGCAACATTTGCTGTTGCTTGCTTTGAGTTAATTTGCCAAAATAGGACCTTTTCTTGAGAGATTTTCCACGATCATCATCACCATCCGAGTTTTTTCCACTTCCAGAGCCTTTGCCCCCTCCAGAGTTTTTGCCACTGCCTGAGCCATGCCCATCTCTCGGTCCCTGGCCACCTCCTGAGCCATGGCCACCTCCAGATCCCTGGCTGCCGCCTGAGCCCTGGCCACCTGCAGTTCCCTGACCCTCTCCTGAACACTGGTTTCCTCCGGAGCCCTGGCCACATCCAGATCCCTGGCCACCACTTGAGCCATGGCCTCCTCCAGATCCCTGCCTCCCTCCTGCGCACTGGTTTCCTCCAGAACTCTGGCTACTGGAGCCTTGGCCACTTGAGCCTTGGCCACCTCCTGAGCCCCGGCCATTTCCTGAGCCCCAATTGTTCATTGGCATGTAGTCGCCTTCGCTTCCCTCCTCTTTATCTTTGCCTCGAGGTTTGTTTTTCCTCCCAGAGTTGCCCAAGCCGGAGGCTTCACCAGCTTCATCACCTGGGGTTTCGTCAGGGTGCGGGTCACGTATCGGACTGGGTTCTAAGCGGCGGAAAAAGCTGGCTGGCACTGAGATGGCTCTCCTGGACCTGCGCGCTCTGGGCAGGTGTTGCCTTCCTCGCCTGGAGGGAGGCGCGGGCTCGCTGGGAGTTATGAGGCGCCTGGTAAAGAACCTCTCGTCTTCCCCGTCACCAATGGCCCTGAGGTGGTAAAACTGTTCAAAACGGGACCTTCGGAGCCAGCCTCCGGGCTCGAGCGGCAGCAAGCCCAGGTGCCTCCTAGCGGACAGCAGGGTTAACAGGTGGGCGCCAATACTGATGCTGTAGCTGCGGCAGCGGGCTCTGTATTCGTCTGCACACAAAGCTCTCATCTTCTCCAGAAACAGTTCATGCATGTTTTGGGCCACTACACAGTCATCGACCTGCATCCACAGCTCCCCCGGACCGATGACGGTGGACCTGCCGACTTCTAAGAAGAAATACTGCTCCGAGTGTCCGCAGCGACGGATGCTCAGGAGCTGGACGACCACGCTGGCCACGTCGGTGTTCAGCCTCACAAACACCACCTCTTCGTCGGTAAGACACAGCCGGAACACGCCGCTCAGCTCTTTTCTGTGCCCCAGCCCCCTGGGTTTCACTACTACCTGCCACACATCTTTGTAGAATGGTGGCTCCGCCGCCGCTACCGCCGCCAGCGGGGCCGGCTCTCCATCCGGCTGCGCGCTGAGCGTGCCGCAGCGGCGGCGCTTGCTCTCGAGGATGAGGCGGCTGAGCAGCAAGTACCAGCTTTCTTGCTCCGACTCGTTTTCGGCCACCATGGCGAAGTACTCGTCTTGGGTGAAAAGGGCAATGAGGTGACGGTATCTGGCATCAGCTCGCTGGCTCACCGAGAAGCACTGGTACAGGGTGATCACGCGCCGCGGTGGGATGAGCGCGGGCACCGCCGCACCCGAGGCGGCGGCCGCTGCTGCAGCCGCCGCGGCGCGGACACTGTGCCTGAACTTCCTGGCATTTTCGTAGTATTCCAGCCGAGCTGGGGCATCGGCGGTCTCGAGTTTGAGCACGAAGTAACGTCTGTGCCCATGCTTCTGCTTCCGCAGGTAGCCGCGTTTGCAGACTTCGTCCCCGACGGGGAGGTCCTCTTCCTCCGACTCCGAGTCTGACCGGGAACCAGTGGCTGGAGAGAGCCACATGGCTCCCGGACAAGATGACCCGGTCCCAATGAGTGCGGTTGGGGTTCCGGACGAAAGAACCGGGGTGGTCGCCACTGCTGCTAGAGCTGCCGCTGTCGCCGCTGCTGCAGCTCTCAGTCTCCTTGTCGCTTGGTCGCGAGTGAACGAGCAACTCGCCATGGTGATGCACGGTGGTTTTAAGGTGAGCGAGGGAGGGGGGGGGCTCAGGGAAGGGAGGGCTGGGGGGAAGAGGCTGTCTACCCCTGTTCGCCCGCCCGCTCCAGCCCCCTCCTGCCTGAGTTGGCGCCCCCGCCCACTTCAGTCTGGGCGCGCGGCAGCGGGCAAAACAACACGTGACCGCCACCTCACGCGGCGATCGCTGCGGATTCTGCAACAGGAGCAGTGGAGGGGCTGAGCGGCCACCAGTAGAGGTGTGCGAGGGAGGGGGCGTTGGGCCCAGGAGGCGGAGCCCACTCCAGCTGAGCCCAGACCCACCGGGTAAAATCTCTGAGCTTGTGCTACAGAGTGGGAGGGGTGGAGGGGTGGATTCAGAGAGGACAAGGCGGGGCTCTCTGGCCATGTTATGCTAAATAGGAGCCTAAAAAAGCGGGAGGGGTTGGAAAAAAACTCGGTGGGTTAGGGGTTTCAGTGACCAACAATCTGGACTGGGCTGGGTGCGAGCACAATAAGTAGGCTCCATTGGCTGGAAGGAGCCAGTGGAGGCGGGAGGGGGCGGAGCATCATAGGCGACCAAAACGTAGCCAGCAGCATAGACGCTGTGCGGTTTGTTTGTTTATTTGAGAAGCGGGAGCCAGGTGAAACTGTTGCAAGTCTCTCATTGGCTATAAGAACTGAAGGGAGGGCCCAAAAAAAGGCGGGCCTGAATTCATTCGTTTGGCGCTAGGTGGGGAGGGACAAGGGGCCAGGGTAGGGGACTAGCTGACGGTACCCACCTTCCACACACACACACAAACACACACACACACACACACACACACACACACACACACACACACACATCGCAGTGTGGTTATTCCGCGTTCAGCCTGTAAACAACCCTCTGTGAGTAGCTGTTAATCGTGGTGATAAACGCGTGCAAATCCCAAAGCCACAGTGACCTCTCTGTAGGCGCCCTCTCTTTTTTTCCCCAGTTGCTCATATACATTCTTTATTCCTATGGCAGTCTGGTTCACTCCCTCCCACTGCACGCGGCGGGATGTACTGCTCCAGAAAAAGTGTCAGCTATCCCTGGAAATGTGCTAACGACCCGGGCCCTAAGACCTGCTGCCCACCATGCTGGACAGGCTCCCGAGTCTGCTCCACCCCTGACAAAAGCCAGCGATTCTAACACACAGGAATAGACGCCAGTTCTTCAAAAGGAACGCAATGTCTAAACACAGCGTATGTGTAGTTCACGAAACCCACTTCGCTAAAGATAGTGTTTCTGTCTATTTGGTTAATAATGACTATGAAAACAAATTGGGGGCCTACAAGGTGTACAGCCTTGTGGGAAAAATTTCGGACTTGATTCTTAAGGAAAAATACAAGTATCGAACTATCGTAATATTTTTTTGCTCCTGGGAAATGCTTTGAAAGATGCCTTTAAAAAAATCTCAAAACATTGTTTCTTTTTCTTGAATGAGATCGAAAAACTTTATAAAAACAAAAGCTCCATACCTAGAACAAAGGACTGTATCGAATACATGTACTACACTATACTTCGCATCCCTCGCGTCAAGAAAAGAAGATCTTTGTTACATTTCAGTCTACAAGTTAACATCAAAAAAATAAAGAACCACTGCTCCCTTGTTTCTGGAAAATCTACTGGAGTGTAAGTGCAACCGCCGGCGCTTGTTCTCTCAATAGCTCTCTTGCTCTTTCTCTCCCTCCCTCTTTGCCTTCCCCTCTGTCTATAAGATTTCAGACTCTTAAGGATGGAGATACTCAGGAATACATTGAAGTGTCAAAGCAATGGTCACATTTTTAAAAGGGAAAGAACGAAGCATATAGTATTTCTTTCCTAAGGAATGTAACTTTAGATCATTCTTGCCCTAGGGGAGATAGTGCACACGGTAACATTTTTTAAGTCTAACAAACTAGGCAATGTATGAACCACAAAAATAGACCCTATCTTTACTCTCAAAGCATGCATACTCTATTTTATAAACAGAACAAACATTTTTCAATTGATGCCACCGTTTCCATGTGCTTATTAGGAATCAAAATATATTGGGTTCAGTAGTCCCAAAATATTAGAAACAAATATTAGCATTTCCTTTGCTGCTAGTTGCTTATGAACCAAATGTATGCACAAATGCTCCGAAGTAACTGGGGTTTCTGAAAGGACCTGGAGTTATAATGTCCGTGGATGGACTGAGGCTGCTTACCTAGATATTTCAGCTCTCTAGTCATGGAAAGATTACAACCAAAATGATAGTGAATGCTCTCATTTGGACTTTTTGTGATAGACATGATATTTTGTGTCCTTCTAAACACAAAGTTTTGATTTTCATGGATAGCTGAAAACAAAGCAATGCATTTCAAAATACTAGGATTGAAACCGTGACATTTAAAAATATATTGAAAATTGTAAAATACATATGAAATAACATAGAATGTGTGAAAAACATTTTTAATCTTCATTTAATATTTTCCGCCTACATATATAGAATCTAACATACAGTAGTATGCTTGCAGGTACATAATTTTGCATTCTGTTTTATTCACTTAGCATTACATGATAAACATTTCCCATATTACTATGGATGAAACATCATTTAAAATGTACCACACTAGTCCACGAGGTTGTAATATTATTAATATTATCAGTTCTAATGTATATTAATATACTTAATCATTTCTTCATTTTAGGAATATGTAAGTTGTTTTCATTTTTCAGTATTATAAAGAACACTGAAATAAATATCTTATATCTACAGATTTCAAAAATGTTTAAATTATTCCCTTAGGGTCAAAAATTGAGGACCGGAATTGCTAGACATAAAGGAATAAGTATTACAGTACATTATTTTTTCATGTTATAACAGTTTAGCCTGTGACCACACTGATTACCAGAACTGGATATTTCTTTTAAATCTCATGCTCTCCACTATTCATTTTCATTTTTGTTTACTTGTAATGTAAAACATTTCTTTGTAGATTTATTGACAATATATTGCTGTTTTCTCCAAAGTGTCTTTTCATGTCCTTTTACTTATCTGATTGTTAGTGTTTTTTCTTAAGTATGTGTGGATTGTTTGCATAATAAAAATAATAAAATTCTTTTATGTACGTTTTGTTTTTCTCATTTTATTGAATCCTTAAACATCACATTTAAGCTTGATTCTCTTCATTCTGAAAGATGTATAAGTTTATTTCAGTATGGTTTGTAGTTTAAAAGAGAGTTATTGATACACACAAATCTCATCATGATCACTTCTGTGCTTATGTTTTGTGCTTCTATGCTTATTTAAAGAAAGAGCTAAACAGAATATCTAACTTGTTAATTATTAGGCATGACTTAAAAATAATTCGTGACATTATTTTCTACTGCATGGGGAAAACTTAAGACTAATCAGTGTACTAAAAAGTAAATGTAGAAATAATTTTAATAGTGCTGATCATTTTGTATCCAAGATATATTGTTATATTACAAAGTATCCTATTTGATAAGAACAAAGTGAAATGAGACATCCAGTGGGATGTTTCATTTAGGGGTTTTATTTAGTATGTTTTCAACAATGACAATGGATCTGATGAGAGTGAATTCAGTAATTAGGGAGAATATCTGACTAGAAGGGCATTATTTTCTCTCCTTAGTTCAACCAAACCTTCCCTGTTCTATAATTGTTCCAACACAAGCTTTTAGGAGACAGCATCATTACTGAATTGCACCAGATGCTGCACCTTGTCTGACATATATTTAAACTTTCATCTTTCTGGACAAGTTAATGATATAGAATAGTTCCTTAGCTTAGGTCAGGTTTCCATAGGTAAAATAAAGCAAAGGGGTGGTACAGACATCTCAATGTTTCAGGCAAAAAGTAGAGACTGCTTGGCCTGAATTCACCAGATGGTTTTGCTCATGTTCTTCTATCCTTCAGCTATAGATTATTGTCTCTTAGTATTTTTGCTTTTATATTTAGGACAAGATTCACTAGAAAGGTAAAATGTCTTTGCACATTCAGATACAATGCCTGCAATTTTGGACTGCTTTGTCACATTAAAAAACTGACAAAATGTAATAAAACCCACAATATTTATTTTAGTTTGCGAATTTAGCTGGGAAAAATGTAGCACTGCAGTTGTTTTTTTATATTTAGAAGCTAAGGTAAACAGATAAACAGCCATGGTGTTTTTTGAAACAGATTCTATCTAATGAAGAAATATGTTTTTTATGGGGGTGGCATTTAAAAGGAATTTCCTGTGAATCCTTTTTTAAGAAAGCAATTGTTTGACTAGTCAGTAATAATAAAAACATTGCTTTTTTTTCCCCTGATGGACATGGTCATTAGTATTCTAAACTCAACTTACACTAAATTCAGTATGGATATTAAAATGTGAATTTACTTACCTTAAAATTTAAACTGTTACATTAAATATGGACAATTCCAAGAGACATTATTCAAAAGAATAAAGCCTAAGACGAAAAGTAACCAATATAAAAGAACTATTATTCTTGCCAGATGTAAAATTAACCTGTAAGTATTAACTATAATCTTTCTGAGCTAAGGTTCAATTATGTACATCAAAATGTAGTCTTCCTCTTGATATTCAGAAATGAAGCTAGTGATGATGATGGCTTTCTCTATGTTTGGACATAAATAAAGTCATGCACAATCAACATGCTTTCTATGCTATGCAGGAATAGGGGCTGTTCTGTGATTTGTAGATGCAACCACAGTTTACAGATGATGGCTCTGCTTCTCAGCTTTTTTACATCGGTGCTACTCAAAACCTTGTCTGGAGAAAACCACAGCCAAATGCATGGCTACAACAGACATGAGCAGGTTTGCTGCTTTTCTTTTCCAGCAGTCTGAGACTAAAGTAATTAGAGCAAATACGTGGTTTCATTAGGCTTCTAAAGCTTCCCTGAAGATTAAGTTCATTGAAAATCTAGCATTCCTTCCTGCCTTCAAAAGATAAAAGTTTCACTTGAAAAACACTTTTTTATAAGCATGATAAATATCAGAACAATGAAATCTGCTAAATTTATCATAAATAATTTCATTCATTCCACACCATATATATTGTATAAGTGAATACAAAAGGAGAAAAATGTGGCTGTATGCTAGTGTTTTGAGGTTTAAAAGAGTATCAACCCCTAGTGTCCTGTCTTCAAAAGTTGGAATCCTATTTTGTGAATTAAGTAGTATTACATTTGGTATGGTTAAATTTGTGGTCTTTAACTAAGTTTTTTGAGGCTACATGTTTAAATTTACTGGTTTTTACATTTTTGTTTTCTTGTTTTGAGATGGTGCCTGATATGTTGTCAGGGCTTGTCTCCAACTCCTGAGCTGAAGTGATATTCCTACCTCAGCCTCTTGTGTGTCTGGGAGTACAGGTGCATGGCACTGTGCCTAGCTCTGATTTGCTATTTTAAAGGAATTAGTATTAAAGAGTTAGATTTTTCTTTGAATGTTTAAAAAAATCCAGCTATTGTATTAAAATAACATGTATTATGCTTGTTGTTGATTCTTCTTACATGATCCTGCCATATCTCCCAGGTTGAACTTTTTCTTTCACTGACGTAGTTAATATCCTGCTGCATGCCCAATCAACTCAGCCAGGATTGCTGGAGTAACTTCTTCACCTGCCTTCTTCCTTCTTCATATAGCCAGCAGAATATTTTCCTGACCATGTCACTTTCATCATACAATTAGTTGCACAGTTTTTATGGAAGTCTGCCTGCTATTTTGTACTATATCAGGATTGAACTTCTAATTCTACCATATAAATTTCCACCGCAGCTCACCCACTTTATGCATATAACCCTTTTACCAAAAAATAGAAGCCATTGAAATTTGCCCTTCATTTTATTAGAATCCATTCTCACAGCGTATAATTCCAGTTAGATTGGCTTCTCTGTGGATGTTTTACATAACTGACCCCTTTCTGCCTTTACTTGGGCCATTTCTCACGTGTAAAATGGCCTTATCTTCCTCATCATTAATCAATGCAATCATCTTTCTCAAGAAAGAGATAGACTCATTCAGAAGCTCTTCCCTCACTTACATAATCCTAATATAACCATTTCCTAAATCATCTCAAGTACTGGATGGAAAAACTAAGGATTTAGTTGTTATTTGTGGGAATTGTCATATCATTATCAACTGAGAGTAATTGTTAAATGATGATAACTGTTAAATGTCAGAAATATTTATTTACAACTTGGTAATTGGCAACTACCCTGAATTTGCTCCACAGTCTGTTTGCCTATCCAGTTGTCCTGGGTACTCCAGCCCCTCCCCTTCAAAACCTCTCACTTCTTCATTATCTAGCCAACTATAAGGCTAACTGTGGACACCAGAGGGTATTCAAGCTCTCATGCTTGAATCTGGACAAACCTAAGTTATGATTGGCTTGTGCTACACGGTTGTTGAATAATTAAAATTACTGCATTCAATAAATGAATTCTTGACTTGGGAGCACTGTGTTAAAGAAAGTGGAGAAAAGGAATGCCCCCCAAAGACCTAAATGGTCAGTGTAGGCTACTTCCTCTGCCAAATCATGTCTTAACAGTGCCTAAACTCTCCATGACTGGGGGTAAGGACTTGACTTCCGATTTACTTAATATCTCTTTCTTCAAAAGGATATGTCTATTTTTCCCTCTCATCAATCAGGGGTCAGTGAAAAGTTTTTCTCACATGTATTCTTTTCTTTTCTTTTCTTTTCTTTGTGTGTGTGGGGTCCGGTCGTGGGGCCTGAACTCTGGGCCTGGGCGCTGTCCCTCAGCTCTTCAGCTCTAGGCTAGCGCTCTACCACCTGAGCCACAGCGCCACTTCCGGCTTTTTTCTTTTTGCTTATGTGGTGCTGAGGAATTGAACCCAGGGCTTTGGCATGCAAGGCAAGAGGTCTACCACTGAGCCACCTTCCCAGCCCCACATGTATTATTTTCTCATCTTGTGATTGTCGCAAACCCCAAGAAAATGCCTGTACACTTTGCTACCCATGTTTTTCTCTGGAACAAAGAGAAATTCCAATCCTCATAATTTCTGGTGATAAGTATAAAATTAATGCTATTCATAAAGACAACGACAAACCTCCATCAAGGAAAAGCATTTACCAGGTTTTTATAGCACTTTTTTTTCCATTCCTATACTAGAATGTAAATTCTTTATATTTCCATATATTCTCCACAGATTCTTGGTATGTATTCTCAGAGCCTAGAGCTGTGTTTGACATGTCAATACACATTTGTTGAGTATGTAAAGGGGAAAAAAATAAATTGATCAAACCCATGAAAGTTTCCTCTTCAGAAACTTCCCAGAAATATTCATTTATATACTTTAACTACACCTATTATTTTTCAAGCATTAGCATTCAAAGAATGGTCAGCTACAGGTTCAAAGCCTATTAATAATCATTGCTATTTTCCAATCTTGTCTAATTGTTTACTCTTTAACTCCATGTTCTTATCAAGTACACAGAATTTCCAGTTATTAGGAGTTACATTAATTGCTTTTGGAAATCTATTCATTTAGCATTTATTTCTAATATCTCTGATGGTAAAATGTATTCTAAATTACAAATAATCATTTGAAGAATAACTCTTGAAATACAACCATTTCAAGTTTCCCATTGAGTTTTTATGGACTGTAAGATACTTTTCAGTTGCTCCTGAGTGGATGCTTTATTGCTCCAAGTGTTTTATAAGACACCCTTAGGGCAAATAATGTGTTTTCTATTTTCTCCTCCCCTTCATAATATCTAATACTGCCCTCGAGTCACTTATTACTATTGAATGAAAATACAAAGTGTTACCAAATGTGATAAGCCTAGAAGACATAAATATTAATCACTCAATGTGTGCCTCAGTATTTAGGGTCACAGTAGCTGAGAATTGTTAGAGATCACATTTTGTTCGGCTTGTCAAAAATTTTCACATAGGTTTATTAAAAGGAACAAAATACAAGATAATAAATCATAATGATAAAAATATCAGCAGCATATGCTTGAAATATTTCATTCTTGTTTTATTAATATGTCCTTTTTCCCTTAGATATATCATTAAGGAAGATTAAGAACTATTATAGAAAGAAAGAATCTAGTTTGAGGTAAGGAGTTAAGAGGGGAAATATTCATTCCTATTTATTTCAAGACCTTTTCCAAATTTGATACTAAGGAGTGAAAAGAGAAACCAGAAAGAGAAACTTGTATTTTTGATCTGGAAACAAGGAAATTTTCTCTTCAGATTGAACTATCCCCTTCCTTCTGTGATGGGATATTTAAAATACCTAAGATCATATTCCTTAATCTGGATGACAGTTATTTCAACTACTACCATGTATTTGTATGCTTTCCTGTGGACATGATCCCCTTTACAAGCAAAGAAAAGGTACCTCAGGGAGAAATTCTCATCTATGGAAGGAAGCATATTGATACTTCACCTTGACCCAAAATCAAGAACTAAATATAAGTCATTTGTTTCTTTGACTTAGAAAGGGATAATGTTAATATTTGAATAAGGCATTTAAAAATAATATTTGTATCTGAAATGGATGGATATTAGAAAATAAAATTGATATTTTCAATATTCCCCCCAAATTAAGTTGTTTTGTGTACATAAAGAGATAGCTTGAAGGTCTACTTAAAGACTTGTCAATGGTTCAGTACTTTCCTGGAATCTGTGGAGCAGTAAGTTGAAAGTACTCAAAAAAGTGAGATGTGTAAGTTGAGAAATCCTACTCAACTTAATTGCACAATCTGATTTTCAGACTTACTTTTTTTTAAAAGCTTAACTATCTTCTGTCATTTCGCCTGCTGAGCATATGTATGAACAATACAATGATGGTTTTTAAAAGTATACTTTTTATAATCAGCAGGCCTGTAAATATCTTGAGGATAAGGACAACCTATTGTTCATTTTACATGCTCACTGCTTGGCCTATCTCTATTAGTCACCTGATAACTTTTGCTTGATTTGCAAATGCATACATGTCTTGTATGCATACATGTCTTGATAGCTTATGACTCCTTTGTCTCATTTATTTTAGATCCAAAAGAATGTGCTGGAGGGTATAAAGATACAAACATTTGTTATATTGTAATTTATATGTTCTGGAGACATTTATGCCATTAATTGTAAGCTTTGTTGTTTTATACAATTAAAATGACCATGATCAGCAAGCATAGTATACATGAATGGACTTGTTAAAATGAACCCCCTTGTAAAAATAATTGTTGTCAATAAAAATAGTATTCATGCTACAAATAAATTTAATTCTGGAAGTTTTCAGACATCCAGGTTAAATTGACTAGTATTGATCCTAAGGGGAAAAATCTCACTCAGGTTACCAGAAATAAGAGATTATGCCTAAAATAAAAGATGGCCCAATGTCCTAATATTTGAAAAAACTTTTTACTGGGATTGAAAGCGATTCCCATGAAAAATCTTTCTTTGAATTGAAAGTCTATTATCTTAACATTAATGATCATCTGTACTGATTTCTAACATTACTCATGAATTTTAGCAACTGTACTATAGTGCATATTTAACTTCTAGATGTCCTCATTTATCTATGGCTCATGGTTACTATTTCATAAAGATTGTACATGTCAGATTCATCTCTGTTTTACAATATTAGGTAACTTATCCATAGCATGCCACATATTGAGAAGTAAAACTACTTTCTTATGTCTCCTTCCTTTTTCTACCATGTCCTCACTAACTAATTGACCTGCCCCTTGAGCTTTGTTATTTTGTATTAGAGCCAATATTTCATAGTGACCACAATGTTGATCTTTAGTAACAGGAACACTGTGAAAAGAACACTGTACTAGGACTTAGGAGAGGGAGATAGATTCTAGCTCCATTTTTTGCCATATAATGTCTGGTCTTCAGTAGGCCATTTCATCCTAGTTTACTTTTTTTAAAAATGTGAGTTAGGGCTAAGCGGTTTCTAATGTTTCTGAGTTAGGTTATATATTTATATTGTTCCTTATTTTGAATAATCCACAGAAAGAAGGCTTTTCTGTGACCTCAATGCCAAAATGTTAACAACTGAACATCTTTAACTATGTATCACCAGTCCACAATACTGTGAAATTTGTGAAATTTATGTAATCACTTAATCACAATAAAAAATTGCTAAAAAGAAAAAAATATTCAAGTGCAAATGTGATTTTGATCACTTTCTTCTTTCATTGGTATACTCAAAATTATTTATTGGAAACAAGATCAGCTCTAGATGGTGTTTTAAGTTTTAACTATGACTGAGAACAAGATGGACAAAGTCTTTACTGTATATATTCTTATAGGAGTAGCCAAATCAATACATAGAAAAAAACTGAGTAATGACAAGGATAATGACATCTATGACATGATAGAAAATTGAACTATATTATATGACAAAGGAAGATTTCTCACAAAGACAAAAAATGTTTCTCTGAAATTTAAATGCAAAAAAGGACATAGCTATGCAAAGATCAGAGGAAGATGTCCAGGCAAAGGAATAGAAAGTACAAAGACATAGAAACAGATGTGAGCTAAGAGTATTGGAGTAAACAAATGAAGGCCAAAGACAGACACTGGTGGTTCACAACTATAATCCTGACAATTTGGGAGGCTAAGAATATGAGTATGATTCCAGGCCAGCCTGGACATAAGAGTTCACAGGACAATTTGTCAACCCATAGCTGGTACAAAGACACATATCTGTCATTCCAAGCTATGTATAAGGGCCATGGTTCCAGTCCTGACCAGCAAGAAAAGTCCAAGAGTTTCTGTTTCCATAAAGGGAAGCACAGGACTTTGACCCCAGTTACAATAGGGAGCTGAAAATAGGTGAACTGAGGCTCATGCATTCACTTTGGTGGAAATTAAAGCCTTTTCTAAAAATAAACAGCAAAAATCCAGACTGGAATTATGTCTCAGAGGTATTGTGCCAGACCTGCAAACATGAATCCCTGAATTCATTGTCCTATCCCACAAAAGAAAGAAGAAAGTAAAAAGGAAGAGAGTGAAAAGGGAAGAAACAGAGAGAGAGAAGGAAAGCTAATGTCCTAGAGCTTGGTGGGGAGTCAGAATAGGATCCTTATCATGGAAGGTTTTGTAGGTCAAGGTAGTGTCTGGAATTTCTTTTAGACACAATATGCATCTGTTACAAAGATTTTAGGATAATGACAATATTTGATTTGTGCTTTCAATAGGTTCTCTGGCTACCACTTACATTGTAAGTGGTCCAAACTGGAAGCTGGGAGACCAACTAGGAGGATATTGTAGTGCTCTAGGTAAAATGAATTGAACAAGGATGATAGTCATTGGAGACATACATACATACACACAATTAAGACAAATTTGGAACATGAAGACTACAGAAGTTGCAAAGGGATTGGATTCTGAGTGTGAGGGACAGGGGTGAATCAAAGATGTCCTTTAGGTGTTTGACATGAATAGATTACTGGAGTTCTTATGAATCTAAGCATATTTACAGAAAAAGAACTCACTATTAAACCTTATAGGATTTTACTTATTTTAATTTCTCTTATACACATATGCTTTTGGATAGCTATATTCAGTGATGATATTATTTTGAATGTTATTTTATACAGATAAGTCCATATACTAACAAAATCCTCAACTCTTGTTATTTTCAGCATGACTGCATCTTTCTCATACATTTCTCTGTATTATCCTTTACCCCACCTTAGAATACATGCTTAATAAATATTAACTTAATTTTGAATCAAATTCTACCCTGCTTCCTCAGGTCTACTTTTCATCTTTACAAGTATTTAATAATCACTTTTTCTTACTAGGAAACCAACCATTAATATTTTTTGTGCGGTGTTAGAGACGGAACCATGTATGAATGTCAGGTAAGCACTCTACCTACTGAGCTACATCCCCAGAGCTTTTTGTTTTGAGACAGAGTTTTGCTATGTTGTATATGCTGGACTCTAACTCATAATGTAGTCCAGATTTAGCTGAAGCATGGGATTTTCCTTCCTATGTTTCCTGAAAGTTGTGATCACAGACATGTACTACCATGCCAGGCTCTTTTATTAAAAACATTTAATTCTGAGCTGGGTGCCTCACTCCTGTAATCCTAGCTACTCAGGAGGCTGAGATCTGAGGATTGTGGCGCTGTGGCTCAAGTGGTAGAGTGCTAGCCTTGAGCAAAAGAAGCTCAGGGACAGTGTCCAGGGCCAGAGCTCAAGCCCCAGGACTGGCAAAAATGCATTCTTCCTTGAAGACAGTTTGTGGCAACATCAAATACAGTGAAAGCGGGATTATACCGTGGGGGAGGGACATACAAAGCAACAAAAAAAAATAATCTCATAAATGTGTCAGAAACAATTGCGTCTGCCGTACAAGTCGTTATGTCGAAAACGAAATTTACAACTTTGGTGGGGGGGAGGGGGATCTGGGAGGATTGGGGGGCGGGGGGGGGGGAGGATGGGAAGGGATGGGAAGGGGAAACAAAGGAGGAGGCTACAATGCTTGATAAGAAATGTACTCATTATCTTGCCCATGTAATTGTAACCCCTCTGTACAGTATTTTCACAATTAAAAAAAAAAGATAGTTTGTGACATTAGGATAGTCCCCCCGAGCTTTTCTTTTTTTAAAAAAAGGTTATTGTTGTATTATCCTAGCAACTTTGGAAACAGTCTCTGATAGCTGTACAAACCACAGTGATGTGCTTTTCTACTGCTGTTATTTCTCTGCTGAACTTTAGAATATTACAATTGTTTGAAGTCTTTATATTCAGAATGTCCTTGAAATGTTTTTTTTCTGTTCTTTTTGCTTATTATTTCCTCTCTGAAGATCCTATGCTGGCTTTCATCCTCCTTTCCATTTAATTTTCTAAGATTTTTATCATGCCATTTAAAGTTGGGAGGGATTCCTAGAAGACACTGATGAAAAACTTCAAAAGGCCATCAAACTTTCCATAGAAGTATATGATTGATAGCCATGAAACAGATGGAAAGACAAATTTTAGTGCTTCTATTTAATCTAGAACTATATTCTTTGTAGCATAATACTGACATGGTTATATATGTGCTGTTATAATTGCTCTTGGTTACATGTCTTAAAAATTAAGTAGCTCACACTGGGGATATAGCTTAGTAGTAGAACATTTATGTAGCAAGTGTGAGGCCCTAGGCTTGAACTCCAGCATGACACAATAATATAAGTAGATATACAAAACATTATAGAAACAACAGTCCTTGTTATAAAAATAACTGTCCTCAGGCTGGGAATGTGGCTCAGTGTTAGAGCACTTGCCTTGCATGCCTGAGGCCCTGGGTTTGATTCCTCAGCACCACTTAAGCAAAAAGAAAAAAGCGGAAGTGGCGCTGTGGCTCAAGTGGTAGAGCACTAGCCTTGAGCTGAAGAGCTGAGGGACAGCGCCCAGGCCCAGAGTTCAGGCCCCACGACTGTACCCCCCCCCAAAAAAAAACTGTTCTCCAATATCTCCCACCCAGAGACAATCTTTATCTTTGATATTTAATTCAGTATTTTGAAGTGCTTACATTGTTTTAGGGATTTTCTGATCTCACTATACAAGCTCAGGACTTTACTCTTTTTTACATAGACAAACACACTATGCACACATATCTTTCCCATCTCTATTTTCCCATTCTATGTTTATAGCATGTTTGCAGTGCTTTGACTATGTAAATGAAATTAACAGGTGAACCAGCTAGTATCCTATGGTATTTAAAATTTTCTTTATCACTTTGTTTTCCTTAGAATTATTAATTTTATTGTTGTTGAATTCAATATTATATCAACATCAATTCAATAGTACTTTCACATTTTTTCTAAGTATGCTTTAAATTCACTCAGATACATGTGTCGTTCGATTTCTTTTGATGTCCTACTTTCCACATTTCTTTACTCTTTGTTTTCACAATTTACATTCCTGTTTTTATTTTTTATTTTCCAAGAATTCTTTCTCCTTTTTCAGTTCTTTCAATGTTTCTTTTTTAAAAAGCATTCTACTATTATTTCCAGTTCCAATATTTTCTCTAATTTCAGTGAGAATATTGGTTATAATAATAACTGTTTTCTCTGCATGTTCTCTGCATGTGACAGATGCAGTGAAAATTCAGTTCATTCTAATATCTTGGAAAAGTGTAAATGGCTCAGCAGCAGGTGGCAAGGGCAGATTTTTCATATCAGAAAGCTGGTAGACTTTTGTTAAAGGTAACACAATCACCTAGGATATCTTGGAACTTAAAACATATGCTGTTGGCTGAACTTGCAGTGATACAGGAAATGGTTTTAAAAATTCATGATGTTAATATGTTTGTACACTGGGCTGCTCTTAGCTACTGAGTTGTTTTACAAGAGAGATCTACCTTCCAAAGACATTCAAAAGGAGGCATGGTATTCTTGAGCTTTATAATCTAATTTTACTGGGGCATCCTATAAGGAAAACCAGTTTCTGGCTTTAAAAACCATGGGAAGAGGAAACAAAGGAGGAGGCTACAATGCTTGATAAGAAATGTACTCATTATCTTGCCCATGTAATTGTAACCCTTCTGTACAGTATTTTCACAATAAAAAAAGGAAAAAAAAGAAAAAAACCCTATTAGTTTTCCAAAAGGAAACTGTAGTAATCAATAAAACAGTATTAGTAGAAGAGAAAATTCTGTCCCTAGGCAAAAATTCAAGTAAAGGAAGTTCCTTCTCACTCAACCTATTTTTAGATGACCTCAAGGTATCCACCATTAGGTTCAAATAGAAAGAGTCAGGTAAAACACAGAGACTAATAAATAAAAGACTAGAGATAAGATTGAAAAATAAGTCTAGTAAAGATCTTTGTATATGTTTATTTCCTCATGGGACTGACCAGAAGTAATGAGATTAGAAGCCTATGTTTGAAAATATTGAATTGCCAAAGAAGCTAAGCATCAAAGCTCCAAAAACTTGTGACAAAAATGTCACCAAAACCATGTGAAATAAAATAAAATATGTTGAAAACCATAAAAGACTTATGGAACAAAGATTTAAAAACAAAATGATCCATGTTCATGAGCTGGAAAATAATCATTAACTGTTAAGACTTCCTAAACTGATGTATACATTAAACACAAGCTCAAACAAAATTATAGAAAACATTTTCTAGATATTAGCAAACTAATTACTAAAGTTTATATGGAAAGTAAAAAAAATTTGAATAGCTAAAGTATTTTTCTGTATATTTTTATATGTTTTTTATTGTAAAAATACTGTACAGAGGAGTTACAGTTACATGAGCAAGTTAATGAGTACATTTCCTAAGGAGCATTGTTACCCCCTCCTTTGTTTTTCCCCTATCATCTCTTCCGTCTCCACCTTCCCAACTCTTCCCTCCCCAAAGTTGTAAAGTTCGTTTTCAACATAGTGTCTTGTTACAATGAGATGTATCCTTGTTTCAGCATTTTATTTCCCTTCTCCTCCCCAAATTAGAAAAATGTATATACAAGATGCAGGACACCTGAATCAAATACAGTGAAAACAGGGGTTATACTGTGGGAGAAGAACATACAAAAGAAACAAAATTTCACATAGTACATTATAAATATGTTAAAAAAAACAATAGCAAGAAAGAAAAATCCACTTGTGTCTCTATCTTGGGGTTCATTTTGCTTAACATCATCTTATATGGTCATATGTATATAGCTTTTGACCTTTTCTGCTAGTCCTAGACATGTAGATAAGGGAAACCATGGGACCTATGTTTCTTTGGGCCTGGCTTACTTCACTTAATATAATTTTTTCCAAGTCTTTCCATTTCCTAACAAATGGGGCAATGTCATTCTTTCTGATGGAGGCATAGAATTCCATTGTGTATACATACCACGTTTTCTTGATCCATTCATCTACTGAGGGGCATCTGGGTTGGTTCCATATCTTAGCTATGGCAAATAATGCTGCAATAAACATAGTTGTGCTGGTAGCTTTAGTATGGTCTTGTTTGTGATCATTTGGATAAATGCCCAAAAGTGGGATTGCTGGGTCATAGGTGAGCTCTATGTGGAGTCTTTTGAGGAACCTCTATATAGCTTTCCAAAGTGGTTGAACAAGTTTACACTCCCACCAACAATGTAGTAGGGTTCCCTTCTGGCTACATCCCCTCCAGCATCTGTTGTTATTAGAGTTCTTGATTATAGCCATTCTAACTGGGGTGAGGTGGAATCTCAATGTCGCTTGGATTTGCATTTCTTTTATGGCTAGAGAGGTTGAACATTTCTTCCTATATCTATCGGCCATTCTTATTTCCTCTTTAGAGAAGTCTCTCTTTTCTTTAGCCCACTTGTTGATGGGGCAGTTGTTTCTTTGAGGATTCGTTGTTGGAGGATTTAATTTTTTTGAGTTCCAAATATATTTTAGATTTGAGACCCTTATCTGTTGTGTGCGGCTAGTGAAGATCTTCTCCTCATCAGTGGGCTTTCTATTGATCTTGCTAACTATGACCTTTGCCATGCAGAAGCTCACGAAATCCCATTTGTCCAACCTTTCTTTGATTTGTTGTGTTTTTGGGTCTTTATTAAGAAAATTTCGGCCTGTGCCAAGGAGTCCTAGAGTTTCTCCTATTCCTTCCTGTAATTTTTTCAGGATGTCTGCTTTGACTTCGAGGTCTTTGATCCATATGGAGTTAATTCTGGTGTAGGGTGATATATAAGGATCTAGCTTTAGAATCAAATGGTTTTTCTTTCTTGCTATTGTTCCTAACATATTTATAAGATGATTTCTTTGTTGCTTTGTATGTCCCTCCCACATGGTATAACCCCTATTTTCACTGTTTTTGATGTTGGTATACTTTGTGGAGGGGAAGGGAAAAAACAAATTGTTTAAATAGGGATACAGGTAGACCCATTGCAACAATGAGATGTACAAGACGTTATGTCGAAAAACAAACTTTACAACTTTGGTGGGGGTTGGGGGGTTGGGGGGATGGGAAGAGATGGGAAGTGGAAACAAACGAGGAGGAGGCAACAATACTTGATAAGAAATGTACTCATTACCTTGCTCATGTGACTGTAACCCCTCTGTACAGTATTTTCACAATTTTAAAAAAAGGATCTAGCTTTAGTTTTCTACAAGTGTTTAATCAATATTGCCAGCACCATTTTTTTAAATAAGTTTTTTTTTTGTGAAAATACTGTACAGAGGGGTTACAATTACATCAATTACATGAGCAAGGGAATGAGTACATTTATCAAGAATTGTTGCTTCCCCCTTTGTTTTTCCCCTCCCATCCCTTCCCTCCCATCTCCACAACTACACCCCCCCCCCATTTACTGAAGAGACTGTCTTTCTTCCATTCTATTGTCTTAGCTCCCTTATGGAAGATTAGGTAGGTCTGTGGGTTCATTTCTGGGTTTTCAGTTCTATTACATTGGTCTTCAGTCATGTTCTTAGGCCAGCACCAAGCTGTTTTGATTACTATGGCTTTGTAGTAGAGTTTGAAATTTGGTATTGATATTCCTCCAGCACTGTTCTTTCTACTAAGGATTGTTTTTGCTCTTTGGGGTCTTTTCAAAATAATTTAAAAATATAGACAGAGAATAAATCAGTTACTGCATGGTGGTCAAGAAGGACTCACAATAAAAGAACATCATAGAGCTAGACTGACTGCTTACAAAGCTGTAGTATTGCATATGCATTTTTAGTTTTCATTTGTATTTATTTTATACTTGTTATTCCTGTGCTGTGCTATTTTTTCTTCAGTTTTTTTCTTGGATATATTTTCCTTTGTTCCAACTGCCTCTACTATTTAGGTACATTATATTCCTTTTGAGTAAGAATCCTCTCATACTCACATGAGGATGGTGTTCATATATTCTCCGTAAGTGTTGGGCATATGTTCAGTGCTTATTTACATGGTTATGCTCAACAATCAGAATATCCTTAAGCTCAGTAGTATTCTGTATTTTTAAATATTTGTAGAAAAATTCAGAACTTTTTTTGGAGGCCACTGACACTGTCTAGTGCTATACTGGGGCTGTACATTTACTAGACAATGATTAATGCTAGAATGGTATATATTGTTTCTATAAGATGACATATATCAAAGATTTCATTTTCCCCAGTATTCATATCCTTAAAATACCAGTCATTTGTTTCAAGTACTTGTAAATTAAACACAATCATTTGAATCTCTTGATTTGCTCAATTTTGTGGATTTTCTAGATCAAGAGAATAGTGAGGTTTTCTCACAGAGCACACTTAGGCTCCTTTTTGGAAGGAGAATTAAGTATATGCATTTTTCAAAACCATGTATAATTATGCTATAAAAAGAATGAATTGTATTGTAAGATAGGGCAATAAAAAAGTATGGCAGCATTGGAAGCAAAATTAACTTATGATTATTTAATCCCTAAACTTTCCTCTAGCACTTCCAAGTTTTCATTTACAGGAAATGGACTATTAAAGATTCTCCAGCCCCAAGAAGTATGTACTAGCCACTTCAGACTCATTTCTTATGTACTAATGAAGAAAATATTCAAAGAACTGTTGAAGGACATAACTGAGGAAATGAATAGAAGAATCATCATCACAGAGCTTCTAGGGGTTTCCCTGAGAACTTCATAGTCGAGGTAAGGAAATCATTTCAATGATGCTTAATGGGATTTGATGACTTATACAAAGCAGTGATTAGCACCATTTTCTCCTTCTTACCTTGCTTGATTTGCAGGTTTTGTTACATTTTATTGTATTTTTACCCCACTATTTTACATTTGAGAATTCTATAAAACATGAAGAATATCTCTATACATCAGTGCAAGGACACGTTTTAAACAGAAAAGGTAAAATGCAAAACACTTTCTATTATTCTAAGCCATCTTTATGTGACAAAGAATGGGGAAAGAAAAAAAATAATAAAGGGCTTTAGTCTGGGTGCCAGTGGCTCAGGCCTACAATTCTAGCTATGCCTAAGTCTGAGATCTGAGGATCATAGTTCTGAGCCAGCCCAAGCAGGAAAGTCTGTGAGACTCTTATCTCAAATTAACCCCTAGAAAACCATGAGTGGCGCTGTGGCTGTGTCTCCAAGTGATAGAGAGATAGCCTTGAGCAAAAAGAGCTCAGAGACAATGCCTAGGCCTTGAGTTCAAGCTCTACAACTGACAAAAAATAGGGGCTTTAGGAATGTCTCAAGTGGTAGAGGGCCCAGCCCAGCAAGTGAGAGGTCTTGGGTTCAAACTTACTACAACCAAAAAATAGAACAAGAAATATATATATATATATATATATATATATATATATATATATATATATATAGAGAGAGAGAGAGAGAGAGAGAGAGAGAGAGAGAGAGAGAGAGACATATTATGGATATATTCACATTCATTTATATAAAAGGAGACATGGGACAAAAGCAGAAACAACGAGATAAGTCAATAATAAAACACTCGTCGAGCATGTGTGTGGCCCTGGTTTCCATCCTTAGTATCAATAATGAAAGAAAGAAGGAAAGAAAAGAAGGAAAGAAAGAAAGAAAGAGAGAAAGGAAGGAAGGAAGGAAGGAAGGAAGGAAGGAAGGAAGAAAGAAAGAAAGAAAAAAAGAAAGAAAGAAAGAAAGAAAGAAAGAAAGAAAGAAAGAAAGAAAGAAAGAAAGAAAGAAAGAAAGAAAGAAAGAAAGAAAGAAAGAAAGAAAAAAAGAAAGAAAGAAAGAAAGGAAAGAAAGAAAGAAAGGCAGGCAGGCAGACAAAGGCAAAGTGGGGGAGGGCAGGAAAAAGGAAGGGAGTGACAGATGGAGGAAGGGAGGGAGAGAGGGAGGAAGGAAGGGAGGGAGAGTTAGAGGAAAGAAGGGAGGGAAGGAAGGGAAGGAGATGGAAAAGAGATTAATATCTATAGGACAGATTTGGGATGGACAAAGGTTTTTATACACCAGTACACTGTATATTCTTGAGGTTTGAACCATGTTAATGTCTCACACACTTAAAAAAAAAGACACACACACACAAAAAGACACAAATAAAATCATCAATGAGGGCTGGGAAGGTGGCTCAGTGGTAGAGTGCTTGCCTTGCATGCATGAGGCCCTGGGTTCGATTACTCAGCACCACATAACCAAAAAAAGAAAAAAGCTGGAAGTGGCGCTGTGGCTCAAGAGGTAGAGCACTAGCCTTGAGCTGAAGAGCCTGAGGGACAGCACCCAGGCCCAGAGTTCAGGCCCCACGACCGGACCTAAAAAAAAAATCATCATTGATAGGGAAAACATAAAATGAAAACAGAAATAAGTAAAATTAACACAACCAGATCAAAGGAGGCAGAATAAACACAATGAATGATTGAATACAGTACTTTGATTATAGGCACTCAGAATTTAAAAAAGAAAATAAGTACTGAACTTGAGTTATAGTATTTTTTGCAGCTGAATGGGTTAGATATTGTAAAACAACTGCTTTCCATGCATTATGGGTATGAGCAAATTGGATAACAAAAGCCAGATTTCTCAATATTGGAAAAGGAGGTGACAACTATGGAAAGAGAGAAGGGCAAGGTTTATTCTGATTTGGCACTGGAATTTAAAGTATTGGTTTGAATCCTTGGTTATAATATGTAGTTAACATAAATTTATATTTATGTATGTAAATAAAATAAAAATAGGTATTTCTTGGTTTATCCAGAGGAAATAAGCAATCCAGTGTCTCACAGAGCATCCAGGATTTCTTGAAGTGATGAATTCCAGGCCAGGAGCTTGGAAATTAAATGGTGTATTGGGAAGACCTTGTAGTAAGAAAGTTCTCGAATGAACAATTAATGCATTTGAACATTAATGTAAATAATGATGGTGATTGGTTATAACTTGTCAAATAAAAAGAGAATCCTTAAATATGTACTCTTATATACAAAAACATATATATATAATATATACATGATAATATATACTTACTAATATACACATAAACAATAGAAAAAACAGTTCATAGTAGAATATAAACTAATAAATGTAGAGTGAACCATGGAATTAGAAAATTATAATTTGTCAATCATCATAATAATTGGTGAGGCAAAAATAGCCAGTGTATACTAATCCAAGTTGGTGAAATTTTAGAAATAAACTAGTATTTACATAGCCTCAAAGTATCTCCATTAAGATATTCACAAGTTACAAATAAGTAACTTCATATCAAAGAAATCTTGGAGATTTAACCTTAACCAAATGATTAGAATGGATAGGAACAGAAAGAGACAGATGAACATTGATTACACATAAGCTGTTCTGAGGATACAAAATAATCTTTTTGCTAATCCTAACAAAATTTGTACTTGGAATCTAGTTATGAAAAAATATCAAATATATACTAGTGATAGGTATTTTACTAGCCTAAACTCTATAAAGTACCAAGGTCATAAAGACTAAGAAAGAATGAGGAACTGTTTTAAATGAAAAAAGATTAAAGGGTCAGGGCTGGGAAGGTGGCTCAGTGGTAGAGTGTTTGCCTTGCATGCATGAGGCCCCGAGTTCTATTCCTCAGTACCACATAAACAAAAAAAAATGGAAGTGGCACTGTGGCTCAAGTGGTAGGGCACTAGCCTTGAGATGAAGAGCTGAGGGACAGCACCCAGGCCCAGAGTTCCGGCCCATGACCTGCAAAAACAAAAAAAAAGTCTAAAGGGGCAAGATGAATAAATGCAATATTGAATTGGATCCTGAAATAGGAAATAAAAATGTTTTTCTAGAAATCATACTATTGGGTTAATTGGCAAAAGTTGAGTGAGGTTTATAGATTAGAAAATACTAAAAGATCAATGTTAATTTCCTGAGTTTTATCATTGCAAGATAAATATGTAAGAAACAAAATCTATTTTACAAAATGTATTGAGCCCAGGATGGTGGTAATTCCAGCTGAGGAAGGATGATGGTGAATTTCAGATCACTCTGGCCATATTAGTCTGAAACTGTGCATAGTGCAAGGGTTTTTTAAAAAAACACATTTCTATTAATAATTAAAATATTGAGAGGCTCAGGGCATACATAGCTCAATAGTAGATTGCTTATTTAACATGCATGAAATCCCAGGTTAAATCCTTAGGACTGAAAAATTTGACAAATCAAGGTGACACATTGTTAATAAAGTGAGTCTAATAAAACAGTTTCATCAAACACATAACTATAAAGAAAACACCAAATCCAATTCAAATGTTACAGAATTTGTATTATTTCCAGAATATGTATGTATATGTACACACGTATAATATACAACCAAGAGCCTAACTACCTGTTGAATTATAGTATATGACTCAGTAGAATACCAAATGTATCATATCATGTTTTATGACCAGATAGCATGTAAAGTAGGATTTAACAAAAATAAGTTTGGTGTTTTTCTATGAAGCCATCATAACCCTCATCCCAAAACAAGGCAGGGACTCATCAAAGAAAGAGAACTATAGACCCATTTCTTTCATGAACATCGATGCAAAACTCCTCAACCAAATTTTGGCCAATTGACTTCAACAACTCATCGAAAAAAATCATACACCAAGATCAAACAGGATTCATTCCAGGGATTCAAAGCTGGTTCAATATACACAAATCAATTAACATAATTCATCACATCAACAAGAGCAAGGACAAGAACCACATAATTATCTCAATAGATGCAGAAAAAGCATTTGACAAGATCCAACACCCCTTTATGATGAAGGCTCTAGAGAAGCTAGGAATCCAGGGAACATTTCTTAATACAATAAAGGCCATGTACGACAAACATACAGCCAACCTTATACATAATGGCAAAAAGCTAAAGCCATTTCCACTAAACTTAGGAACAGGACAAAGATGTCCACTCTCTCCACTTCTCTTCAATATAGTAATAAAATGCCTAGCTAGAGCAATAGGACAAGACGCAAACATAAAGGGGATCCAAATAGGGAAAGATGAAGTAAAACTCTCCCTCTTTGCAGATGACATGATCTTGTATTTAAAGCACCCCATGGATTCCACTCCCAATTTACTGGAGCTGATTTGAAACTTTGGCAAAGTAGCAGGGTATAAAATTGGCCCTCAAAAATCAATGGCTTTCCTGTATGCCAACAATGAGAAGAACGTGGCTGAAATCAGGAAAACAACTTTTGTAATAGCCCCACAAAAAATAAAATACCTAGGAGTTAACTAAAGAAGTGAAGAACCTCTATGATGAAAATTTTAACAACCTGAAAATGGAAATCAAAGCAGAACTAAAGAAGTGGAAAAACCTCCCATGCTCCTGGATTGGGAGGATTAACATTGTGAAAATGGCAATACTGTCAAAGGCTATATACAAATTCAATGTGGGGCTGGGAAGGTGGCTCAGTGGTAGAGCGCTTGCCTTACATGTGTGAGGCCGTGGATTCGATTCCTCAGCACCACATAAGCAAAAAGAAAAAAGCTGGAAGTGGCCCTGTGGCTCAAGTGGTAGAGCGCTAGCCTTGAGCTGAAGAGCTGAGGGACAGTGCCCAGGCCCAGAGTTCAGACCTCATGAACGGACCCCCCCAAAAAACAAAACAAAACAAAACAAAACAAAACAAAACAAAAAACAAATTCAGTCTGATACCCATCAATATCCCAACCTCATTCTTCAATGAAATAGTAGAAGCAATCCAAAAATTCATATGGAACAATAAAAGACCCCAATAGCAAAAACAATCCTTAGCAGAAAGGACAGTGCTGGAAGAATATCAATACTAAATTTCAACTCTACTACAAAGCCATAGTAGTCAAAACAGCTTGGTACTGGCACAAGAACAGACCTGAGGACCAATGGAATAGAACTGAAGATCCAGAAATGAACCCACAGTCCTATAACCACCTAATCTTCATTAAAGGAGCCAAAAAATAGCATGGAAGAAAGACATTTCTTTTATGGCCAGAGAAGTTGAATATTTCTTCATGTGTCTATTGGCCATTATTATTTCCTCTTCAGAGAAGTCTCTAAGATTTTAGCCCACTTGTTGATGAGGTGGTTGTTTCTTTGAGGATTTGTTGTTGGATGATTTAATTTTTCGAATTCTAAGTATATTTTAGATATGAGGTCCTTGTCTGTTGTATAGCTAGTTAAGATTTTCTCCCAGTCTGTGGGCTTTCTATTGATCTTACTACCTATGTCTTTTCCATGCAGAAGCTCTGCAGCTTCATGCAATCCCATTTGTTCAACCTTTCTTTGGTTTGTTGTGTTTTTGGGTCTTAAGAAAATTTTGGCATGTGCTAAGGAGCCCTAGAGTTTCTTCTATTCCTTCCTGTAATGTTTTCAGGGTGTCTGCTTTGACTTCGAAGTCTTTGATCCATTTGGAGTTGATTCTGATGCAGGGTGATATATAAGAATCTAATTTAAGTTTTCTACAGGTGTTTAACCAATTTTTCCAGCACCATTTACTGAAGTGGCTGTCTTTCTTCCATTCTATTTTTTTTAGCCCTCTTATCAAAGATTAGGTGGGTATAGGTCTGAAAGATGCTGGAGAGGATGTGGCCAAAAGGCCATGGTAAACTTGTCCTACCACTCTGGAAATCAGTATGGAGGTTCCTCAAATGACTCCACATAGAACTCCCCTATGACCCAGCAATCACACTTCTGGGCATTTACCCAAATGACCACAAAAAAGGCCATGCTAAAGATACCAGCACAAGTATGTTTATTGCAGCATTATTCACCATAGATAAGATATGGAATTAACCCAGATGCCCCTCAGAAGACCAGTGGATCAAGAAAATGTTATATATATATATATATATATATATATATATATATATATATATATACACACACACACACACACACACACACACACACACAGACAGACATACAATTGAATTCTATGCTTCTATCTGAAAGAAGAACACCGCACCATTTGCTAGGAAATGGATTGACTTGGAAAAAATCATATTAAATGAAGTAACCAAGTCTCAAAGACATTTAGGTTCCATGAGTTCACTTATTTGCAATAATTAGTGTACACATAGGATAATCTTATCAGATGAGCTGAAAAGCTCAAAGCCATGTTCATATGACCATATAAGTGAAATGAACCCCAAGATACGGACACAAGAGGTCTCTGTATTGTTATTGTTTTAAATGTACCATGAGATTTTTTTTTTGTTGTTGTTCAGTTTTTCCCCCCATGGCATATCAACTTTTGTCACTGTACTTGATTTTGGTACTCTGCATCTTGTATATACATTTGTATAATCTGGGGAGGGGAAGGGGAATAACAAAACGATGATGAAACAAGGACAAGGATGACCCATTGCAACAAGGATACCCACAGAACAGTATATTGGAAATGAACTTTGCAACTTCAGGCGGTGAGGGGGTGGGGGGATAGGAGTGTGGGATCTGGAGGAGGGAAGGGATAGTGGGATAATAACAAGAAGGGAAGGGGTAACAATGATTGACAAGTAATGTACTCATTGCCTTACTCATGTAACTGTAACCCCTCTGTACAACATCTTTACAATAAAATAAAATAAAATAAAATAAAGTAAGTTTGGTAGAAGACCCTGAAATAAGGGAAATTAAGGAATACCATATCAAATAAGTGGTAGTCCAAGAAAAATTGTAACTAAGTTAGAAAATGAAAATGAACTATAAAAATATATTTGAGACCTATGGATTACAGATGAGTCGATATTTATATGAAAATTTACAGCTTTAAGTGCTTTTCTTGGAAAGGAGAAAACTGGAAATGAAAGAGCTAGGCATCGGGCCTCTAAGCAAAGTTGAGTTATGCATGAGGACAATTAATTTGGCCATGTGAGCAATGCTGCACTTCCCTTGAGGCCTGGTCCCTGGGGTCCTATTGCTTCAAGGACAGCCAGATATAGTTTAGCACATTTTTAAAGTAAACCAAAATTTTTCTGTGGAGATGAAAAGTCCATCAGACTCAGCTGTGATTTTTACCTAGCACTCCACAGGCCTGTGGGAATCCATCATCTTGCCATACAAATAGTCCATGGAAACAACCTATGAGTGCAACACATAGAGAAAGATTAAGAAAAACAAGATCTTCATTTAGTTCCTATTGCAGAGTGGTGAAACATCTTAAAGTAGAGAATGAAAAAAACTATGTAGCCCCTTTAGAAAAACCAGCATCTTCAATGAGAGAAACCTTTTTTTTTTTTTTTAACACATAGACAGTGAATCTAAAGAAAATACATTTTGGGGAGATTCCTTCATGAATATGGTTCTTGCCTGTTGCCCATGGCCATCAGGCTTGTATTGATAATTCTGTATGGCTCACAAATATCCAAATGGCTCCTGTTCTAATGTGCTAGGTATTTTTCATTGAATTGTCATTTTCAAAGACATTCTGGAGAAAGGCTGAGTTGTGGCTCAGTTGTAGAGTGCATTTGAGCCCTGAATTCAATCCCCAGCACTACAACATATAATACATAATATATAGGGAGACAAAGGACAAAGGGGGAACCAATGCAACAGCAATACTCACAAGACACTATGTTGGAAATGATTTGTAAAACTTGGGGAGGGGATTGAGGGAGGGAAAGAAGGAGAAAAATGAGGGAGGGGGCAACAAGTTCAACAAGAAACGTACTCACTACCTTACTTATATAACTGTAACCTCTCTGAATATAACCTTGACAATAAAATTAAAATAAAAAGATAAATATGAGACCATTTGAGATACAGTAAAAATAGAAAAATACATAGTATATAATATGCATAATATGTAATATGTAATATAATATAATATGTAATATAATATATAAAATCTTCTGGAGAAAAAATACATTTAAGCATTTATAAATTCTTCATTTCTGTTATAATATAGCAATTTATTATCTAACCCATAGTTGTGGATCAGCTGAGTATGGCTTAGTTTCTTGTTCTCTTCAGACAATAGCTGAGAGCAGTTTATAAAGTAACAGCTGGCTATAGTCTCTCCACTTCTCTATTAGCAACTGTAATTGAGACAGGTCATTCTTTGGAATGGGGTACCTAGCTATAGACACTGCAAAGAAAATGAATTTAACACTCTAAACAAAATTATGCCAACAAATTTTATCAAGCTGTCTAAATAAAAATACTAAGAAATATATACTTATACTTATTTCTTAAAATTTATGTATTTTACTCATATACATAGCCACACCCAAAATGAACAAAAAGCAAATAGAAAATCTATTCAGATTTCATAATTCTTAGATAAATGAGTCATTATCCAAAAGTGTATATGTTAAGAAAACTCCAGACTACAAAGTTTTGCCAGTAAGTAGTACCTGTTATTGAAATAACAAGTAATTCCAGTCTCATATAAATTATTCCAAAGCAATTTCATTCACAAATCAAGAAAAAAATCATAAAATAAGTAATAAACCAAATCTAGAAAAATATAAGAATAGCTTGTCAGGGCAAAATGTATTCAGTTAAGGAATAAGAACTGTTACATTTTAATATCCAATAATGTCATTCACCACATTAAATATATTAAAAGGGAAAGCACTTGAATATCTTAATATAAATAAAAAGTTTTGGTAAAATCCAATGTCTATTCATGAGAATTTTTAAAGAAAACTTGGCAGAGCTTTATTAAGTAAACAAACTGGCAAGCAGACAGATAGATAAACACACAGAAGGGCACACTAACAGAGTGTGGGCACTCTCATAGGGAAATAAAGACAACCAGGAGAAAAAAAATTAAAAATATCAGCCGGGCGCCAGTGGCTCACGGCTGTAATCCTAGCTACTGAGGAGGCTGAGATCTGAGGATCACTGTTCAAAGCCAGCCCAGGCAAGGAAAGTCTGTGAGACTCTTATCTCCAATAAACCACTAGGAGACCAGAAGTGGTGCTGTGGCTCAAATGGCAGAGCACTTGCCTTGAGCTGAAGAGCTAAGGGACAGCGCCAAAGCCCAGAGTTCAAGCCCCATGACCAACTGAAAAAAAAAATTAAAAATCTCAAAAGTATAAGGAAGTATTTATTTAATCAAATAAACACTATCTAAAAATCTTTAGAAAAATACATTAATCCATTGAAACATTGAAGTCATTCCCTTTAAGATTATGAAAAAGACATAAAAGCCTAGTATTAGTGCATTTATACATCAGTGTACTGAAGAACTTACTCAGAAAAATAACATAAAAATTGCACTGAAATACAATAAAATAGCTGGGTGTAGTGTCTGAAGCCTGAAATGCAAGCTATTTAGGAGGTAGAGATTGGGAGATTGCAGTTCAAGAGTAGCCCAGGCATAAAATTTTACAAGATACTTCAACCAGTAGCTGAGTGTGGTGATGTGTTCCTGTCATCCCAAGCTACAAAGTAAGCACAATGACTGAGTGTAGTAGTGTATGTCTGACATCTTAGTGACAAAGTGAAGTACAGACAGGAGGATCATAGTCCAGGCCAGACTAGACATCAATCAAGAACCTATCTTGAAAATAACCCCCACAAAACGTGTCTAGTGGTGTTGGGGCTCAACTGGTAGAATACCATCTTAGCAAGCATGAGATCCTGAGCTTGAACCTCAGTGTTACCATAAACAAACAAAACTTAAGAATTGGAAAGGAAGAGGCAATAATGTCATTACTCAGAGATAGCACATACTATGAATACTATAATACTATCAACTATAGATAAATCCTTATAATAAATAAAAGTTTAGCAAAGTAGCTGAACAAAAAGTTAAAAAAAATCATTCATATATAATGGAAACAAAATATTGAAACACCCGAATACATGGAACAAAAAGTTCAAATAACTAGGGCTCAATTTAGTGAAAGCTGTACAAGAGCTCTACAATGAAAACTGCAAATTATTGCTGAGAATAAGCATAAAGTAAGCATTATATCATATTCACAAATCAGAGGACATTGTTAAGAAATCAGTTCTCATCAAAGTGAACTACAAATGCATTGCAGTCCAAATTTAGCTCCTTTGGAAAAATGTTTGAGTGAATTGATAAGCTAACTATAACATTCATATGAAATTGCAAAAGGTCTAGTGTAATCAAGAAAATCTTGAAGAAAAACAAAGTAGTATTTATACTATTAGATTGCAAGGCTTATAATTGCACTACTTTAATTAAGATGACATGTAGTACTGGCGCAAAAGATAGTTCAACACATCAATGAAAGTGAATGGAATCCAGAAGTAGACTACCTTCATCATTGTAGAGAAAAATTAATACAAAATGTATTATAGTTGTAAATACAAAGTAAAATAAAACATCTCTAGAGGGAAAATACATAGACAACCATATGATAATGGAACTTTGGCAAACAAAGATTTCTAAAATAGAACAGGAAGCACTGAGAATTGAAAAGTGAAAACTGACTATTGACATAAAAGATCCCTATTCAAGTCAGGCACCCATGACTTACTTGTATAATCAGGCTACTTGGGACACAGATCAGGATAATTATAGTTTGAAGCTGGCCCTATTATATATATATATTAGACCCTTCCTCAACCGTTTACTAAGTATATTGCTTTGTTGACTCCATGGGAAATCAGTCATTTTGTTCTTTTAAAAATATATTTATTTACTGCTAATTGATTTTTGGCAGTAATAGGTTTTGAACTCAGGGCCTTGCACTTGTTAGACAGGTTTTCTACAACTTGCATCATGGCCCCAGCTCCAAATTCTCTTTGCTTTTAAGAATGAGATCACAATTGATATTTGTTTTGGATTAGTGGAGTATATGGACTTTTTAAAATTAAATTAATTTAAAAATTATCTTTAGTTATATAAAAGTTTCAATTCAACCTGTCAATTTATGCATATAATACATCTTGCACAGTGATTCCCCACGTTCACCATTCCCCCAGCTACTCCAAGCCTAAGCATAGAGATTCTTGAATGTAAAATGCTTATTTACTTTGGAAATTTATTAGTGGAATTTCATAATTAAACCCTAAGTGGAGAGCAAAAAATATTTTGATTACGCATTTAAGATTGCAGGGAATATCAGTAGTCTGAAAACACTTTATGAAGTTTTTTTGTTTGAAATTTTGGGGCTCTGTTAAAAGTTATCTCGTTTGTATGTCTACTAGGACTTCGTAGGCGAGGTTTCCTTCTGTTTATGTAGTTCAGTGATGACAGTTGTATCACATTTAGCACCTAGGCTCAAGACACTTAAAATTTCTTTTTATATATTGGAGAGGTAAATTTATATTTGACAAAATTCAACATGGTTACAATAAAAACTCTGAAACAACTATAAATAGAAGGAATTTCTCACTTTTATTACATAATAAATAGCATTAAAATATTTTCAACAGTATTTGACTCATCACTGTTTTTAAAAAATTGTACTAGGATTTCAACTCAGGGCCTTGCATTTGCTACACTGGTGTTGTATAATGTGAATGATGCCGTTAGTCATGAGTTTTGCTGATTATTTTGGAGATGGAGTCTAGCCCATGCTGGTCTTGAATGACATTCATCCAAATCTCAGCCACCCGAGCAATTAGGATTCTGAACCTGAACTACCATTGTCTTGTATCACTGTTATTTTCAGATGGAGCAGAAAGACTAGTGACAATGCCATTAATTGAAAGCAAAAAGAGTTGCTGCATAATTGCTCATCAATTTTGCTTCTTTAGTTCTTGAAGATCAGATTATAAACCAAAACTTTGAAGCCTTGAACATTACTAATTGCTCCATTTTTATTAAAAAGCTCTTAAAGACAACTCTCACCACTGTAGCTGAAGAAATGTTATTGGAACATTCAGCTGTTATCTCTCTGCAGGTCTAAGATAAATGAAAATGATAGTCATATTAAAAAATCTTGACAATATATATGAGTTGTAGAGCTCACTTTTTCCAAGTGTTATGATGAATGAAGTATTTCCTTTTGATCTCTTTTGGAATTAATCTTCCCTTATGACTAAGGGAGCATGATTTGTTTTCATTAGTGATGCTGTGAAAATATGGAATAGCCTGTGTTCTGCTCAGCTTTCTTCATCGTCTTTGTTGTCGTTGTCTTCATCATCATTGTCGCCTCCTCCTCCTCCTCCTCCTCCTCCTCCTCCTCCTCCTCCTCCTCCTCCTCCTCCTCCTCCTCCTTCTACCTCTCCTCCTCTTCTTCCTCTTTTCTCTCGTTCTTTCTTCTTCTTGTAGTTGTACAAAGGGTTTTCAGTTCAACCTCAATTTACCTGGCTCAAATTTTACATCTGTACATTGAATATTATGACTATATTCACCCACCCTTCTATTCCATTTGTTTGCTTCTCTGTACGACTTCTCCCCTCTCCAGACAACACATGCTCCAGCTTCTTGGTATTCATTTTATTAGACTGCAACTTGATGGTTCAAAGGAATTACACCTTTGGAATCCTCCCTTGCATATACTGAACTTTGTTAGTATATTTGTGGACATATACATATGACCCTGTATGTTTCCACATATTTATAATTTAGATGAAATTTACACACATGAGAGAAAACTTGTGTCCTTTGTCTCTCTGAGCCTGAACTTCACTAAACATAATTATTCCAGGTCCACTCATTTCCTACAAGTGCCATAATAACATTTTTCCAGATGGATGAGTATAATTCATATATGTATTATATTTGAAATATATAATGTATACATAAAATCATATATTACTCAAACAAGTGTAAAATTCATATATACTATATAATGGATAACATATATCATGTATGTATATTATATATTATATATTATATATACAATCACATGTTCTTAAACCATTTGCTCATTGAAGGACATCTGCACTGTTTCCTTAACTTGGCTATGGTGAATAGTTCAGCAATGAACACCTGCCCAGTTATCTATATAGTGCAATATTCTTTAGTGATGAAATAATTTTCTGGCCATAGCCAGTAATTTAGTGTGAAATTGTCAAGCAGTACTGTAATTTGAAGTGGAAGAAGATTTTTCAGGAAATTTTTATAACTTCTGAATTTATGATATTCTTGTGCTTTTGTGTTTAGATCTGAAAAACTTTAATTATGTTCTTGTATTGTAGAAAAGAATTTTATACACCACTACAGTGTAAAATGTTTACTAATTTTGCTAAGATAGAGTTGCTATCTATAGGCAGTTAATGATTTGGGGCATCTGTGGCTAGATAGGATATTATATAGCAATAAATTGGACTAATTTAAATGATATTTTAGACACTAGTGAAGTAAATTTCCAAGAAAAACTAATATAATGCTGTGAAAGATCTAAATATCAATGTTAAGATGGAAAGTTTGAAACAGATGCCATTATTATATAACATAATTTATACAAATGGGAAAAAAATTAAATAAACCTTAAATTCCTTTCTGACAGTCTCCTTGTACGTATTAGTGCTGAGACTGTTAATATTCCTGAGTGTCAAAATATAAAATATACAATATAAAAGACTTATGGAATTTGTAAAAGCATTAAGACTTTAAAAGTCTTGCTCAGATTTGTTCATCTTGGATGTAAAATATGAATGTAATTTTAAGCATACTTTAAATATAATTTTAAATATACCAGTATAATCCATAGAATTCTCATTCCCTTCTATGCTGAATCTGTTGCTTTAACATTTCTTTGAATATTTCTGTATTTATTTCAGTAGTAGGGTGAAGTTTAACAAATTTCAGATTCTAAGTATAACACTGGAGCTTGGAGACACAATAATAACAAAGAGCTTTATTTTTGAAGCAATCAAAGTGTAATCTGTTATTATTGGGACCTATACTTCTTTTGTATGATATCACCTCAATCATTTTACTTCTCAATTCGCAAACCTTTTACTGTTTCTTCAGCACTCAAAAGATAACATAAAACTCACTACATACACCTTCCAGCTTTTTCCCCTTTCTTTCATTCTCCTTTTTCTCATATCACCTCTGTAATATCACCATCTCTTTCTAACTACCTCTGTCATTCTCCTATGCTTTAGCCACATGTATTTTTTCCTTACTGACACAAAGTCAACTCATTCACTTTCAAAGCCCAATTCAAACATTGCCCCTTCTGTGAAGCCTTCTCTAATTTCCTCAGTCACAGTTAAATGATTCCTTTGTCAATAGTTATGATAGACAAAGCTGCATTAACAAAAAAACACATTTTATCATAGCAACCTTTTTCTCTGTAAACAATTGTCAGAGATATTCTGCAAATTGGTCGATAGCTGTCTTCTATGTGATCATCCAAACCAAAGCTGAGAAAATACACGTTTGTATTACAAAATTCTAAACACCTCCAAGGAAAGAAGAGCACTGAGGGAATATTCAAGGGAGGTTTAAGGATCAATAACCTGAAAAGGCATTCATGACTTCCCTTCATATTTTATTGGCAGCAGCTTATTTACCTGGCCATGTTTCAATATGGTCTACTTGTATGCCTAAGAATGGAACAAATAAAATTGGTTGAAAGCTGTGATTTCCTAAAAGTTTTGCACAACACAACTTTGACATATTTCCATTTGTAATAAGCTTATCTTTTGTTGTGTTTAGCAATCTCTGATCTAGTCCTAAACTGAGATTTTTTTCTGAGAACTGAGACATGTCAACATTCATAATTCATTCTCTCAATAAATATCTATTGATTGTTCTTTGCGTGTTAGTAATTTGTTACCTATTAATAGTACTTGATGTATGTTCATGAAATTAATAAATATTTGAATTAGTGGTTAAATATCAATATTACCAAAATTTACCTCTGGTTTTACAGTGGTAAAATCCTCTTTTTGCTAAAAAAAAAACTCACTCTGAATTTATCGTCCATGAAAATTCATTTTAATATTATAATAGTGCCATTCTTTTTGTGATGGTGTTATGTTTCTAAGTTAATTAGTTCAAAAGCAGAGTTTAAGAATGCAAGAATTAGAAAAACATTTCCATACTGACCCATGTATAACAGATTTTTAGTCTTTGTGCAGTAAATATGGTCTCTGTTACAACTACTCAGTTCTAACAGTGCACTGTGTGGATTGTTCCATGGCAAAGCATAGCTTGCCAACCCCTGATATAGGGCAATATATGCTAAAGTCATTGGATATTTTTATGAAAGATATAAATGGGGTTTGAGATGTGGCTCAAGTGGTAGAGAGCTTGCATCGCAAGTAAACACAAGGCCCTGGGTTCAAGCCCAAGGACCACCAAAAAAGAAAGGTACCAATAATATCAAGTTGATTTTAATGCTTACTTGGAAAGCCAGTATAAAAGGATTCTGTTGCTGAGGCAAGACAACATAGATTCAATGTCTTCTATTCCTTTACCCTAAATACCACTAAAGACAATCACAAAGGTATTCTAAATGGCACAAAGAAAAAGAGAGACTAGAAATCTTAGAATTTGGACAAGGATAATACTATGAGTTCTATATTTTTTAATTTCCTCAGGCATCCTGGATGTTGTGCTGAAGAGTTTTGCAATCCAGAAGTAATAGTAAATAATCCCCAAATAATAAAATAATGTAAAAATAAGCACAAAATAGTTAACTTTTTCTTACAAAAGAACGCCACAAGATGAAACTCAGCAAAGGCTTGGCCAGCACACTCATTTTCTGACAGAAGAATTTCTGTCCTCACTAGAAGCAGTGACCTTAGGGACAACCCATATCTATCAGCAAAAGTGAGCACAATCTGTTCAGAACAGTGATAGTACAACCTAGACAGGAAATCTTACCTCACATTCTGTACCAGAAGGCAACAAGTGAGGCCCTTTGACTACAATAAAACGGCAGGGCCTGGAAATGTGGCCCAGTGGCAGAGTGCTTGCCTAGAATGCGGCCCAGTGGCAGAGTGCTTGCTTAGAATAAATGAAAGCCAGGGTTTGATTCCTCAGTACCAAATAAGCAGAAAAGGCTGGAAGTAGCATTGTAGCTCAAGTGGTAGAGCGCTAACCTTGAGCAAAAGGAGCTCAGGGAGAATGACTAGGCCCTGAGTCCAAGCCCCAGGACTGGCAAGAAACAAAATAATGAAGTATGCCTATTGGCTCCTGGCTTTTTTTTTTTTTTTTTTTGACTCGGGGCTAGTGTCTCCTAACCTTCTTTGCAATGGCAAGGGCTACCTAGGTTTAGTGACCCTGGACCTCTCACATACAGTCCATATAAGTGCTTTCCTGGAGATGAAAATAGAAATAGAGCATAAAGCCCATCAGTGATAAAGGAAAAGATCAGGTCAGGGAAAGTGTTTATTCTTTATCAAGTGGGTCTTATATCCCCTTCCATTAGGAGGCACTATCAAGGATCCAACAAGACCTCAAGCAGAGCTAAAAGAAGGAAGCTGCTGGGTACTGGTGGCTCAACACCTTTAATCCTATCTACACAAGAGGCTGATATCTGAGGATCAAGGTTCAAAGCCAGCCGGGGAAAGTTTGTGAAACTCTTATCTACCAGAAAATCAGAAGTGGCACTGTGGCTCAATGGGGTAGAATACTAGCCTTGAGCAAAATAGCTCAGGAACAGTGCCCAGATTCTGAGTTCAAGCCCCAGGACTGACAAAGAAAAAAGGAAGGAGGAGGGGGAGGGGGAGGGGGAAGGGGAGGGGGGAGGGGGAGGAGGAGAAGGAGGAGGAGGAGGAGGAGGAGGAGGAAGAGGAGGAGGAGGAGGAGGAGGCGGCGGCGGCGGCGGCGGCGGCGGCGGCGGCGGCGGCTAATGAAGATACGATTAAAGAGTTCAGAAATGAAATTGACATTGAGATAACTGATCACAAAATTCAGCCAGAACCTCCTGCTAAATCCCCCCAAAGGTTATCCGGTTTATGTGAGTGGTACCTGGTGTCCCTCCATGAGGCAGGGAGAAGGCTCTGCCTGGCCAGGGCCTGTCCACACTCACTTGGGGCAGAAAGAATTCAACAAGGACCACGAAGACTACCCCCACCACCACTTTGAGCGGTTGTGGCCTATCACCCCCAGGACCAGGGTCCCTGTGGAGTAAATTAGAGTGCAGGTGTGGGGTGTCCTCTCCATGTCCTGCTGCTCTAAATAGGAACAAGACTCTCTTAATATGTAAAACATACACAACAGAAGCATAGCCATCTTTCCAATAGCCAAGAAAATAATAACTCAATTGGGAAAAAAATCGATGGGAACATTGATGTCTGAACTGACAACGACATTAAAAAAATCTTAAAAATTTTGAAATAGTAGCAATTTACAGATAACCTCAAAATAAATTAAAGGGAGGAAAAATATTAAGCAGAAATAATAAAAATGTTCGAACTATAGACCTTAAAATATAATACCTAATTAAAAATCACTGAATAGAATACATTGCAACAGTGGATAACTTGGAGTCTGTGAACTAGAGAACAGATAAATGGGAGTTAGTTGTTCTTAATGGTAGAAAACAGACTGAGAAATATTGAAGATCCTGCAGATTACTGGGACAATAAAAAATCCACAACTTACAAATACCACTGGACATATGAATGCCAGAAGGAGAAAAGAAAGAATGTGGGCTGAAAAATATTAAAAGAAAAATGCCCTAATTATCCCCCCAGCTGACAAATGCATAAACTTACAGACTTAAGAAGCTAAGAAAATTACAAAAAGATGAACCCCACAATTCACACTAACAACATACTTAAATATATGAAAAGTAATGGCAAGCAAAACAAACCTATAAACCAATTGGACTGAAAGAAAATATTACTTACAGAAAAACATTGACTCAAATGGCAGAGGATTTCTCGTTTGCAACCATGGAGAATAGCGAAAGAAGCATAACATATTGTTTGTGGTATGGTATGTGCAGAGAATGGAAGGGTCAATGTTGTAAATATAGTAGTTGTCCCTAATTGACTTAAGGATTCAATATAATTTAATCTAATTTCATAGGAAGTTTAAAAATACATATATACACAATGGAATTCTGTGCTTCCATCAAAAAGAATGACATCACCCCATTTGTAAAGACTTGGAAAAAAATCATATTAACACTGAAGTAAGCCAGACCCAAAGAAACATAGGCTCCATGGTTTCCCTTATTTGTAATAATTAGTGTATGTCTACGATAGTCCTATCATAGAATCACAATAGCTCAATACCTCTGTACATATGACCATATAAAATGATGCTAACCAAAATAAACTCCAAGATATGGAAAGAAGAGTTTTTTTAAATGTACTGTGTGAAATTATTTTTTTCATTTATTTTTCCTTTGCTTTATCCCCTGTTGTCACTGTATTTGATTTTGGCAACCTGTGTCTTGTTTATACATTTATCTGATTTGGGGAAGAGAAGGGGAATAACAAAATGTCCAGACAAAGGACAAAGGGTGAACCATGCAGCAGTGATATTCACAAGATACTATGTTGGAAATGAACTTCAAAACTGGGGATGGGTAGGGGGGATCAGCTGGAGGGAGGAAAGTGGGAGAAAAAGGAGGGAATGGGTAACAATGTTCAACAATAAATGCACTCATTACTGTACTTATGTAACTTTAACCCCCCTGTACATCACATTTATAATAAAATAAAATAAAAATTTAAAACTCTACTAAATTAATAATATATACATAAACTATTTCTAAAATTATATGGAAAGAAATATACCTTTATCGATCTTAGAATATATACCAATTATAAAAAGCAATGCATTTATGACATTTTCATACATGTACATAAGGTACTTTATTGATATATCCCTGACATTATGCACAGTTCTCTCTCCCGCCTTTTTTGGTAATGTTGTTGAAAATTGGATGGCTGTAGCTGTGTGGGCTTACTTTTGGATCTTTTATTCTTTTTTTTTTGGTCCAGTCGTGGGGCCTGAACTCTGGGTCTGGGTGCTGTCCCTCAGCTCTTCAGCTCAAAGCTAGCACTCTACCAGTTGAGCCACAGCACCACTTCTGGATTTTTTTCTTTTTGCTTATGTGGTGCTGAGGAATCGAACCCAGGGCGTCATGCATGCAAAGCAAGCGCTCTACCACTGACCCACCTTCCCAGCCCCTGGATCTTTTATTCTATTACATTCGTCTATATGTCTGTTTTTTTTTAAATTTTATTTTATTTTATTTGAGAACATACTGTACAGAGGGGTTACAATTACATTGGCAGGATAATGCATGCATTTCTTACCAAGCATTGCAACCTCCTTGTGCCAGTACTATGCCATGCAGTTTTTATTATTATGACACTGTAATATAATTTAAAATCCGATATTGTGATAACTCGAGCATTGTTCTTTGTGCTCATTATTGGTATTTAGAACATATACATTGATCAAAACTCATTTGTAGGAATGATTCAATCACGGAACAGGAAATAACATTTCATCTAAGATGATACATAATTCTATGTCTGTATGTTGAAAAGTGTTTCACATCACTAGTTATCATGAAAATACAAGTTAAAACCAGAAGTTATCACTACACTTTTATCATCAGAATGGCTAAAATTAAAAAAATTGGGATAATAAAAATTGCTGATGGAAAGAAACTGTTCTCCAGTAAATTGCTTTTGGAATGTAAAATAGTACTCCAATTTTAGCAAAATGTACTTTGGCAATTTCTAAGAAATATAAAATTACCTTAAGTGAAGTATCTCAGGTTCAGAAAGACGAACAGTACATGTTTTCTCTGATCTAAGCTTTAAAAAATATGTGAAAATATATAGAGGGACACATTCATATATACATAAACGGGAGGCTTGCAATAGTGTAACTCCTCTGAACAAGTAACTCAAAGTTTAATAAAAGGGAATACCAGGAAGCTGAAATATGTGTTGTCAAGAGGAAAAGGGGAAGACAAAGGGAGTCAGAAAGGGTGGGCAAATACAATTATAATGTTCTATGTACATATGTGAAAAACATGTAGGTTGAGATAGATGGAGGAATAATGGTGAAAGGGGTGACATTGATCAAGTTGTATTAAAACCTCTTTGTATAGCTACTTAAAGATAATTTAAACATTTATAAGAAGAAAAGAATTGACTAAAACAGACATAAAACTCATAAGAATTAATTAAAAATCAACTAAACTTTAGCTCATAACGTTATATTTAAAAATAAATAAGGGGGCTAAGAAGGTGGCTCAGTGGTAGAGTGCTTGCCTAGCACGCATGAGGCTCTGGGTTTGATTACTCAGCACCACATAAGCAGAAAAAGCCCGAAGTGGTTCTGTGGCTCCAGTGGTAGAGTGCTAGCCTTGAGCTAAAGAGCTGAGGGACAGCACCCAGGACCAGAGTTCAGGCCCCACAACTGACAAAAAACAATTAAAATAAAATAAAATAAATAAGGAAGAGAATCCCATTCCTTTTCCCAGGTCTTATGTAAAAATTGAACAAGTGGTAATAAACCAAATACTATAAAACACCTCCACAATAAGTAATAAAACATTAAAGAAATTTAAGGAAACAGTAGCAGAAAGAACGTCTTCCCATGTTCATCAAACAGCAAAATTAATATTATGAAATTGGTATGCTAACAAAAGTAATCTATAGATTCAATGAAATTCCCATCAAAATTCTAATGTCATTTCTCAAAGAGATTGATAAGTGAACCTTAAATTTTTTTGGAAGCACAGAATACCTTGAATAGTTGGAGTAATGTGAAGAAAAATGAGCTTGACTTCAAACTATACTACAAAGCCATAATAACAACAAAAAAGCATGATATTGAACAAAACCAGAAATGTACATTAATGGAATATAAGACTAAAAAATAAGCCCACACAGGTACAACCATTTGATTTTTGACACAAATACCAGAAATTTACATTGAATAAAAGATTTTTTTAAACAAATCCCAGGGAAATAGGACATTGACATGCAGACAAAACCACGCTCCTATATCTTACCCTGTACAAAAATCAACTCCTAATGAATTAAAGGTCTTAATGCACAACCAGAAACTTTGAGATTGCTAGAGGAAACTGTAGGGAAGATTCCTGAAGACATTAAATTAAATAAAACTGAATAAAAATTCCATTATCCAATTGGACCAATAATTGAAAAATGAGATTATATCAAATTAAATTTTTCTTCACATTAATGTAAACAATTCTTAGAATCAAAATAAAACACACAGAATAGAAGGAAGTCTTTGCAGGTGTTCTTCATAAAAAAGGATATCTATAATATATAGAGCTCCAGAAATTAAACATCAAAAAGTAAGTAATCCAGTTAGTAAATAGGAAATAGTCAACAGCTTTCAAAACAAGTAAAAATACATCATGAAGAAATGCTATACATCATGAGGAAATGTTCAATATCATTAGCCATAGAGAAATGCAAGTTAACTCATCCTTGAGAGTCTACCCAAGACAGAATGGCTATGATCAAGAAAAGGAACAACAAATGCTGGTAGATATGTGAGCACAAAGAAACCCTCTACTCTTTTAATAGGAATATAAATTAATGCAGACACAGAAATCAGTATGATGAAGTTTCCTTCAAACACTAAAGATGGAGCCACTGCAGGGTGCTGTTGACTCAAGCCTATAATCCTAGCTACTCAGGAAGCTGAGATCAGAGGATCACGGGTTCCAAGCCAGCTCAGGCAGGAAACTCTGTGAGATTCTTTTTTTTTTTTTTTTTTTAAGTTTTTATTTTTTTTATTTTTTTAATTTTTTATTTAATTTTATTTTATTTGTGAACATACTGTACAGAGGGGTTACAATTACATGGGCAGGATAATTCGTACATTTCTTACCAAGCATTGCATCCTCCTCCTTTGTGAGATTCTTATCTCCAATAAACCACTAGAAAACCGTAAATGGCACTGTGGCTTAAGTGGTAGAGTGCTCACCTTGTGCTGAAGAACTCAGAGACAGCACCCAGGCCTATTGTTCAAGCCACACGACAGACCACAGGAAAAAAAAATGATGGAACTACTCACTTTGTCACCCCCTCACCTTGTGCTGAAGAACTCAGAGACAGCACCTAGGCCTATTGTTCAAGCCACACAACAGACCACAGGAAAAAAAAAAGATGGAACTACTCATTTTGTCACCCCTGGGAATAAATTAAAAACTAGAATCTGAGTCAAACAACATACAGTAATGATAGTTGTACACTCATATTTATAGCAGCACTATTGAAAATAGTCCAAATATAGAGTCAGCCTAAGCATCCATTAACCAATAAATGAATAAGGATGTAGTATATATGTACAGTGGAATATTACTCAGGCATAAATAATTATGAAATTCTGTCATTGCTTAGAAATTGGATGGAATTAGAGATCATGTTAAGTGAAATAAACCATACTGAGAAAGACAAATATTGTATATACTCTCTCAAATGTGGAATCTAGTTCTTAAAAATGAATGAAAATATAAAACCGGTTCTGTTTGGGAGTGTGAACAAGTGACATGGGGAGAATGAAAGGATAGTGTATGGAAGTAAGAATATTGTTGAAGTATTCCATATCCATATATGAAAATAGAACAACAAAATGTGTTGAATTTATTGCAAAAAGGGGGAAGGGTGAGAATGACAGGGTGTGATATGGGGATAGTTTGATCAGGGTATACTGTATGTATATATGGTAACATTACAATGAAATCCCTTTGTATAATTAATATATGCTAATAAAAATGGAAAAAGCATGCTATTGACAAAGTTAAATGCTTGTTAAATAAATGAGTACTTAAAAAAACTCTAAGAAAGAAGCCATCTAAAAAGCTGCATTTTTATGGCAAATGGAAAGCAACATTATGAGAAGTGGTTTTGTCAAAAATGGCTCTAAAGGTCAACTGTGCATTAAAGGAAAAAATAGAAATGTGAGCACCAATAGGAATTTTGTGTTCCTCTTGCCTTTGGAAGTAGTGTTGTATTCACTTCTTTAAATTACAGTAATTTTTTCTGATATTTTTCTGGTGTACTCATTGGGTGAAGTACTGGAATAAACTACCAGAAAATCATGGATTTCCAAATCTTTGGTAGATTTCAGTCTGTGTTGGCAAGACCACTTTTGTTTGGGGGCCAAGATTCCTGCTCAATTAGAAATCCATTAGCACACAGAAGTAGGGGGCTTTATTCTTAAGGAAAATTCTCCCACAAAAGAATATTATAAAGACCCAAATCTGCCAGGGCTATTAATCTTGTAGTTTAAAAATTTTCAGAACATTTTGTCTTCAGAAATTCATCATAGAATGTCCATTTTCTTAAATAAATATATTCTTATAGATTCTTCACTGGGATTAAGGCAAGGATTTACTAGTTTGGGGAGGGAAAAAAGATATGTTTGACCTCTGTGGTATCTGAAACAAATGCAAGGTTTCTCCCAGCTCCTCAACATGTTTATTTCTTGATATTTATTTTCTTAGATGGCTAATTATTGAAGTAATTCAATTGTGGAAGCTTTTGTTATTTGTGGAGTATTTGATCAGTGGATAACAGTTATCTTGAAAGTATTTCAGTGTTCTTTTTGACTGAAAGGTACCACACCATTATTTTACTCTTTAGTCTCTTCAAAATGTTTGAGTAAATGGCATCTGATATGTATTCCATTTACCATTAATTAGACTTACAAGTTGCTGCCTTAATTACTTATAATTGAATTTGTCACTTTTTAACTTCATATTCCATGGACTCAGGATTTTAATTAAAGGCTTCCTATTTGAAAACAAAAGACCCATTTCACTGGGTCTTTCTACTGCCACTCTCTCATGTCTGTGTGTATCTTCTCCACAATGTGACTATGAAGTGGCCTGGTGATACTCTTTCTCACTTTTTGCTCTTGATACCCTTAACTACATGATAATACCATTTTGGAATGACTTACAAGGTACTTCTTGAAATCATTTTGTTTATACTGTACTTCTCTGGCTGCACATTGAAGACCTCTCATTATCTACATATAGGATTTTTCTTTGTTTTGTTTTGTTTTATAGTTGTGAAAAGCAAGCTCCCTACCCCTACTACCTTTTTAATTTTTTTACATTGTTACATAGTCCATGGGGTCTTCAGATTTTGTTTGGCTGTTGGACTATTTTTTGATCCATTGTGTACATTTTATATACTTGCAAATTCGGTGGTATTTGTTGACAGAAAATCTATTTGTTTTATGAGGGCCAAGAGTTCATGGGCTTTATAATGTCCATGCTAATCCTGGTATTTAAATGGAAGATAGCAGTCCACAATAAACAATGTTCTGACTTTGAGTCCTGATTTTAGGCATAATTCTTGAAGAAGTCATTTAAACGTTCCGAGCCTGTTTCCTTAGCTCAAAATGGTATTAAAAGGATCAAAATAATACATTCAATTAAAAAAATTAAAAAAATAAATTTTAGCCTATAACACCAGTTATATTTTATGAGCTCATAAAATATTAGACCTACACATGGCCCTATACATCATCCAATAAAACTACAGATTTCTTTCTTTTTTGTTTTGGTGGTGGTGGGTCTTGAACTCTGAGCCTAGGTGCTGTTCCACAGCTCTTCAGCTCAAGGCTAGTGCTCTACCACTTGAGCCACAGAACCACTTCCAGTTTTCTGGTGGTTAATTGGAAATAAGAGTCTCACGGACTTTATGGACTTTCTTGCCCAGGCTGGCTTTGAACCATGATCCCCAGATCTTAGCCTCCTGAGTAGCTAGGATTACAAGTATGAGCCACCAGTGTCCTGCTACAAATACAGATTTCTATGGACAACTATTCAGGTCAAGAAACTTGTTCTGGTTCATTTCAGTTAGTGTGGCAATCCTACAGCTAGAATGCATGTGCTCCTTCCCTAATCATCTAAATGTTATTTTCTTCAGTCAGCCACTAGGTACTCTAGATTCTGTCTTGGAAAAGTATTTGCTGGATAGCTAATATTATCATGTATTGTACATTCTTCTGTGCTTTTCAAGTATTTCTACACATAGTTGTAACAGTAACTGCAAGGGGTTGGTGCTATTTTAGTTCCCATTTTATAGATGAGAAAAATTGAGTCAGAAAGGGTAAGTATTTTATCCCCAAATACACCACCTTCCTAAGATTTCAGTTTCTAAATTGATTGAAAAAAATGAAGTGCATAGTTGTATAGAAGTATGCAAGAATGACCTAAATAAGGGATGGGGAGAATAAAAGCAATGAGGGAATCCAAATTCTGACCAAGGCAGTCTGCCTCTATAGCCAGTGTTACTGACCAGTGCTGTATAGTTTATTGCTGCTTATCTATCTTTTTTTCTTTGTATTTATTTCTGTCATCACAACCATCAGTATCATAGCTCTCATTTCCTCCTAGTAGTTACTCCTGTCTTTTTATTCTTTCCCTTGCAATCTATTCTTCTCACATGCCTTACCAAGAATCCCACTTCACTGCTTCCTTTATGTCATCATCTTTTTCAGGACTAATTCATTATTCCAAATTACCTACCAAATTAAGTCCCAGATCCTGTCTCTGTTATTAAAGTTTCTCTTGAATCTGAGCTCTCTTCATTATCCAATATGATTTGCAGTGTTTATCAACATAAATCCTTTACTTGAGTCAGGTGAATGGTTGGTCAAAACTTGATCTCATTATGTTATTGCTGTTATGTCAGATACAATTCTGTGTTGCAAGTGATAAAAGAACCAACTTAAATTGTCTCTAACATCAAATAGAATTTGCTAGCATATTAAATTGAAAATTTCAGAGAAGGTTTCAGGCAAGGATTTATGTAGTAGCTTATTGATATTACCAAGGGTCAAGATTTACTCTGAGTCTATTTAAATCTCGTTTCAATGGTATGTATACCAACTCTCAAAAAGCACATAGCCCTTCAAATTTCCTCCACCATATACAGGTGATTTCATTTTAAATGGCCATAATCCCTGAATCTTTATAATAAACTCTCCAGTACAAGAGGAAATCTATGTTCCAGCATTACTAGAAATTGCAGACATTTGCTGTGATAGGATCCTTTCAGTAGCTACTTCAAATTAATTACTAGGTGCAGAGGGGTTAGATGCAGTAATTGGTTTAGGCTTAGGTTACATGCCCACTCCTTAGTCAGTCTATCCTCCTAATGCCAGGAGGATAGAATATCCTGCTTGACTCCAGACAATTATGATTACAATGCACACCTGGAGCTAGAGTCAACTCTGCCTAAAGCACTTGGCTGAGAAATGTGGATGGGATGGTTTCCCAAATAATAATTAAGTGCTATTGCCACTTGAAGGGAGAAATGGGGGTTTTGGTAAGGCACTTAGGAAATGTGTACTACAGCTCCACTCTCTTTCTCTTGAACCTTATCTTTGATCAATTCAAATCTTACCTTTGATGTCCAAAATTAATATTGTTCACTGTGATTCATATCTATTGTTGAGGCCACACAGTATGTACCAGTACAGTGTATGCTATACTTGTGTTTGTTCCATTTCGATAGGTTATATATTTACAACTTGAGACCACAACACAATAAGGCATGGGCTATGTATTCTCACTTTGTGTAGCCTCCAAAGCATCTAGAACATTTCTGGGCAGAAAGCCAGTTCTACAAAAGCACTTGTTCACTTGTTGAGTTAGATACAATCATTTTCTTCATTTTGTTCATCAGGAAGATTGATGCTGATTGCTGTAGTTGACTTTGTCATTGGTTCTCCACATCAATCATGAGGATAAAGTAAATGGATTGCTTGGGCTTCAGTACATTCATTGCACACTTATAGATACAGCCTGGCAGAAAAATAATACTGTCTGATGTACTCAGATCATGCTCCATGGTTTTATGTATGCTTTTTAGAAGATGTATCTTTTTGTTTACCTATATCTACTGTTAAAACCATTTCTATGGAAAATATTCTCTAGTAATTGGTTACATTTGAGGTACTGGTAAGTGCTTTCCATTTTGCAATGTTTACTTGTATTAACTATTGTACCCTATTTGGTGTGCATTCACTTTAACTTTTTTTCTATTTTCTTTTATTATATTTTTCATGTCCCATAATCAAACTTCTGGAAAACAGCATTAGCCACATTGCGTTCAGGTCATCTTGTACAAATAATCCATTGTTAGCCCTATTTCCGCTAAGTGGAACACTCAAGTTCTCTAGATCTACTGGACTTTTATTTTTCTATTAAAAATTAAGTGCCTCTCAAAGAGTTCTCCTATGCTCTTTTAAGATGAAAGTTTTCAAAGCTAATGGAAACATGATGTAGATTGTTGAATACTCCTCAGATTGCTGAAATATAAAGGAAAGGGATAGAGAGCATAAGATCTGAAGTTAGAAGACCTCAACTAAAGTTCTACTTGTGCACCTTTATATGATCTTACCAACTTCATGTAACATTTTGTGCTTTTTGTTTTCCTCACAAGAGAAAAAAATCTACCCAACAGGATGTGGAAAGATAATGTGAGTGCATAGGCCTAAGATACTTTCAAGTATCCCCATAAAACTTTCTGGCTATAATTATAACAGGAGTTTTTTGAAAGTGACCTTTTTTAAAAGGTAAAATTGATTATGTCATACCAGCCTGTGGATTCTTATTGAACTAGAGTGCTATTGTGCCTTTAAGGCCCTGATAGATCTTGCTGTAGTCTCTCCATCTTAATTTTCTTTCACATTCCTCCTAACTCCCATGCTCTAGCTGAATTTTTTAATGTTTTTTTATTGTTATCATAAAGGTGGTGTAAAGAGTAGCTAAAGTTGCATAAGTCAGGTAATGAGAACATTTCTTTTTGGGCAATGCCATCCCTTCCTTTGCTTTCTTTGAGTTTTTCCCTCCCATCCCCATCCATAAGTTATATAGTCCATTTTGAAGATAGTGTCTAGTGAGTACCACTGCTGCATTTGTTAACCCTTTAAGTCTCCATTTCTGTGCCCTCCTATACTCCCAAAGACAGATAAACAAAACAAAAAGAAAAGAAAACAAAAACAAAAAAACACTCTTGTTTTTGCTTCCTGGACTTCATATTGATGAATATTATTTTATCTGCTCTCGTGACCACAAAAATTGCACCAACTTGTTTATCTTCCTGAAATAGTTTCACTAATTCTTTACATGATTATTCTGCACATTCATTCTTCATGGTTGAATTGAACTTTTACCATTTCATGACAGTAGAAATAAGTCTGATTTGATCATATCTGTACTTAACATATATTATTGACTGTCTGACAGAATGACAAATTATTTACTTTTATTTTCTCTAACCTTTAATTTAAAATATATTAATATTAAAATCATTTTCACTCAATGAAGTGTCTTCCCTATAAACCAACAGAGTAAATAATTTTAAGATTTTAGAGATATCTTTTTAAGGTAAATCAGAAATGTTTAAGTAAAATAAAAATATGCTGAAAGAAAGATCAATACTAAAAATTTCCTGTCCTAAAATATTTAGATTAACTGAAATGAAATCTTCAGGCTTAATTCTGAAAAAGTTATGCATGTTAATATAGGACCTATGAACACAGAATAGAGAACCTGTTTTAAAGAGAAATCTTCCTTTTTTGAGAAGTCTGCATCAATCAAAAGCTATATTTGATATTTTCTCATAAACGTATAAGAATTTCTACTTTCTAATTCTGTACTCACACCCAACAGATGTTTGCCTATTAGTGTATATTAGTTGTAAAAGGGTTTTCATTATGTATTTTCATGCAAGCATATAATGTACAGGTACTCGTTATACTCATCTCTTCTATTACTCTTTCTTATCATCCTTTTAAAAAAATAATTATATTCATTTCATCCATGAATATAAAACACTTCATATCCCTTTTACTTCCTTTCACTCCCCCCATTCTCACAGTTTTCACTCTCCAAAATTCTGTTTTACATAAATATCATTCTTTTTAAAGTCTAGATTCCACATATGAGAGCAAATATGAAACAAAATGGCATTGAGATTTCATCTCATCCCAGTCAGAATGACAATCAATTAAACAAACAGCAAAGCTCACATCTATAATCCCAGCTATTCAGTAGGCTGAAATCTGAGAATCCTGGTTAAGAGACAGGCAGACAAAACGGCAAGACTTATTATCTGCAGTTATCCAGCAAAAAGTCAGAAGTGGAAACATAGCCCAAATGGTAGAATGTCAGCTATGAGTGAATAAGCCAAATGAGAGCTCAAGGCCCTAAATTCAAGTTTAAGCACTGGTGCATAAAAGAACTGTATCATGAAGAGAATTAATGTGGTGAATATTAGATTTACATGTTTTACTTCGATTAGGCAAGCTGATAAAGACAGAAAAAAATGTATGACCTATTTTTTGATTACCTAAAAACGTGATTTACTCTATATTGGTAACAAAAAAGAATATTGATAGTTGTTCTTCCAGTATTATTTTGAACAGAAGTGATGAAAATGAGTATTACTTTCTAATATCTGAAATTTGATAATAGTTTGGAAAAGTTGAAAGAACTTTCATTATTTTTAAAAATATGTGGCAATTAAACAACTTCTTGAACAATCAGTGGGTCACAAAAATAAAAAGGAAAAAAATGTTCAAGACTAAGGGAAATGCAAACATAAATTATGAAATGTTGGATGTAGGAAATAACATGAGAAAAGCTTATTGTAATAAATGCTTATGTTAGAAAAGAAGAAAATCTCATAAACCACTTGGGATTATATAGTTCAAGTAACTAGAAAATGAACAACAAACTAAGCCCATAATTCATAGAAAGAAGAGCAAATCTCAGAACAAATGAATCATAGATTAGTAAACATAAGACCACTTTTTTTTGGGGGGGGCGGTCCGGTTGTGGGGCCTGAACTATGGGCCTGGGCACTATCCCTCAGCTCTTCAGCTCAAGGCTACCACTCTACCACTTGAGCCACAGTGCCACTTCCGGCTTTTGTCTTTTTTCTTATGCGGTGCTGAGGAACAAGCCCAGGGCCTCAGGCATGCAAGGCAAGCACGCTAACACTGAGTTACCTTCTCAGCCCAAGACCACTTTTTAAAATACGTTTTTTATTGTAAAAAATACTGTATTAAAGTTACATGAGCAAGGTAATGAGTACATTTCCTATCAAGCATTGTAACCTCCTCCTTTGTTTTTCCTTTACCATTCCTTCCCTCCCACCTCCACAACTACACTCCTCCTCCCCCACACCTAAACTGCAAAGTTTGTTTTTCAACATATTGTCTTGTGCATCTCATTGTTACAATGGGTCAACCTGTATCCCTATGTAAGCATTTTGTTTTTACCTTCTCCTTCCCAAATTAGAGAAGTATATATACAAGATGCAGGGCACCAACATCAAATACAGTGAAAACAGGGGTTATACCGTGGGGAGGAACATATAAAGAAACAAAAAAAATCACATGGTACATTTTAAATACGTTAGAAACAATAGCAAGAAAGAAAAAATCTTGTGGCCTTATCTTAGGGTTCATTTTGCTTAACATCATCTTATATGGTTGTATGTACATAGCTTTTGACTCTTTGTGCTTGTCCCAGACATATACTAGTTATTGCAAATAAGGGAAACCATGGGACCTATGTTTCTTTGGGCCTGGCTAACTTCACTTAATATAATTTTTTCCAAGTCTTTCCATTTCCTAACAAATGGGGTGATGCATTCTTTCTGATAGAGGCATAGAATATATATATATATATATATATATATATATATATATATATATATATATATATATATATATATATATATACTGCTTTCCAAAATTGTTGATCAAGTTTACATTCCCACCAACAATCCCACCAACAATGCAGTAGGGTTCCCTTCTGGCCACATCCCCTCTAGCATCTGTTGTTATTAGAGTTCTTGATTATAGCCATTCTTACTGGGGTGAGGTGGAATCTCAATATTGTTTTGATTTGCATTTCTTTTTTTTTTATTTTATTTGAGAACATACTGTACAGGGGGGCTACAATTACATGGGCAGGATAATACATACATTTCTTACCAAGCATTGCAGCCTCCTCCTTTGTTTACCCTTCACTTCCCTTCCCCGCCTCCCCCCTCCCCCCACCCAATTTTACCCCCCTCCCCCCACCCAATTATACCCCCGATTATTTCTTTGTTGCTTTGTATGTCCCTCCCCCACAGTGTAACCCCCGCTTTCACTATATTTGATGTCAGTATAACATGTGGAGGAGATGGGGACAAACAAGTAGTTTAAGGATTCAGGTGGACCTGTTGCAACAATGAGAAGTACAAAATGTCATGTCAAAACCAGCTTTACAATGCATTTCTTTTATGGCTAGAGGGGTTGAGCATTTCTTCATGTGTCTATTGGCCATTCTTATTTCCTCTTCAGAGAAGTTTCTCTTTAAGTCTTTAGCCCACTTATTTATTGGGCAGTTGTTTCACTTTTTTTTTGACTGTATGGGACTTGAACTCAGGCAGGGCTTGGGCACTGTCTCTGAGCTCTTTTTGCTCAAGGCTAACACTCTACCACTTTGAGCTATAGCACCACTTCCAGTTTTGTGGTGATTCATTGGAGATTACTCTCAGTAACTTTCCTTCCTGGGCTGGGTTTGAACTGTGCTTCTCAGATCTCAGCTTCCTGAGTAGCTAGGATTACAGTTGTGAGTCACCAGCAACTGGCTTAAGGACATTTTTTGAAAGGATAGAGTTGACAAAGTTTTGGCTAAACTAAAAAAAACGTAGAGAATGTCCAATGGAATAAAATTAAAACTGGAAAAGGAATTATACTTGACACAACAAAATACAAAGGATCATAAGAGATAATTATAATGGAACACCTGAAAAGAAATGGAAAAAATCTTACATATATACAGCTTTCTAAGAGAAATTTAAACTCTGAAATGATCAAGGTGTAAAGAAATCTAATTTGTAATAAAAAAAAGGCTCTCATCAAAGAAAATGTCAGGATCTGATGACTTTGCTCCTAAATTCTCAAGCTATATAAAACTTGCAGAAAGAATACTTCCAAGACCATTTTACAAGCCCAACATTATCCTGATTCCTAAATAAATAGAAAAGTATAGATAAATATCCATGTTGAGCATAGAAACAAAAACCCTAAACAAAAAAGCAAACTGTATTGGACAGCATCATTAACCTTAGTCATGTGGGATTTATACATGAGATTAAAGGGTGGTTCAACATGTTTAAATCAATAAATATGATATACTACATTAACAGAGTGAAGGACAAAAACATGATATATAATATTAGCTTTAGTTTTGTCAGATATAGTCTTTATTATCCTAAGATATCTTTCTCCTGTGGCTGGTTTTTAGGGCTTTTGCATTGAAAGGACACTGAATTTTGTCAAAGCCTTTTTTCTGCATCTACTGAAATGGATATAGAATTTTTGTCCCTTATTCAATTTACATGTTATATTTCATTAAATGATTTGAGTATTTTGAACCATTCTTACATCCTTGGAATGAACCCAACTTGATTATAACATGATATTTTTCACATATTGTTAAATTTGGTTTACAAATATCTCATTAAGAATTTTTGCGTGTATGTCAAGGAATATAATTATCTTTTTTTTTTGGTTTTATCTGGCTTGGATCTGAGAGTAATGCTAGTTTCATAGACTACGAGTGGTAGAGTTAAGTTTAAGGAGCATTGGTGTTAGTTCAGCTTTCAGTGTGGTGGATTTTGGCATTGAATTCTTCTAGTCCTAGTCTTTTGTTTCTGTTGGTATTCTGTTGTTATATCAGTTTCATTGTTCGTTATACATCTCCTTTTGTCATTATTATCCTTTTTGGTAACAGGTCATATGAGTCTAGAATTTTACTTATTCTAGATGCCTCAGTATATTAGAATATGAGGGTTCAGAATATTCCTTTGTAATTCTCTGAATTTCATTGATTTTATGGTGATAACCCCTTTCTCATTTCTGTCTTTTTGTTGATGTAGTTAAGAGATTGATTTTTTTCTTTTCAAATAATCAATATTTTTTCTTTCCTGTCTGGGCTGACTTTGAAATACAATCCTCAGATCTCAGCCTCCTAAGTAGCTAGGATTACAGGCCTCAGCAACCAGCGATTTTAGGAATTTTTTAAATTTTTCTTGCTTATTTCTTTGGTGTTCCACTCATTCTGCACTTTATTTTTTAGTCTCCATATGTTTGAATGTTGTGCTGTTTTTTGCTATTGATTTCTAGTGGTATTCCCTTGTGGTCTGATTAAAATACAAGTGGTTATTTCTGATTTATTATACTTTTAAGGACTTGTTTTTTTTTTTTTTTCTGGTCTGGTCGTGGGGCTGAACTCTGAGCCTGGGTGCTGTCCCTCAGCTCTTCAGCTCAAGGCTAGTGCTCTACCACTTGAGCCACAGTACCGCTTCCGGCTTTTTTTCTTTTTGCTTATGTGGTGCTGAGCAATCGAACCCAGGGCCTCAGGCATGCAAGGCAAGCGTTCTCCCACTGAGCCACCTTCCCAGCCCAAGGACTTGCTTTGAATCTGGAAATATAATCTATTTTGGAGAAAAATGCTGTATAATGCTGAGATTATGTATGTAGAGTTTTTTAGTGCAATATCTTGTAGACATCGATTAAGTCCATTTGATATAGTGTAAATTAGTTGTAAAGTTTCGTGTCTTTTGTTTTGGTTTGGATTACCTGTTTATTTGTGAAAGTAGAATATTTAAACCACTCATTATTGTATTGGAGGTTATTTGTGCTTTTAGGTGCAGTAGTGTATGTTTTATGGAATTAAGATTGCCTGTGCTTACTGTATAAATGTTTACAATTGTTATTTCTTTTTGATGGATTGTTCACTTTAATAATATGAAGAGACCTTCTTTGGAGCTTCTGATTAATAATTTTGAAGTCTGTTTTTCTGGTATATGAACATAGCTATTCATGCATCTCTTAGACTATTTACTTAAAAAAATCTTTTTTAAAAATTATTTCAACTTAAGCTTGATTTTTTTGCCAGTGAGGTTTATTTCCTCTAGGCAATAAACTGGTGGGTCTTGTTTTTAATCAAATTTGCCTCTCTATGTCTTTTGATTGAAGAGTTGAGACTATTAACATTAGAATTCTTATCGAAAAGTATGTAACATTACATGGAATTTTGTTGTTCTGTAATAATTTTATATTTCCTAATCCGCATTTGATTTGGATTTGCCTAGTGAGATTTATTCTTACTTGTATTTTCCTAGCTTCTATCTGTCTTTTCTATGTAAAGGATTTCTTTTCTTTTCCTTTTTTCCCCCCTTAGGTCCGAGCCTGAGTCTCAAATTCAGTACCTGACACTTTTGATCATTGGCTGGTAGTCTACCACCTGAGCTGTGCCTCCAACCCCTGTAAAAGTTTTCTTTAAATATCTTCTACATTGCTGGTATAGTGTTTCTGATTTCCTTAATTTTTATCAAACAAATTTTGGTTGTCTTTGTATGTGGCTTTATATTGTAATAGCTTTCTAAAATATTTGCTTTGTACACTTACTATTTTAATTATACTATATTATGGAATGGTTGGATATTCTAAAGGCCTTCTGTACATGAATAGCTGTATCTATCTCAAGATTTAGGAACTTTTGCCTTATTATTTTAATGAATATGTTTTGTATTATTTAGCTTTTACCTCTTTACAGCCATCCATATGTTTGGTCTCTTAATAATGTTCTAGAGGCCGGGCACTGGTGGCTCACACCTGTAATCCTAGCTACTCAGGAGGCTGAGATCTGAGGATCGAGGTTCAAAGCCAGCCCAGGCAGGAAAGATCTTGAGACTCCTGTCTCCAATAAACCGCCAGAAAACCGGAAGTGGCGCTGTAGCTCAAGTGGTAGAGCGCTGGCCTTGAGCTGAAGAGCTGAGGGACAGCGCCCAGGCCCAGAGTTCAAGCCCCACAACCGACCAAAAAAAAAAAAATAATGTTCTAGAGGTTTTTGCATGGTCAATTTGTACTTCTTTTCTTAATATATATTTTTATTGTAAAGAGATGTTCATTTAACATCATCTTATATGGATATATGTACATAGCTTTTGAACTTTTCTGCTTTTCCTAGACATATACTAGTTATTGCAAATAAGGGAAACCATGGGGCCTATGTTTCTTTGAGCCTCGCTTACTTCACTTAATATAATTTTTTCCAAGTCTTTCCATTTCCTAACAAATGGGGTGATGTTATTTTTTCTGATAGAGGCATAGAATTCCATTGTATATATATACCAGATTTTCTTGATCCATTCATCTACTGAGGGGCATCTGGGTTGGTTCCATATCTTAACTATGGTAAATAGTGTTGCGATAAACATAGTTGTGCTGGTAGCTTTAGTATAGCCTTGTTTGTGATCATTTGGGTTCATGCCCAAAAGTGGGAGTGCTGGGTCATAGGGGAGCTGTATGTGAAGTCTTTTGAAGAACCTCCATACTGCTTTCCAAAGTTGTTGAACAAGTATATACTCCTACCAATAATGCAGTAGGGTTCCCTTCTGGTCACATCCCTTCCAGCATCTGTTGTTATTAGAGTTCTTGATTATAGCCATTCTAACTGGGGTGAGGTGGAATCTCAATGTTGTTTTGATATGCATTTCTTTTATGGCTAGAGAAGTTGGCATTTCTTCATGTGTGTATTGGCCATTCTTATTTCCTCTTCAGAGAAATCTCTAAGTCTTTAGACCACTTATTAATCAGGAGGTTATTTCATTGAGGATTTGTTGTTGGAGAATTTAATTTTTTGAATTCTAAGTATATTTAACATTAGAGGCCCTTGTCCGTTGTATGGCTAGTGAAAATCTCCCAATCCAGGGGCTTTCTATTGATCTTGCTAGATATGTCCTCTACCATGCAGAAACTCTGGAGTTTCATACAATCCCATTTGTCCAACCTTTCTTTGATTCATTGTGCTTCTGGGTCTCTATTAAGAAAATTTTGGCCTGTGCCAAGGAACCCTATTCCTTCCTGTAATGTTTTCATGGAGTGTGCTTTTATTTCAAGGTCTTTGATCCATTTCGAGTTGATTCTGGTACAGGGTGATATATAAGAATCTAATTTTAGTTTTCTAGAGGTGTTTAACCAGTTTTGCCAGCACCATTTACTGAAGAGGCTTTCTTCCATTCTATTGTTTTAGCTCCCTTATGGAAGATTAGGTGGCTATAGGTCTGTGGGTTCGTTTCTGGGTCTTCAGTCTTATTCCATTGATACTCAGGTGTGTTCTTGTGCCAGTACCAAGCTGTTTTGATTACTATGGCTTTGTAGTACAGTTTGAAATTTGGTATTGATATTCTTCCAGTACTGTTCTTTCTGCTAAGGATTGTTTTTACTATCAGGGGTCTTTTATTGTTCCATATGAATTTTTGGATTTCTTCTGCTTCATTGAAGAATGAGGTGGGGATATTGATGGGTATTGCATTGAATTTGTAGATAGTCTTTGGCTGTACTGCCATTTTCATGATGTTAATCTTCCCAATCCAGGAGCATGGAAGTTTTTCCACTCCCTTAGTTCTTATTTAATTTCCTTTTTCAGGTTTATAAAGTTTTCATCATAGAAGTCCTTCACTTCTACAGTTAAGTTTATTCCTAGGTATTTTCCTTTTTGTGGTGCTATTACAAAAGGACCTGCTTTCCTGATTTCAGCCACACTCTTCTTGTTATTGCCATACAGGACAGCCATTGATTTCTGAGGGTTAATTTTATACCCTGCTACTTTGCCAAAGTTTCTAATCAGATCAAGTGACTTGGGAGTGGAGTCCCTGCAATTCTATAAATACAAGATCATGTCATCTGCAAAGATCTTTCCCTATTTGGATCCCCTTTATGTTTGCATCTTGTCTTATTGCTCTAGCTAGGCATTTTATTACTAAATTGAAGAGAAGTGGAGAGAGTGGACATCCTTGACTTGTTCCTAAATTTAGAGGAAATAGCTTTAGCTTTTCCCATTAAGTTTAATGTTGGCTGTAGGTTTGTCATTCACAGCCTTTATTATGTTTAATCTTCCTAGTTTTTCCAGAGCTTTCATCATAAAGGGGTGTTGGATCTTGTCAAATGCTTTTTCTGCATCTATTGAGATAATCATGTGGTTCTTATCCTTGCTCTTGTTGATGTGATGAATTATGTTAATTGATTATGTTAATTGAACCAGCTTTGCATCCCTGGAATGAATCCTGTTTGATCATAATCTATAATATTTTTGATGAGCTGTTGAAGTCAATTGGCCAGAATTTTATTGAGAAGTTTTGCATTGATATTCATCAGAGAAATGGATCTATAGTTCTCTTTCTTTGATGAGTCCCTGCTTGGTTTTGGGATGAGGATTATGATGGTTTCCTAGAAAAAGTTTGGTAGTGAACATTCACTTTCAATTTCATTGAAGAGTTGGAGGAGTATTGGTGTGAGTTCTGCTTTGAAGGCCTTGTAAAATTCTTGGTTGGGAGGGCTCTTATTGCTGCTTCTATTTTGATGCTTGATATGGGTCTGTTGAGTTGATTTAAATCATCTTGGTTTAGTTTGGGCTTGTCAATATTTGCTAGAAATTTGTCCATTTCTTCCAGATTCTCAAACTTATTAGCATAAAGGTGCGAGAAGTATTCCCTTATAATGTTCTGAATCTTGGTTGTTTCTGTAGTGATATTTCCATTCTCATTTCTGAGTTTGTTTGGGTGTGTTCTTTTCATTTTTTGGTAAGATTTGCTAACAGTCTGTCAATTGTGTTAATTTTTTCAAAGAACCAACTCTTAACTTTGTTGATTATTTCTATGTTTTTGGACCCTAATTCATTTAATTCTGATTTAGTTTTATTTGTTTTCATCTAATGGATTGGGGTTTAGCTGGTTGTTCTTTTTCAAGGAGCTTTAGGTGCCTTGTTAAATTGTTGATTTCAGATCTCTCCAGTTTGTTGATGTAGGAATTCAGAGCTAAAAACTTGCCTCTGAATACTTCCTTTGCGGTGTCCCAGAGGACCTGGTAGTTTGTGTGCTCATTTTTATTAAATATCATGAACTTTTGAATTTCCTTTCTAATCTCTTCCCTCACCTGCTGATGGTTCAACAGTGTCTTGTTCAGCCGGCATGCATTACAAGATTTTCTTTGGTGGCTTTTGGTGTTCTATTCTAATTTTATTCCCTTGTGTTGTGTGAGAATGCAGGGCATAATTCCAATGTTTCCGAATTTGTACAAATTTGCTTTGTGACGTAAAATGTGGTCTATTTTGGAGAAGGTTCCATGTGCTGGTGAGAAGAACATGTAATCTGATGCTGCTGGGTGAAATATTCTGTAGATGTCTGTTAAGTCTAGTTCATCTATGCAGTTGTTTAGATCCCAGGTTTCTCTTTTGAGTTTTTGCCCTGTTGATCTATCCAGCAGGGATAGTGGTGTGGTAAAGTCCCCAACATTTAATGTCTTTGGATTTATGTGAGTTTTGAGGGAAAGTAGTGTTTCTTGGATAAAATTGGGTGCTCCATTATTCGGTGAGTAGTTATTTAGAATTGTAATATCCTCCTGAAGGAGAGATCCCTTAATTAGTATGTAGGGACCTTCTTTATCTCTTCTCACTAATTTTAATTTAAAGTCTATTTTATCTGATATTAGGATTGCAACTCCCACCTGTTCTTAGGGGCCATTTACTTGGTAGATTTTATTCCATCCTTTCACTTTCAGAATATGTTTGTTTTTGTGGGCAAGGTGTGTCTCTTGAAGGCAGCAGACAGAAGGATCTTCCTTTTTGATACAACTAGACAATTTTGTCTCCTAATGGGAGAGTTAAGTTCATCAATATTGAAAGTTAAGTCAGAGGTGTTTTTTTGTTCCTGGCTTTTTATCCATTTGGGGGAGTGCTGTGCCTTGACTGTTCTTGCTGTGATTGTGTTGTTCTATGTTTGTAGGCTGTTTCACTGGCAATATCCCATTCTTGTTGGTTTTCTATGTGTAGAATGTCTTTGAGGATTTTTTGTAAACTGAGTTTGGTAATGATATATTGTCTCAGTTTCTCCTTACTGTGGAAGGTTTTATTTGCTCTTCTGCTATGAATGAGAGCTCAGCTGGCTAAATTATTCTTGGTTGGGAGTTATTTGTCTTTAGGGTTTGGCATACCTCATTCCAAGCTCTCCTTGCTTTCATGGTCTCTGCTGAGAAGTCTGAGGTTATTCTGATTGGCCTACCTTTAAAGGTGATGTTCTCTTCTCCCAGGCAGCTTTAAGAATTCTTTCCTTTTTAGGAACCTCTATACTGCTTTCCAAAGTGGTTGAACAAGTTTACAATCCCGCCAACAATGCAGTGAGTTTCCTTTCTGTCCACATCCTCTCCAGCATCTGTTATTATTAGAGTTCTTGATTATAGCCATTCTAACTGGGGTGAGGTGGTATCTCAATGTTGTTTTGATTTGCATTTCTTTTATGGCTAGGGAGGTTGAGCGTTTCTTCATCTGTTTATTGGCTATCCTTCTTTCCTCTTCAGAGAAGTTTCTCTTTAAGTCTTTAGCCCACTTATTTATTGGGCAGTTGTTTCTTTGAGGATCTGTTGTTGGGTGATTTAATTTTTTGAGTTCCAGGCACCCAGCAATCCCACTTTTGGGCATTTACCTGAATGATCACAAACAAAATCATACTAAAACTACCAGCACAACTATGTTTATTGCAGCATTATTTACCATAGCTAAGATATGGAACCAACCCAGATGCCCCTCAGTAGATGAATGGATTAAGAAAATGTGGTATATATACACAATGGAATTCTACACCTCCATCAGAAATAATGACATTGTCCCATTGGTTAGGAAATGGAAAGACTTGGAAAAAATTATATTAAGTGAAGTAAGCCAGGCCCAAAGAAACATAGGTCCCATGGTTCCCCTTATTTGCAATAACTAGTATTTGTCTGAGTCAAGCAGAAAAGGTCAGATAAGTTGATGTTAGGTGAAATGAACCCCAAGATAGAGATTCAAATGGTTTCTCTTTCTTGCGATTGTTTCTAACATATTTATAAGATGATTTCTTTGTTGCTTTATATGTCCCTCCCCCACAGTATAACCCCTGTTTTCACTGCATTTGATGTTGGTATAATTTTTTGAGGGGAAGGGGAAAAACAAATCATTTAAATAGGGATACAGGTGGACACATTGCAACAATGAAATGTACAAGATGTTATGTCGAAAAACGAACTTTACAACTTTGGCGGGGGTGGGGGGTAGGGTAGGTGGGAGATGGGAAGGGATGGGAAGGGGAAACAAAGGAGGAGACAACAATGCTTGATAAGAAATGTGCTCATTATCTTGCCCATGTAATTGTAACTCCTCTGTATGTTATTTTCACAATAAAAAAAATAGAATTCTTTCCTTAGTTTCCATTGATCCTCTATGGAGTGTAATGCGGTGGTGGGATGTCCTATTCTGGTCTGGTGTATTTGGGGTTCTAAAAGCTTCTTATATGGGCTGGGAAGGTGGCTCAGTGGTAGAGCACTTGCCTTGCATGCCTGAGGCCCTGGGTTCTATTCCTCGGCACCACATAAGCAAAAAAGAAAAAAAGGTGGAAGTGGCGATGTGGCTCAAGTGGTAGAGCGCTAGCCTTGAGCTGAAGAGCTGAGGGACAGTGCCCAGGCCCAGAGTTCAGGCCCCACGATGGACCAAAAAAAACCAAACAAATGAACAACAAAAAAACAATAAAAGCTTCTTGTACCTAGATGGGCCTGTGCTTTTGTATATTTGAGAAGTTATCTGTTGGATTCTGGTGAATATATTTTCTAATCCATTGGCTTTCCTCTCCAAGCCCTCCTCAATACCTGTTAGTTTCAAATTAGGCTTTCTTATTGTATCTTAAAGCTCCTGCAATGATCTATCATGCTTCTTGTGTTTATTATGGATATCTCTGTGCTTTTTCCTCTATGGAGTCTAAACTATCTCTGTCTCAGAGATTCTGTTTTTTGCTTCCTCCATTCTTCTTTCACGTCTTTTGTTTGTTTGTTTGTTTTTGTTTTTTTGTTTTTTGTTTTTTGGGGTCTGGTTGTGGGGCCTAAACTCTGTGCCTGGGTGCTGTCCCTCAGCTTTTCATCTCAAGGCTAGTGCTCTACCACTTGAGCCACAGCACCACTTCTGGCTTTTTTTTCTCCTTATGTGGTGCTGAGGAATTGAACCCAGGGCCTCAAGCATGCAAGGCAAGCACTCTACCACTGAGCCACCTTCCCAGCCCTCACGTCTTTTTTTTTTTTTTTCTATTTATCCCTCTTCCTTTTTCCTGCTCTTTCTTAATAGTGGCCAGCTCTTTATTGAGGTTTTTTTTAAGTCTTGAATAGATTGCCTTACCTCCTGGAGTTGGTTTTCAGACTTTTCTTTGACTCCTTCAACTGGGTATCTGTCTTTTCATTGGACTCTTTCTCCTTCTGTTGGAATTCTTTTATCTTTTTATTTGTGGAGACCATGAAGTCATGTATTAATTTTTGGTTGGCCTTGTCACATTCTTGTATAGCCCTATGCAAGGTGCCCACCTTTTCATTCAGCAGATTTACTAGCCATGCTTTAAAAATATCTCAAGCATTATCTTCTAGGTTGTTCTGGGCTGCTCTATAGCTTGTTTATTTGGAGATGGAGTTGGGGTTAGTTGATTGGCCATGTTTCTTCCATTTCTGCTGTTAGTTCTACCATTTGGAGACAAGAGCCACTCTAGCATGACAGTCTTTTGGGGCAGGAGCCAACCCGGTCATGTAGATGTATAGAATGTAGGGTTTCAAAATTATGGGTCAGTGTTTCCCTGTTTAGTTCTCTTTTTCTTTGATTGGAGATGGGTATTGTGGTTCTGGGGTGGAGATTACGTGTAGTTGCAACTTCTGAGATGATCTGGGTTTGGCTGTTAAGTAGTCTGCACCTTTGGGTTAACAAGATGTGCCCCTGATACTCAGTCAACTGCAAGTTGGCTTAGACATAAAGGTTAGGGATCAGTGGACTGGAGAAATGGAGAATAGAAGGGTTAGGATTGGAGAGATATGAGTTAAAATTAAGAAGAAAAATTGGGTATAATGATAGTAGAGGGTTAGGTACAGCTTAGAGGAGAAGTATGTTTAGTAGGAAGTGAATAGACACTTTGTTTCAGAGTGTAAGAGGTAGAAAAGAATTTGAAGAAAGATTATATAAGGAATAACTTAGAAATCTAGGTGAAAGAAAATAAATAAAGAAAATTATAGATTTGGGACAATTGCTGATATTAGAAAAACTTTTATTGAAAGAGTACTGGAAAGTTGATTAAGATAATTCCTGTAATTATTATTTTTACATATATGGAAGGCCTTCCTTTGTGTACAGAACTAGACAGGTTAGTTCTGACAGAACAGTAGTACAATGTGGAGAGAAACGAAGAGGAAAAAGTGAGAGGGAAAAAATTAACATTAGGAAATTGAAAATTGGAAGAAAAAATAAATAATAGTGAAATAAAACAAGGAAACAAAAACAAACAAACCACCAAACATGAAAAACCAAACTTAAAAAAAACCTAAAGAGTGAGTTTTTCAGCTTTTTGGGGAAGCTTGAGTCTCCATGTAGTCCCCTAAGCTGATTCTTGATTAAAAAAAAAAAACCTTGTATGCCTTGCAATAGTCTGTTTTCCTTGTGGCTTGGTTGGATCCAGACAGCCTTTTGACAAGGGAAGGTGACTGCTACCTACAATCCCACTCTCAGGCCTGATGGTGGGGAGTTGATGGGATTGGGATTTGTAGTCTGTTATCACCAGCATGATGCTGTGTTTCCAGGCTTTCCCAGGTTGCCAGAGGAGGTTTAGGAACAGAGCTTATATCTGTGTTCACTTCTAATGTGATCCCTCCCTTTTGGGTGGGGGCCTGGGTTAGAGGGTTTTGGGACCCTAGAGAGAATTGCCACCCCCAGGGAGTGGTACCAATTGGGTTAATCACAAGATCTGTAGCTGGTGGTAAGATGGACAGCAGGGCCTGTGTGTGATGGGCAGGAAGGTGTTGGCGGGTTCTTGGAGATTCTGGGCCTTGACAGTATCAGGTGTGAGGGTGGCATCTGAAGCAGCTGAAGGGTCTGACTCCGCCCCGTGGGGAGTCCGGGCTCTGGGAGGACGAGGTGGAACCTGGCTTGGCCGGCTGAGGTGGGCGGTGGCGATACTGGCTGAAGTGGTGGTGGGTGGCATTGGGCAGCCTTGGAGGCAGCTGCCATAGGGTGTGGGCTGTGTTTGTGGCGGTGGGGTGGGCCACCTAGTTCGGTGGGTGTTGCCATCCACAGCAACTCTAGACTGTGCTTGCAGCAGCAGTGAAGGCTTGGGCTGGGCTTGTGCAGGGTGGGTGGAGCTCGCAGAGTGATGCTTTGGTGGCTCTGGGAGCCACATGTTAATGCCTGGTGTTGGCAGGAAGGAAGCGGATCCCATTTGTATTTCTTAATCTTTCTTTTTGTACATCTGACTTTTCTTTCTATTTATTTATTTATTTAAATTGTATTTTATTGTAAAGATGCTGTACCGAGGGCTTACAGTTACATGAGTAACTGTACGTTTCTTTTTGAGCATTGTTGCCCCATCCTTTTTCTCCTACTATCCTCCCTTCCCTCCCACTCTCCCTTCCCCCGAAGTTGTAAAGTTGATTTCCTATATATATATATATTGTCGGTCGTGGAGCTTGAACTCTGGGCCTGGGCACTGTCCCTCAGCTCTTCAGCTCAAGGCGAGCGCTCTACCACTGGAGCTACAGCGCCGCTTCCGGTTTTCTGGTGGTTTATTGGAGATAGGAGTCTCACGGTCTCTCCTGCCCGGGCTGGCTTTGAACCGCAATCCTCAGATCTCAGCCTCCTGAGTAGCTAGGATTACAGGCGTGAGCCACCAGCACCCGGCTAAGAATTTTATAGTTTTAGCTCTTAGATCCTTTCATTCAGTTTTTTCTTTTGGTCAGTTGTGGGGCTTGAACTCTGGGCTTGGGCGCTGTCCCTGCGCTCTTCAGCTCAAGGCAAGCACTCTACCGCTGAGCCACAGCACCACTTCCTCTTGTAAGTATTCTTGTTGCAATGGTCATCCCGTGTCCTTGTTTCAGCATTTTGTTATTCGAATCCCTTCCCCTCCCCAAATTAGATAAATGTATATACAAGATGCAGGGTACCAAAATCAAATATAGTGACAACAGGGGGTATACTAAAGGGTGAAGTACATACAAAAGAAATTTTCCGCTGTGTGTGTTTTAATTTGACATGCTTTTCTTGTTCAGAATTTCAATATGTTTTTCAGGACTTCAGAATCTTATTAAATTCCCTTTTCATATTCTGCATTGTTTTCTTACCTCAGTTGTTCATTTCTATTCTTTTTTAATTAATTCAACTTTTTTTGGGGGGGCGGTCTTGTCATGGGACCTGAACTCTGGGCCTGGGTGCTGTGCCTCAGCTCTTCAGCTCAAGGCTAACGCTTTACCTCCTGAGCCACAGCACCACTTCTGGCTTTTTTCTTTTTGCTTATGTGGTGCAGAGGAATCGAACCCAGGGCCTCATGCATGCAAGGCAAGAGCGCTACCACTGAGCCACCTTCCCAGTCCCAAATTCATTAAACTTTTTATACATGTTTTCTTTCATTTCCCCAATCATTATTACACCATGATGCTTTGAATTTTGTTTAGGTTTTCTTTCTTTTCATTGGTCAGTGTCACTTACTCATAGATTGTTCACATTTGGAAGTGCTATATCCCCTTGTTTTTTACAAATTCCTTGTATTTTTGCACTGAGATTTTTGGATTTCATCTCAAGTCATTTGTTGAAAGTTTTAATTATTGTGTTTTTGTGATGGAAATGTTCTCAGTGATCAGGCAGTACCATGTAGTAGAGGGTTGTAGTACAGATTCTCAGCACTGAACTGGCTCACCAGCCAAACAGAGACAGCTTGTTTTTCATCAAGTATTTCTCCTTGGTTCATTTATTCAATAATTTCTTGTAAGTTCATCCATTGATTTTTCCTGCCTGAAGCACTATTGAAATTATATAAAAATGATAACATTATAGTTTTACAACTTCCTTCCATTTGCATTTTGTATCAGCATTACAGGTGAGGAAAATATCCCCTTATTTTCTAATTTATTTATTTTACCTGTTTAGCTGCTACCACTATAAACTCCTGGATTTATATTTTAATACTTTAAAATTAATATTTTTTATTTGCAACATATACTGGTAAATAGGATCTTCTTAAGTTAGGGTCTATATATTTTTTGATTTTCTATTATCTTAAGCACTTCATTACATTCTGGTATAACAGTGAGGGTGTATCAGATTTCTTATGTACCTACTGAGCTCCATGTTTGAAATCAGCCATTTCTCCCTTGTTCCTTTAGAGTACCATTTCTTTTCAAAGACTATAATTTTCAACCATATAAATATAGCATACTTTATCTTAAGGCTGAGTAATTCAAATTTTGTAATTTACATTATTTTTTCATTAATATAAATTTTTCTGTGTGTCCTTATTTTCTTCATACTACAGTGTGGAGTCTAGAACTCATAGTTCTACAAATCCAGTGAATATAAAACCATATACTTCTGAGTGGAGGTATTTTCATAAACTGATATCATTGAAGGTATAAAGAAGAAATTTAATTGTTGATGCTTGGTAAAAAATTTTGTTGACTATAGTCATGGGGAGACACTTGGAAAATGTACATTATTATTATATAACCAAATAAAAATATTGTAGCCTCACATTTTGGATATAAAAAAGAGGAAAAAAGGAGAAATTATGAATTGTAAATTAAATATGGAGTAAGAAAAATGCAAATGGAAAGGAAATGGTAAAACTGGAATGTTATAATTTTTAAATAATTACAATAGTAGTTCAGGTAGGAATAATCAATGAATGAACCTACAAGAAATTACTGAATCAATGAACAAGGAAAAATTTTTGATGAGATATTTGACTAGATAAAGTCACTTCACTAAAGAAAGTAGGAAGGTGGAAAAGTCATAAGGACATTTTTTGTTTGTTTTTCTATACAGGAATATTTTCATAAGGTTCAAATTATAGGATAATGACTCATGATGTGAAGCCCATGGAGTCTGTTTATTTGGGAAGTGTATGTCTAGTTTTAAAATTGCCTGATCCTTTGTGGTTTGGACCCTGTATGAAATCCAAAAGCCTGTTTTTACCCCTTGATCTTTCATCCAGTAAACACTAATATTATGGTCAGCAAATTTATAATCTTAAAACCAGTTAATAAAAGGGAACTATCTCATAAACCCATGAATAAAAATTGGTGAACATGGGGTTGTTCCTATAATTTTAAAAGTTGTTGCTAATTTATGCTTATGCAATAAGAACTACACTTTTGTGAATTGGGATGACATAGTTTTTCTTGTGTAATCTGTATGAGGAATGGTGAAAAGACACATATATATGCATATATATGGATTCTCAAACAACTAGGAATAATTATTAGCTGATAATATTTCCTGATAATTCATTGAATCCGTAAATATTTAAAGAAATAAAAAGCAGTCTTCTTAAATACCTAGGAAGCTTCAAGCAAAATGTCTTTCTGTTTCAGCAGTGTGAAAAATAATATAATTTTTTTGCCAAATTCTGAGTAATCTTTTGATCCATCATTGTTTTAATTAGACATTCAGCCACCACTGAAATATTGATTACAGAATGATCTAGTCCATGTTCTTTTGGAAACAAAATGGTCTTTGAACAGTAAGAATTGATTCAATAAAATCATATAAATGTTTCTAAACTCCATGCCTTCAAATTCTTCTAAGAGAAAAAGCATAATTTTTCCTTCTATCATATTGTAGTCAGTTATATGCAGGCAAGACCCATTCCCTCTATACACAGATGACTGTATATTAGGTTTCTTTCTCTATGAACTTTAATTTAATTTAATTTAATTTTTATTGTGAAAATACTGTACAGAGGGATTACAATTACATGGGCAAGATAATGAGTACATTTCTTATCAAGCATTGTAGCCTCCTCCTTTGTTTCCCCTTCCTATCCCTTCCCATCCTCCCCCCACCCCCCCACCCAATCCTCCCCACTCACCCCCCCACCAAAGTTGTAAAATTCGTTTTCGATATAGCGACTTGTACATCTCATTGTTACAATGGGTCCACCTGTATCCCTATTTAAACGGTTTGTTTTTCCCCTTCCCCTCCACAAATTATACTGACATCAAATACAGTGAAAGCAGGGGTTATATTGTGGGGGAGGGACATACAAAGCAACAAAGAAATAATCTTATAAATGCGTTAGAAACAAATCGCATGAAAGAAAAAAAACATTTGAATACATATCTTAGGGTTCATTTCCCTAACATCACCGTATCTGACCTTTTCTGCTTGACTCAGACATATAATAGATATTGCAAATAAGGGAAACCATGGGATGTATGTTTCTTTGGGCCTGGCTTACTTCACTTAATATAATTTTTTCCAAGCCTTTCCATTTCCTAACCAATGGGGCAATGTCATTCTTTCTGATGGAGGCGTAGAATTCCATTGTGTATATATACCACAATTTCGTGATCCATTCATCTACTGAGGGGCATCTGAGTTGGTTCCATATCTTAGCTATGGTAAATAATGCTGCAATAAACATAGTCGTGCTGGTAGCTTTAGTGTGGTCTTGTTTGTAAACATTTGGGTAAATGCCCAATGTATATTAGGTTTCTGTGTGCTTACTGTTTGATGATTATCCCCAAATCTAAAGGTGAGAAAATGTATTTTTCAAAAAGTTTCCCAAGTTTAAGTTCCATCTCCCCCATTCACTAGATGTATGAGTTTTGACTCTTTGTCTTGTGATAAAGTCTCCTCACATTACATAAGGTAAGACAAGATTGCATATATTTTTATCTCCCCGATTGTCTTCGCTAAATCCACTTTTAATCCTCAAAATAATGAAAGATGAGAATTCTGAATGGTGTTAAGAAGTGAGGATGATTTGGATATGAGGACTGGAGGAACAACACAGTGGCAGTGTATCTTTTAACCCCCTGATCAACAAATGAAGGAAACCTATGTTCAGAATTTGCTGGTACCTACCAAAAGAAGGTATTTTAGGTTAGGCACATTCCTCCTTTAATTGAACAGAGGTTCTACCAGACCAGGTTAAGCTGGTAAGCCAAGGAATAAGGTTTCATTAATTGGCAATCTTACTGATAATGAACAGCCAAACAAATTCTAGGGTATCAAGCACTACAAAAGCTACCCCCAACAAATGTCCTGATTAAGAAAACCTTTTTTTTGTTTCAATTGTTGGATTTCCTTCCATTGTAAGGAGATAGCTATAAAAATGAATCACATCAGTGTCAGGGGCCACACTACAAAAAGCAGCCAGGTCTAGGTGCCTTCAATTTCCTTGTCATAAGACGTCTCTCTCCTATGGAGGAAATACTCACTGGATGAATTGTTAGGTAGATGAATGACAGAGGATATAATCAGTGGACTGAAATATAAATTGATAAGACTTGCCAAATCTAGATGTTAGAGAGAAAATAGAGTAAAAAAAAGTGAAAACAGAGCTTCAGTAATCTTGAAACAATGAAAAGTATTTAATATTTATACAATAGATTCTTAGAAGAGGACTAAAAGAGTATTCAAAAAAATAATAATGAGCTGAAAAGTTTCCAAATTTGGCAAACAGAAAACATCTATAGATTCAAGAAGCTGAATAAATCTCAAACAAGAGAAATAAAAAGTAGTCCATGATAAACCATTTTACAATTATTTCTGAAATCTAAGATGAGAATAATAATTATTAGATCATTGTGAGAATTAGTTGGTATAATTCAAGGAAATTACATGGACCATAGAAAGTGCTCCAACATTGTGATCTACCATTACAAACTTTATTTATAAGCATTGAAAGATAAAATTTGAATATTTAAGAAGAGTATCTAAAACCAGGCACTTAATTCTATGTCTCTGAAATGTTTCATAACATTTTAGAACTAAGCTGTCTAGTCTCTGTGAAAAAAAGGATAGAGAAGGAAGAGGACAGGCACACTATTAGGGTCCTAGCAAGAAAAAGATGGAACACTTAATTAGTGTTAACTAAAGAAAATTTTATTACAGGTGTTATAAACAAAATTTGGGCAAGGTTAAGAATAACAGAGGATGGTACAAGAACCTAATACCAGAAACAGTCTGTACTTATAACAGGTTAAGAAGATGGCATAGCAGAATTCACAAAAATCTACCTGAGAGGGCTGACACAAGTATGGCCTTTTTTTGAAGGCCTTAAAAGTAATTTGTGATGATGTAGCATAGAAGGAACATGGGAAACAAATATCTAAATCTCATTGTGCTGTTCTTTGATATTCTTCCAGTAACTGTGATTGCCTAACCCTAGTAGGAAGCCAGACTCCAAAAAGATGTCATGCTGATGCAGCCCATAAACTCATTTCCCAGGAGAATAGGCTGGAAAAAGATAGAAGTAGGTCTGGGGAAAACTAATAAAAATAATTATCATAGAAGTTTTGAGTCTGTAGTTATTTACACCTTAATGTAATTCATCTTATTCAAGAACTAGCATTATTTCCTCCTGAAAAGCCGACCAAGTTAGCAAGAATTTGAGTTGTGGAAAAGGTGAGAAGGGGATTATTTTTAGTATAAGTCTTTTTTGAAGAGAGCATCCTCAGTTGCTTTAAAGTTAGAGAGGCTATGAAGCACCACATGTATTCCCTTTAATGATGAAGAGAGGATACTGGAAGTGAGAGAGATGAGAAAAAGAAATGAGAAGGATCAAAATCAATTTAGAATATTCAACAATTTTAGTCCTAGTGGTCATGAAAACCTCCCTCATTTCCTCTGTTGTGTGTTAACTGATAAGTCATAGAAAATGAGTAAGGAGATATGACTAATGTCTGGACTTTGAGAATTTTGAGAAAAAATATATACACACACATACATACATTTCCCAAAGCCACTAAAGATAATGGATTTACAATCAACTGTTTTCTTTGTTGTGTTTGAGACAAGGTCTTTCCATGTAGCACAGGCTGACTTGGAACTTGAGATCCTCCTGCCTCAGTTTCCAGAGAGCTGTGATTAAAGGTTTGTGCCAACAACTTTTTTTAACCAGTCCTGGGGTCAGTGCCTTGAACTTATTAGTCAAGTGTTGTACTACTTGAAACACAACTCCAGCCCTTTTTTCCTTTTATGTTGATTTTCATATAGAGTCTTACTTTTTGCTTATAATCTGGTCTATGATCTTCCTCCTATGGCATCTCCCACATATTGATACACCACCACATCTAGCATATTTATAGAGATAGCATCTTACTAACTTTTTGTGTGGGCTTGCTACTAATCACCATCCTGAGTCTTTGCTTCCTGAGTAGCTGGGGCTACAGGTATGAATCAGTATACCTAGGTACAGCCAACTATTTTAAAATAGGAATTTTATTGGTCATCAGTGGTTCATGGTACTCAGGAAGCTGAGATCTGAGTATCACGGTTTGAAGTCAGCCTGGACAGAAAAGGGATACTAGGGAAAAAACAAAGGAGGGGGTAACAATGTTCAGTAGGAAATGGACTCATTACTTTGCTCATATAACTGTGAACCCTCTGTACAGTATCTTTACAATAAAAAATATATATTTAAAAAAGAAAAAAATGTGCATGAGATTCTTATTTACAATTAACTACCCACCCCCAAAGTGGGAAGTAGAGCTATGATTAAGGTAGTAGAGCATTAGCCTTGAACGAAAAAGCTCAGGGACATGCCCTGAGTTCAAGCTCCAGAACCAGCACCAAATAAATAAATAAATAAATAAATAAATGAATAAATAAAAAAATAAATAAAAGAAAGAAAGAAAGAAAGAAAGAAATAGTAGATTTCTCCATACAAATATTTCAGAGTTCAATATACCTAAATGTGATCACTTGAACATTGTTAGTTCTCCTAATAGCCAAGTGATGATAACCTCATTATAGCCTTTTCAAAAGACAATTTATCTTAAGGGTTGGAGTCATCATTAGGTGATTCTGAAGGTACATTTGTAATCATCAGTAACTAGACCAGCCACATGACTTCTGCATTTCCTTTTATAATCCAATAGTCTAATCTTCTAATGCAGAAACTAAATGTGTGTGACAAGGATTGCAGGGGGAGACCTGCAAATCAAGGCAACTCTCTTGATGATCTCTCTTGTACCATTATACATAGAAAAGACCCCTGTGGCTATTGATAGAAAAAAAGGAATCTTAAAATTTTCCCCATTTCTTATGTGTCTTGTCCTAGGAAAAATGTCTTTGGTTGTAGTGACTAGTAGAGTGGATGAAGTGACAAGTCAACTATGTTCACATTGATATTAGTTGGCTTATTACAATTTTACTGAAAATCACGAGTAAGACCACATTATTAGTTTCATGATATTAAGGAAAATGAAAATGTTTCCTTCTAGGTTTGTTTCATATTTTATGGTAGATGGTAGACAAAAAAATCATCCAAAGTTTTATGGATTTTGCTATGACAGCATGACTCTCAACATGTATAAACATATTTTCTAAAGACAATCAAATTCAAATAGCATTTTTATAATGAACAAAAGCTGAACAATACAGCAATTATATGAGAGTTTTACTTAGTTCTTTTTAGAATTACATTTTAAAAAAGAATCAGAATGCATTTATATCCCTCAATATTTGTCTTCTACTATTTATAAGCAACATCTCTAAGAGGAGATAGATTTTATTATTGAAGTCATATAGGGGCTAAGCATATGGCTCAACTAATTGACTGCTTGCTTAGCAATTATGTTTAAACCTCACTGTCAAATAAAGCCTTATAGTCTTTATCAGTGGCATACTGGATGGAAAAGTTATCATTAAAAACTTTGGAAGATATTGAATTCTTATTTCTTCAAAGAATGACATTGGGATTTTGATGGGCGTTGCATTGAATTTGTGAATCATCTTTGGCAGGATGATCATTTTCACAATATTAGTTCTGCCAGTTCATGAACACAGGAGATTTTTCTTCCTCCTGGTGTGTTCTTCAATTTTTTGTTTTCAAAGTTATATAGTTTTCATTGTAGAAGTCCTTCATCTCTTTGGTTAGGTTTATTCCTAGGTATTTGAGGTTATTGTGTATGTGATGGGTTTTCTAATTTTCCTATCTCATTCCTAATCTCATTGTTATTAAACAGAAAAGCTATTGAGTTTTGTGTGTTGATTTTATATCTTGCTACTTTGCCAAAGTTGCTTATCAGCTTGTGGAGTTTTGGGGTGGAATTTTTAAGGTCCTTTAGATAGAATCCTATCATCTGCAAATAGGGATAATTTGACATTTTCCTTCCCTATTAGGATCCCTTTTATATATTTCTCTTGTCTTATTGCTCTGGCTAGGAATTCCAGTACTATATTGAATAAAAGTGGAAGGTGATAGAAAATTTGCACTGTACTCTCTTATACTACCTCTATGATTATATCACTAGGACATCTTGCTTTTTTGGTTTTCCTTTTCAAATAGATATTGAAAAACTGAAACATAGATATAGAAAAAGGAGATTGGATGTTTTTACCCATTTATTTTATTTTTACCTTTATTATTTCTTGAGAAGGTCCTCATATTTTTGACAGGGACAACCCTTGGACTGTGACCGCCCTACCTTCTTCTTACAAAGCTGGGGTTATAGGCAGGCATATAGCACCAAACCCAGCTTATTTTGTTGAGATAAAGTCTCACTAACTTTTTATTCAGGCTGATTTCAATTTTCAATCCTCCCAATCACCACCTAAGTAACCAGAATTACTGGTATGAGCCACCACATCCAGCCAAGTGTGGATATTTATTAGTAGGCATTTATTCCAAAAAAAATGGCAGTAAGGGTCCATATAAAATCTGCAAGCAACTGCTTATAGCAATTTTATTCATATTTACCCCCAAGAGGAAACAATCCAAATATACATCAATTAGTGAATGGATATGCAAACTCTGATACATCTGTCCATACAAGTCATCAATACAAGGAACAGACCATTAATGCATCCAATACTATAAATGAATCTTAAATCTGCATTGCTAACTTAAATCATACTCAAATGGTTAATGTTTGGTTCAATATATATGACATTCTATAAAAGAAAAAGCCATAAGTACATAACTCAGACCAGTAGCTGAGGGAAGGGACAAAGTATTAACTGCAAAAGGAGAGAACAAAGTATTAACTGCAAAAGGACAGAACATATTATTTCTGGACAGTGGCTATGGTTATTATATGGCTGTATTCATCTGTTAAAATCCATAGAATAATACACCAGAAGAATGAATTTTACTATATCTAAATAAACTCCACTTGAAACACCACATAAGATGTTAACTGTTGTAGTTAGAAATTATTCAAAATAAATTAACTTGGTAATACATCCAAGCCCTGTACTCTTCCTGCTCACATTTTGGCTCTTTTCTGACATGTTAATATTTCTACTAAGTTGAGAGCTGGAATAAGAATGGAATAAAGCTTGAATCAGCTGGTATTTTTGTGCCAAGTACGGAGATAAATATATGAAAATAAAAGGTTTAAAATTAGGCTTCAGGGTATGATACAGATTTCAAGGGCAGTCCATTGAAATGGACTACCTAAGTAGTTCCTGGTAGCTTTGAAATTTAACAGGCTAAAGAGCTTTTGTTTATATGAACTGTGTCTGAGAATATTTGCCACACTAAAATAAAAGCTGATAAATGTTAAAATAATGAATTATTTATTTATTTAGTATATATATATATATATATATATATATGTTTATAAACTCCTACATTCTTAGAAATAAAAGAAAACACAAGGACAATAGTGATATTATTTTACATTTTTGAAAATCTAATGTCTGGCTTAAAAGAAGACAGCTGGATCCTCATATCTGTATTTTGTCTGCTTTGATACCAAATTACCTTGTAAATATGTGAAAGGATGAGAGTAAGAAAGGAAAATGTTTCAGTGTTATTCTGAAAATAGTCTGATCATAATTATGGACAGCCTGAGAAGGTATGGGGAACATATGAGAATCCCCAGAACATACTATGGGGACAATTATCTATACTACTATGTGAAAGAAAATATAAAATATTTATGAAACATCCATGATGAGCCAAACACTTTGCATAGTACTTTGCATGCATTATTATTCTCTTCATTTCATAGATGAGGAAACAGAGGTCCTATGCTATTTTGAGATTCAGATCACAATGTTAGTTGTTGCCAGAGTTGGGACTGAAACATAAGACTTTCTGCCTCTAAACCAAGGACTTTCTTCACTGTACCCTGACTCCATCTTCACTGATAATTAAAGTGTAACCATAGAACCTGTTTCTAGCTGATAGTTGAAAAAAAGAGGACTTTGTATTACTGGAGCAGCTAGAGATTTTACATAATTATCGTTTTACTTCAGTTGTTTGGAATTTATTCTTGATAAAATTGAAAGAAATTAATAACTCAGGAAAGCATGCATTAATTCTAGAAGAGCATATCAAGTTCTTTGTTCAAAATCTTTCCTTTCCCTCTCTTTTCAAATCTACAGCACAATCACCCTCCAAGTACCTATTTATCCCTCAGTACCTCTTGCAGGAAGGGATCGATGAAACTAATTCTCACGTAGGTGTTAGGGATTTAATGATACTCTCTTGAGAAGTATTTTTACTACCAGAGGGTGGGGAATGGCTTTTATTCATCTTTGTAACCCCAGCAACCTGTATGCTGTCTAAAACGGTCAGTGCTCAATAAATATCGGTTGCCTTTATAGAATAATGGGAAGTAAAAAACCAAATAGGGTGCTCCTAAAACCAAAGAAAAAGATTTGTCATCAGAAGGGGAAAATACCTTTCTTGGACCCAACAAATCATAACCCACATAAAACTAGGTATCTATCTACATAAAGAGATAAATAAATTTTCTTTAATGTAAAAATGGCATATGAATTCAGTTTGATTTGAATTGTTTTAGACATTTTGAAAGGTAAATGCTGTTGACTTGACAATACTTAATTTTTTAAATGTTAAAATCAGCTGTTAATTACCACCATTAAAACTAACTTTTTGGGGACACTTTGTGCTAACCATTTTCCTCAAGGGTGTTAAAAGGATGGAAAAAGAATGTAACTTCATTCAGTTAACAATGATATTACTTCTTCTTCCATCAATGATCGATCTTTATTGTAGCTTGTGTAGCAATCACAACAAAGCTCCTAGTCATCTTTTATATCTGGGATCCCTTTGGAGGTTTGGCAAACTAAGAGGGAAAAGGCTTCATCTCTGCCCCATGTCAATATCAGTTTTGTCTCTAGTCAAATTATGTTTACATTGCATGCAGTTTAAAAATCAGCAAAGTTATAATGCAAATTATAATTGTGTATAGTTATTAAGAAAATGTGTTTTTCATTTTAAATTTGAAAACAACTATGTTAAAAGTAATAGCTTCCAGGCAGAACTCATCCTAAAAATGCTGATGGAAATTGACTCATAATTCATGCAATATTATTAAATCTTTGTTGTGTTGCAATTCTTTCTAGCATCCTCTTCCATAATTCCTAGACCAATACTGAGTTTGTCTACCTATAAATAATGATTTTATTAAGTTTTATCTTGGGGTGGCTGCCTTCTACAATAATGAAAAATATGATTTTTCTATTAATTGATAGGGCAGATGGCTGTTAAAAAATCTAAGTGACAACTTGCTCTAATGTTTTTGTCAGTAAAAGGATCAGTCTTAGAAATTCAGAAATTAATTACACAAGTTTTTATTTATTTATTTATTTATTTATTTTATTGTGAAAATACTGTACAGAGGGGTTACAATTACATGGGCAAGATAATGAGTACATTTCTTATCGAGCATTGTAGCCTCCTCCTTTGTTTCCCCTTCCCATCCCATCCTCCCCCGCACCCCCCCAAATTACACAAGTTTTTAAGTAGTGTATTTAATATCATGGTCAGTCACTTTCTGTGTATATTGGTACCCTTTAAAAATTGTTTTATTTTATTGTAAAGGTTATGTACAAAGAGGTTACAGTTACAAAAGTAAGGTAATGAGTACATTTCTTGTAGGGCAGTGTTACCCTCTCCCTAATTTTTTTCTACTTTTCCCCCTCCCCCAACTCTCCTTCCCTCAGCAAGTTGTATAGTTCATTTCCAACGCAGTGTCTTGTGAGTATAGCTGTTAAACTGATTCACCTTTTGTACTTTGTCTCATCATTTTGTTATTCTCCTTCCCATCCTCAAATCAGATAAACCTATATACAAGATACAAGGTACCAAAATAAAAAAACAGTGACAACTGGGGATAAATCAAAGGGGAAAAAAACCAAAAAAGAGTATCACACAATACATTAAAAAACAAAAACAAAAAAAAAACCCTCTTGTCTCCATATCTTGGAGTTTATTTAGATTATTATAATTTTTTAATTTTTATTTATTTTTTATTGTTAAAATAGTGTACAGAGGGGTTACAATTACATGGGCAAGATAATGAGTACATTTCTTATCAAGCATTGTAGCCTCCTCCTTTGTTTACCCTTCCCATCCCTTCCCATCCTCCCTCCTCCCCACACCCAATCCTCCCCGCCCCCTCCCCACCAAAGTTGTAAAGTTCGTTTTCGACATAACAACTTGTACTTCTCATTGTTGCAACAGGTCCACCTGTATCCTTATTTAAACGACTTGTTTTTCCCCTTCCCCTCCACAAATTATACCGACATCAAATACAGTGAAAGCAGGGGTTATACTGTGGGGGAGGGACATACAAAGCAACAACGAAATTATCTTATAAATGCGTTAGAAACAATCACATGAAAGAAAAAAATATGGTCATATGTACATAGGTATTGAGCTATTGAGATTCTCTGCTAGGAGTATCCTAGACATATACTGATTATTAAATGAGGGAAACCATGGAACCTATGTTTCTTTGTATCTGATTTACTTCAGTTCATATGATTTTTTCCAAGTCTTTCCATTTCCTTATGAATAGGGCGATGTCATTCTTTCAGATGGAAGCATAGAATTCCATTGTGTATATATACCACATTTTCATAATCCATTCATCTACTGAAGGCCATCTGGGTTGCTTCCATATCTTAGCTATGGTAAATAATGCTGCAATGAACATAGTTGTGCTGGTAGCTTTAGTGTGGTCTTATTTGGATAGATGTCCAGGAGTGGGACTGCTGGATCAAATGGGAGCTCTATGTTTAGTCTTTTGAGGAACCTCTGTACTGTTTTCCAGAGTGGTTGAACCAGTTTACATTCTCACCAACAGTGTAGTTGCATGCCCTTTTGGCCACAACCCTGCTAGCATCTGTTATTATTTTTTTTTTTTTGATAATGGCCATTCTAATTGGGGTGAGAGGGAACTCAATGTAGTTTTGATTTGCATTTCTTTTATGACCAGAGATGTTGAGTATTTCTTCATGTGTCTATTGGTTATTCTTATATATTCTTCAGAGAAGTCTCTTTTTAATTCTTTAGCCCACTTATTAATGGGGTGTTTGTTTTTTGGGGGTTTGTTATTGGAGATTTTTTTTTTTAGCTCTAGGTATGTTTTTGATATGAGGCCCTTGTCTGTTGTATTGCTAGTGAAGATCTTCTCCCAATCTGTGGGCTTTCTATATATTTGGTAACTATGTCCTTTGCCATGCCGAAGCTCTGAAGTTTAATGTGATCCCATTTACCCAACCTTTCTTTGATTTTTTTGTGCTTCTGGATATTTATTTAGGACATTTCTACCTGTGCCAAAGAGCCCTAATGTATCTCCTATCCCTTCCTGTAATATTTTCAGGGTATCTGCTCCATTTGGAGTTGATTCTCTTGATACCCAATTTCTACTTTGTCTGGAATCTCTATTGCAATGGGCAAAAGAAGTAATTATTTATGGGCTAAAACTACCCTAGGTAAAGTTGTCTCTCTATAATAGAGAATATTTGAATGTGACTGAAACATTCATTTTTTCATCAGTCTAATATATAACTGAAGATTTTACTGAGCTAATTGGATTTAGACAATGAGGCTTGAGTAAAAGCACAGTGTGGATCTAGTTATATGTTTTTCATACAGTATATAAAAATGGCTAATATTATGTAGTTATTTTTCTAATTACTTCTTTTCTTCCCTATGGGGGAACACTCATAGTGTTTCCTATTCTGTGGTGATATTGCCATCAGTGTAATTCACTTGCACTCTCCAGGTTTTACTACATGCTGTCATTTCCTCCATGACTTCCACCTCCAAAGACTCTTTTTTTTTTTTTTTTTTAAATTCCGGTCCTGGAGCCTGAACTCTGGGCTTGGGCACTGTCCCTCAGCTCTTCAGCTCAAGTCTAGCGCTCTAACACTTGAGCCACAGTGCCACTTCCGGCTTTCTTTTTGCTTATGTGGTGCTGAGGAATCGAACCCAGGGCCTCATGCATGCAAGGCAAGAGCTCTACCACTGAGCCACCTTTCCAGCCCCTACCTCTAAAGACTCTTGTTCATACTACTTACAGGGATGTGCTGATAGAGGTAGTACTTGGATACATATTGTACAGGTCATTTTGGCCAAAAAATGCTATTGATATTGCCATTAATTTCAAGCATTGTAGAAAGCCGTTATTCTGTGATGACAAGCTTGGATTTGAAAATCCAAATATAAAACACGTACATTCTGTTCCTAACATGCATGATTGTACTAGATATACCAGGAAATATGAAAATGCTGTTTTTATCAAGGTAGTATATTTATTTATTTATTTATTTTTAATATTATTTTATTTTATTTGAGAACATACTGTACAGAGGGGCTACAATTACATGGGCAGGATAATGCATACATTTCTTTTTTTTTTTTTTAAATTGTATTTTATTTTATTTGAGAACATACTGTACAAAGGGGCTACAATTACATGGGCAGGATAATGGATACATTTCTTACCAAGCATTGCAGCCTCCTCCTTTGTTTACCCTTCACTTCCCTTCCCCGCCTCCCCCCTCCCCCCACCCAATTTTACCCCCCTCCTCCCACCCAATTATACCCCCCTCCCCCCCCCCACACCGGCATTGTAAAGCTGGTTTTGACATGACATTTTGTACTTCTCATTGTTGCAACAGGTCCACCTGAATCCTTAAACGACTTGTTTGTCCCCATCTACTCCACATGTTATACTGACATCAAATATAGTGAAAACGGGGGTTACACTGTGGGGGAGGGACATACAAAGCAACAAAGAAATAATCTTATAAATGCCTTAGAAATACATGCATGAAAGAAACGAAAACATTAAAATACATATTTAAGGGTTCATTTTCCTAGCATCACATTATCTGACCTTTTCCGCTTGACTCATACCTATACTAGATATTGCAAATAAGGGAAACCATGGGACCTATGCTTCTTTGGGCCTGGCTTACTTCACTTAATATAATTTTTTCCAAACCTTTCCATTTCCTAACAAATGGGGAAATATCATTCTTTCTGATGGAGGCATAGAATTCCATTGTGTATATATACCACATTTTCTTGATCCATTCATCTACTGAGGGGCATCTGGGTTGGTTCCATATCTTAGCTATGGTAAATAATGCTGCAATAAACATAGTTGTGCTGGTAGCTTTAGTGTGGTCTTGTTTGTAAACATTTGGGTAAATGCCCAAAAGTGGGATTGCTGGATCATAGGGGAGATCTATGTGAAGTCTTTTGAGGAACCTCCATACGATGCATACATTTCTTACCAAGCATTGCAGCCTCCTCCTTTGTTTACCCTTCACCTCCCTTCCCAGCCTCCCCCCTCCCCCCACCCAATTATACCCCCCTCCCCCCCACACACCGACATTGTAAAGCTGGTTTTGACATGACATTTTGTACTTCTCATTTTTGCAACAGGTCCACCTGAATCCTTAAACGACTTGTTTGTCCCCATCTCCTCCACATGTTATACTGACATCAAATATAATGAAAGCGGGGGTTACACTGTGGGGGAGGGACATACAAAGCAACAAAGAAATAATCTTATAAATGCGTTAGAAACACATGCATGAAAGAAACGAAAACATTAAAATACATATTTAAGGGTTCATTTTCCTAACATCACATTACCTGACCTTTTCTGCTTGACTCATACCTATACTAGATATTGCAAATAAGGGAAACCATGGGACCTATGCTTCTTTGGGCCTGGCTTACTTCACTTAATATAATTTTTTCCAAACCTTTCCATTTCCTAACAAATGGGGAAATGTCATTCTTTCTGATGGAGGCATAGAATTCCATTGTGTATATATACCACATTTTCTTGATCCATTCATCTACTGAGGGGCATCTGGGTTGGTTCCATATCTTAGCTATGGTAAATAATGCTGCAATGAACATAGTTGTGCTGGTAGCTTTAGTGTGGTCTTGTTTGTAAACATTTGGGTAAATGCCCAAAAGTGGGATTGCTGGATCATAGGGGAGATCTATGTGAAGTCTTTTGAGGAACCTCCATACTGCTTTCCAAAGTGGTTGAACAAGTTTACATTCCCACCAACAATGAAGTAAGGTTCCTTTCTGTCCACATCCCCTCCAGCATCTGTTGTTGTTAGAGTTCTTGATTTTTGCTGTTCTAACTGGAGTGAGGTGATATCTCAATGTTGTTTTGATTTGCATTTCTTTTATGGCTAGGGATGTTGAACATTTCTTCATGTGTCTATTGGCCATCCTTCTTTCTTCTTCAGAGAAGCTTCTCTTTAAGTCTTTCGCCCACTTATTTATTGGGCAGTTGTTTCTTTGAGGATTTGTTGTTGGGTGGTTTAATTTTTTGAGTTCCAAGTATATTTTAGATATGAGACCCTTGTCCGTTGTATGGCTAGTAAAGATCTTCTCCCAATCCATGGGCTTTCTATTGATCTTGCTAGCTATGTCATTTGCCCTGCAGAAGCTCTGCAACCGTATGCAATCCCGTTTGTCCAACCTTTCTTTAATTTGTTGTGCTTCCGGGTCTCTATTCAGAAAATTTCGGCCTGAGCCAAGGAGACCTAGGGTTTCTCCTATTCCATCCTGTAATGTTTTCAGAGTGTCTGCTTTGAGTTCAAGGTCTTTGATCCATTTGGAGTTGATTCTGGTGCAGGGTGATATATAAGGATCTAGCTTTAGTTTTCTACATGTAGTTAACCAATTTTGCCAGCACCATTTACTGAAGAGGCTGTCTTTCTTCCATTCTATTGTTTTAGCTTCCTTATCGAAGATTAGATGGCTATAGGTCTGTAGGTTCATTTCTGGGTTTTCAATTCTATTCCATTGGTCCTGAGGTCTGTTCTTATGCCAATACCAAGCTGTTTTGATTACTATGGCTTTATAGTAGAGTTTGAAATTTGGTATTGATATTCCTCCAGCAGTGTTCTTTCCGTTGAGGAGCGTTTTTGCTATTCGGGGTCTTTTATTGTTCCATATGAATTTTTGGATTGCCTCTTCTATTTCCTTGAAGAATGAGGGTGGAATTTTGATAGGTATCGCGTTGAATTTGTAGATAGCCTTGGGAAGTATTGCCATTTTCACGATGTTAATCTTTCCAATCCAGGAGCATGGGAGGTTTTGCCATTTTTTAAGTTCTGTGTTGATTTCCTTTTTCAAGATTTTAAAGTTTTCATCATAGAGGTCCTTCACTTCTTTGGTTAAGTTAATTCCTAGGTATTTTATTTTTTGTGGGGCTATTACAAATGGAGTTGCTTTCCTAATTTCAGCCACACTTTTCTCATTGTTGGCATATAGAAAAGCCATTGATTTTTGGGGGTTAATTTTATCAAGGTAGTATATTTAGCAACATAGTTCTGATATAATCTTAAAGCTAACCTGATCCAGAGTATACATCATGAATGCCAAAATAACAATAATTCACCACATATGGGAAGGGGGACTCAGGATCTAGGACTTCAGCTCTGCAATATAATATGACATCTGTCCTCTGAGTATTACTTTATAAACATGAAGAATCATGACTGGAAAAATACTTAGGGATCACTTAGACTAGACTTCACTTCAATGTAAACATCTTGGGGGCTGAAGACATACTGTGCTCAGAGGTGAGAGCCCGCCTTGCAAGCATGAGAACCAGAGTTCAAACATCAGAGATAAAGTGTAGGTATCTCTGTTATACTCTCCCTTATTGCTGGGTGGTTTGTCTCAGTTTTTTAATAGCCTTGGCGATGGAATCTACTTACCTCAACAAGACAGTTTATTATATACATATTTGCAACATTGTATGCAATTTGTATATGTTTATATAAACTAAAAGTTTATTTCCAATATCATTATTCCAGCAATATACTGAGAAGAAGCACATGGTATCAAGGTAATTGAACATGTGGCAATAGTGCAGCAATAAACATAGATGTGCAGGTGTCTTTATCATATCCTGGCTCATGATGTTCAGGGTAGATTCCCAGGAGTATTATGGCTGGGTAATAGAGAAGATCTATGTTTAGTTTTTGAGGACCCTCCAGAGTGTTGTGCAGAGTGGTTGTACTGGTTTACATTCTCATCAGCAGTGCAGTAGGGTTCCTTTATCCCCACATCCTGCCAATATTTGTTGTTGTTTGAATTCACAATGTTGGCCAATCTAACTGGGGTGAGATGGGATCTCCAAGCTGTTTTGATTTGCATTTCCTTTATGGCCAGGAATAATAAGCATTTTCTCATGTGTTTAATTGCCATTCCTACCTCTTCTTCTGAGAATTCCTTGCTTAGCTCCTTTGCCCATTTACCAATTGGTTTTTTAGGTTTGGGAGAGGTTAGTTTCTTTAGCTCCTTGTATATATTGGATATTAGACTTTTGTCTGATGTATTGCTGGTAAAGATCGCACAGTCTGTTGGGTGTCTTTCTAGTTTAGTAACTATGTACTTAGCTGTCCAGAAATATTAATTTTGTTCCACTTTTCAAATCTCTGTCCTATCTTTTATGCCCCTGAGACATTTTTCAAGAAGTTTTATAATGCACTACTGAGTGACACATGTGTCAGCAGAGAAAAAAAGGAGGAAATTAGAAAGTGCTTACAAACCAGAAAAAATTAAAACACATCACAATGGAACCTCTGGTATACAAGCAAAAGCAATGCTGAGAGGAAAGTTTGTAGCTATAAACCCATACATAAAGAAAACAGAAACAGTGCAAGTAAATAAGCTGACGATACAACTACAAGTGCTGGAAAAACAAGAACAAACCAAACCCAAACTACTAGATGGAGAGAGATAGCAAAGATTAGGGCAAAAATTAATGAAATAGAGACTAGAAAACAATACATAAAATTAATGAAATAAAAAGATGGTTCTTTTAAATAATCAATAAAATTGATAGACCAGTAGTTAGACAAAGAAAATATTCAAATAAACAAAACTAGAGATGCCAAAGGAAACATTACAAGGAACATCCAAAAAGTCCAAATGATAAAAAGGACTACTTTCAAAACTATACTCAAATAAATTGAAAAACCTAGTAGAAATCTACAAATTTCTAGAGACATCCAGGCTATCTAAGCTGAACCAAGAAGCTATAAAACAATTAAACAGGCTGATAACATGCAATGAGATTGAGGAAATAATCAGAAGTCTTCCATCAAGGAAATGCCCGGGTCCCCATGGATTCATGGCTGAATTCTATAAGACTTTTAAAGTTGAACCAACACCAGTACTCCTCAAACCTTCCCATCAAAGAGAAACTGAAGGAAGGATCAATGCCAAACTCATTCTATGAAGCTAATATCACACTAATCACAAAACCATATAAAGATCCAACAAACAAGAGAACTATAGAATCCAAAAACTAAGGCAAAAAATCCTACATTTTGATCAAGTTGGCTTCATCCCACAGATGCAAGGCTGGTATGACATATGTAAATTAATAAATGTAATTCACCACAACAATAGAGCCAGACAAGAACCATACAATCATCTCATTAGATGAAGGAAAAGCCTTTGAAAAAATACAACATCCATTCATGTCAATTTAAGTTTTTTTTATTTTTTTAATTGTAAAAATAGTGTACAGAGGGGTTACAGTTACATGAGTAAGGTAATGAGTACATTTCCTATTGAACCTTGTTTATCCCTTACTGTCCCTTCCCTCTCCACCACCCCCCGAAGTTGTAAAGTTCATTTTCAACATGTGATTTTTTTTTTGCTTCTTTTTTATGTGCTTCCCCCACAGTATAACCCCTGTTTCCACTGTATTTGATGTCAGTGCCCTGCATCTTGTATATACATTTTTCTAATTTGGGGAGGGGAAGGGAAATAACAAAATGCTGAAATAAGGATACAGATTGACCCATTGTAACAATGAGATGTACAAGACCCTATGTCAATTTAAGTTTTAAGAGTGATGTTGAACTTAGCTCCTGATAGCTTGCTCTGAGGTCTTCATCAGAGGGGACTGTGAACCTAAGAGCCTGATTACTCTTTGAGAGCCTCAGAAAAAAATATTGTAAATATCAGTGAAGTGAGTGGATGCTCCCATCTGGACCTGGGAACAGAGAAAGTAGTTCCAGTCTGTTGTCTTTCTCAGCTGCCTGTTCAGCAACCTTAAGGATATGCCACATTTCAAAACTGCTTCACAGCTGGGTTTTGACACACTCAGAAGCTGCCTATATAGCAGCTGCATTTGCTGGGAGGCCAGGATTGGGGTAGAGTGTCATCTTGCTGCTTCAGAGGATTGAGTGGTTGGAAAGAATTTGGAGGAGAAGTTGAGGGGGAAATTGTAGAGGAAAAACAAAGAGAAAACAAATCAGTCAGTGACGTAGTGCCTAAGTAAGCACAGCAATGCTGGGAAATTAAAATGAAAATGGAGTATATGTGGTTATAGTCCACTAGGCTGGTATGATTTTAAGTCTGTTCAAAGTACCAAAGTGATTTCAGACTCTCACATGTATTTATGTGCACAGTTGACCTTGGATGAATGTGAGGCAAACACAATGTAGCTTCTATCTACTCATATTTTAATCAAAGAAGTTGCAGAAAATTCTCCCTCTTTGTTTACTGTCCTTCAATGCCTATAATTCCTAGAGGCACAGAATATTCAGCACATAGACTGGGTTTAAAAGGTCATTCCTGCCTTCCCTAGCCTCTCCTTTCACATCCCTGCTCAGCTCATCCCCTCTCAGATTGGATTACCTCCTTCTCCCTCTTTTGCCCTTTTCTTGGTTGTGTTGCTCTGTCTCCCTCTCATTCATGGCTCTAGTTCTTTTCCTCCTTCAGCTTTTTTCTGTCTGCTCCACTGTCTTCTTGAGTCATGTTGTTTGCACTCCCCCTTCTCCGTACCCCTCTCTCTGATTCTCCTCCTATCCCTCCTAATCCCCCTCCTGTTTTTCTACTTTCTGATCCATCTGCTCAGACCTCCCAGACTTCTCCCCTCCGGGGCCTCAGTGTTGATATTCTGCTCTCTCCCTTACTTCCTTTTATTACAAAGCTGAAAAGGGAAGGGGGAATCTTTAAATCTTTACATATACTGAAAACAACCTTAATTCATCCTAATTGTGCAACAGGGAGTGGGGTGTTGTGGAAAAAACAGGAGCTAAGTTCAATCTACATTCATGAAAAAATATCTAAGTATGAGAACATTTATGAAAGACATGTCTTACTTTAAAATAAACCAAACAATACTGATTTCTAGACCAGAATTTGAAGGACCTAGAAATGCTTCAGCCAAGAGATAATAATCATTTATAATTAGCATTATTTGAATATAAATGGTCTTAAATAGTTTGATATATACCTTAGTTACACACTAAACCTACTTGCAGATAAAAATCTTCCTAATTGCTATTTCCTTATAAGGGACCATTATATATTCCTTATAAGGGACTATATATTTCCTTTTCAGGTCCCTTATGAGGGGGCTTTGTTGATCTGGTTACTAAGTTACTGACAAGAAAAATGTACAACAAATGCTTTTCTTTGTCCCTATTTATTTTGTAGTTATACTTTGTATAGACTACCAGCCTTTTTCGAATAAGGAAGGAGGAGGTAGAGGAGGGGATAGATACACTTTCCTCTGTGGCTGAAGCATATGGATATTTGTGTACAGTTCTGACTGTGGGTGGACACTTACAGAAGGGAAGAGTAGGATTTAGGGGATTGTGGTTAGAGTAGCAGATATTAGGAAGTCTGACTGTGTGTCATATGTATAAGGGAACAGTAAATATCTGCATAATTGTGTCAGTGCCTCAATAAATGTGTTTATATCAGATTGCTTGTGTCTAATATCTAAGCCTTTCTATGGATCTGTTTTATATAGATAAATTGTAAAACAACCTGTGTAAACATTAATGTGAGGGGGAGACTTTGTGAGAATCATAGTTTACCTGTGTGTGTAGCTATATGTATTGTGTATGTGAGAAAAAGAAATCTGTGCTCTTTCAGCCCTTTTCCTCTCCTAATCCACATCCTTCCTGTTTTTCCTACCAGACTTTCCTGTTTTCCCCTCTCATTTCTTCCTTGTCTTGTTTTTTACCCTCTGTGCACACAAGGTAAAAGCTCCACAACCCTTAGTTATTCTTATTCTTTCTTTTTCTTCTTTCTTTCTTTTCTTAATAAGTTTTTTTATTGTGAAAATACTGTACAGAGTGGTTACAGTTACATGAGCAAGGTAATGACTACATTTATCAAGCATTGTTGCCTCCTTTGTTTTTCCCCTACCATCCCTTCCCTCCCACCTCCACAACACTACCCCCCCACCTAAAGTGTAAAGTTGGTTTGTAAACATACTGTCTTCTACATCTCATTGTTGCAATGGGTCAACCCGTATCCCTGTTTAAACATTTTGTTTTTTTTCCCTTTCCCTCTCCAAACCTCACCTCAGTTAGAATGGCTATAATCAAGAACTCTAATAACAACAGATGCTGGAGGGGATGTGGCCAGAAGGGAACCCTTCTGCATTGTTGATGGTAGTGTAACTTGTTCAACCACTTTGGAAAGCAGTATGGAGGTTCCTCAAAAGACTCTACATAGAGCTCACCTATGACCCAGCAATTCCACTTTTGAGCATTTACCCAAATGATCACAAACAAGACCATACTAAAGATACCAGCACAACTATGTTTATTGCAGCATTATTTACCATAGCTAAGATATGGAACCAATCCAGATGCCCCTCAGTAGATGAATGGATCAAGAAAATGTGGTATATATACACAATGGAATTCTATGCCTCCATCAGAAAGAATGACATTGTCCCATTTGTTAGGAAATGGAAAGACTTGGAAAAAATTATATTAAGTGAAGTAAGCCAGGCCCAAAGAAACACAGGTCCCATGGTTTCTCTTAGTTACTCTTATTTCTGTGTTTTCTTCCCAATCCTTAACTTTATTAGATTTTTCTTTATATGAATATCCACCCAGGATAGAATAAAAAAGCCATTTTGAAGTGTATCTAGTACCTAAGTGCTGAAGAAGAGCTGATGGGAAAAATGTTAAAGAAAAAGTCTTATAAAAGTGATTCAAAGGAAGGCAGACTCTTGTTGAATCCAACAACTGTAGGATAGAAGATTCCTCAGGTAATGTTCAGTTTCCTGGAAACTGTCCTTGCAAACAGCTTGGCTGTACACTTAGTTTCTTAGTCCCAGTGACCTTCTTGACCACCTCTTCTACATGCTCAGGGGAGGCTCAGGGAGGCTACCTTTAGGCCCATTATAAACTAAGAGCTGTTCTACTTCCACAGTTTCTCCCAAGCTCTGAATTTTGGTCTCTATTTTACTTTTTGTTCATTCACTGATTCATTCAATGTATATTCAGTTACAATGATTGTGTGCCAGATAATATTCCAGTCATATTCAATATATGAGGAAAATAAAGGGTCAAAAATCCTGCCATGAGCTCATATTGTGTGTGTGTGTTTGTGTATGTGTGTGTGTATGTGTGTGTGCATGTGTGCGTGTGTGCGTGTGTGTGTGTGTATGTGTGTGCCTACACGCTAGTCCTGGGGCTTGAACTTAGGGCCTGTGTGCTGTCCCTCAGCTTTTTGGCTCAAGGTTAACACTCTACCACTTGAGCTCTACTTCTGGCTTCATGCTGGCTAATTGGAGACAAGAAGCTCATGGACTTTCCTGCCTGGGCTAGCTTTGAACCATGCTAGGATTACAGACGTGAATGATAGGTATCCAGCAATCACATATTCTAATATACAGAGACAGAAAACTAGTAAGAATATAAAATCTATGTAAACTACGGTGGCTTAGTGCTATGGCACAAGGTACAACAAAGCAGTAGAGATTAGGTATGCATGTATGCAAATGTGGTTAGTGTTAAGTCAGGGTCCAAATGGAAGTTTGAAGCAATCTCAACATCATCATAAAGAAAGTGATATTTAACTCAAAAATTGAAGGAAGCATGAGAGGCAATACAGCTTTCTGGAAGAAAGCTTTGCAACAAACAAATAGCGAGTGCAAAGGTCCAGCAGTGGGAGCATGCTTGAGAGTTTTTAAGGCACAGGAAGGAATCACAAGGAACACAGTGATCACAGGCAATGTGATCCAGAGAGGAAGCAGTGAAGAGTAGGGGGAAAATTTAGCCATATACTCTTGCTTCACATTATCTGTTACTCATGCTTATTTTCATGCTTATTCTCTTCTATAGAAAGGTTGCTAAATAGGCTTTTGAGGATTTCCAGAGAAAACTTGTGTAAGACATTTGCAAAATTTAAGGCCCTTGTGAAATGATCATTTCCTTAGTTTCTTTCTATTTATTTTCCTTAAGTACTCAGTGACTAGTATTCTTGCCAAGTGTAGGATGATTCAGTGAGAACACCCATGGTGTCTATCTCAAAATCTTTAATTTTCCTCTTCTCCCTCTTGCCATATTCTGTCTTTAAGAAATAGTTGTTTCTTCATTCTTGCCAAGATGATTTCCTTTCTTCATATGCTTTGTATCCCTACCCCTTCCTTTTCTTTATGCACTCTCTTGCCTGAATTTTAGAACTTTTACTTTCATCTGGCTCTGTCTCTTCTGGAGACAAGTTGGCACAGGCCTTCCTTACTATAAAGCTAAGCTTCATCTCTTTTCCATATCAAACTTATTGAGTCATATTGCTTTTTTGTCTTGGATCATATATAATTTGGCTTCCTCTTTCATTCTGTAGAGACCGAACTCTGATTGCTATGTCTTTTCCTCACCAAATCACAAAGTATGTCATTTAGTCCTCCTTATTCTTTTTTACCCCTGAACAATGGAAAGTTTATTTGAAGTGATAGGAAAGTCATTAAAGTAGCAGAAGGTTTCCATCTGGAGAAGGGACTAAAGAGTCCCACTCCTTCTCATTTTCTATCTCTTTTTAGTGTGTTTGGTGGAAAGAACCCAGACTTTAGATCAAAATTGTGTAAATTTTAGTTTGGATGAAGATTCAGATTAAAATCTTGGCTGTGCCACTGTATGATACATTTTATACTGCTGAGGACTGACCCAGATTTTGTACCTTCTAGACAAGTTCTCTTCCACTGAGTTACCCTGCCCCAGTTTTTGGTGCTAATACCAAAGCTTGAACTCAAGGCTTCAAACTTTTTCTACTACTAGAGCAACACTTGTAATCTGGCATTTTGCTGGTTAATTGGGGATGGAGTCTTAATGCCTTTACAATTGGGTCTTGCTTAGAGTCATGATCCCCCAGATCTCGCCCTTCTGAGTATATAAGATTAAAGGCATGAGTTTCTAGTATCTGACTACCTATGAGTTTTGAGACAGGGCCTTGTTGTGTGCTGTGCCCCAGGCTTGAACTCAAAATCTTCCTGCTTCTACTTTCTCATTGTAACACCATACCCAGTGTGTTTGTGTGTGTGTGTGTGTGTGTGTGTGTGTGTGTGTGTGTGTGTGTGACTTTTTGAACCACAATTTTTTTACCTTTAAAAAAGAGATGATAATGCCCACCTCACAAGGGGTTAGTAAGGATGAGAGAAAGTTAGATGTGAAGCACTCAGTATATAGTAGGCACTACTCAAGTGATTTCTATCCACCCTTAGTGCTTGTTTTTTTTCTAAATTTTTATTGTCGAGGTGATGTACAGAGGAGTTACAGTTATATAAATAAGGTAGTAAATACATTTTTTCTCAAACTTGTGACCTTCCTTCGTTTTTCTCCTACTTTCCTCCCCCATCCCACCCCAAGTTGTACAGATAATTTCCAACATACTGTCTTGTGTATATTGATGTTGCATTGGTTCCTCCCTTATCCTTTGTCTAATCATTCTGTTGTTCCCCTTCCCTTCCCTAATTCAAATAAATGTATATAAAATACAAGGGTACCAAAATCAAATGCAGTGAAAACAGGATATACCATAGTAGGAAGAACATACAAAAGAAACAAAAAAATCACATAGTACATTAAAAACAACAGCAAGAAAGATAAAACCTCTTGTGTCCCTATCTTGGAGTTCATTTTACTTAGCATCACCTTATATGGTTATATGTACTTAGCATTTGCACTATTCTGCTCATCTACTAAGATTATTCTAGATGTATACTAATTATTGCAAAGAGGGGAAACCATGGGACCTATGTTTCTTTGGGTCTGGCTTACTTCTCTTAATCTCATTTTTTTCAAGTCTTTCCTTATAAATGGGGCAGTGTCATTCTTTCTGATGGAAGCATTTCTGGGCATTTATCCAAATGATCACAAACAAGGCCATACTAAAGCTACAAGCACAAATACATTTATTGCAGAATTATTCACCATAGCTAAGATATGGAACCAACCCAGATGTCCCTCAGTAGATGAATGAATCTAGTAACAACAGATGCTGGAGGGGATGTGGCCAAAAGGGAACCCTACTGTATTGTTGGTGGGAGTGTAAACTTGTTCAACCACTCTGGAAAGCAGTATGGAGGTTCCTCAAAAGACTCCACATAGAGTTCCCCTATGACCCAGCAATCCCACTCATGGGCATTTACCCAAACAATCACAAACAAGACCATACCAAAGCTACCAGCACAACTATTTTTATTGCACCATTATTTACCATAGCTATGATATGGAACCAATGCCCCTCAGTAGATGAATGGATCAAGAAAATGTGATATATATATATATATATATATATGAATTATATATATGAATTCTATGCCTCCATAAGAAAGAATGACATTGCATCATTTGTTAGGAAATGGAAAGACTTGGAAAAATTATGTTAAGTGAAGTAAGCCAGGCCCAAAGAAATATAGGTCCCATGGTTTCCCTTGTTTGCAATGACTAGTACATGTCTAGGACAAGCAGAGAAGGTCAAAGGTATGTACATATGACCACGTGTGATTATGTTAAGCAAAAAGGAACCCCAAGACAGAGACACAAGTGGTTTTTCTTTCTTGCTAGTGTTTTTAATGTACTTACAATGCATTATGTGATTCTTTATTACTTTTGTATGTTCTTCCCCCATGGTATAGCCCCTGTTTTCACTGGACTTGATGCTGGTGTTTTGCATCTTGTATATACATTTTTGTAATTTGGGAAAGGGAAGGGATATAGCAGAATGCTTAAATGGGGATGCAGGCTGACCCATTGTGATGACGAGATGTACAGGACACTATGTTGAAAATGAACTTTACAATGTTGGGTGGGAGGGTTGGAGGTATTGGGGAAGTAGGGAGGGAAGTGATGGTAGAGGGAAAACAAAGGAGGAGGTAAAACAATGCTTGCTACGAAATATAATCATTACCTTAATCATGTAACTGTAACCTCTCTGTACAACATTTTTACAATCAATATATGTATTAAAGATAAATAAAACAAAACAATTAAACAACATATATATAATGGAATTCTATAGTTCCATCATGGAGTGCTTGTTTTTTGAAAGTTTTTTTGCTGGTCTTTCTCTTTAGGAATTCTTAAAAAATACCTTAAGATTTTGTCTTTGATTTCCTCTCTTATCATAATGTACTTCTCCTGCTAGTAAATATTTTTGGATGGCTTTCACCTCTAGTTCTCTACATACCTACTATCTGTCTTAAAAGTCTTATGTGAATTTCCAGTTCAAAGATCCATTCCATTATATTATCCCCACCACATCAACATACTTTTCTTTCTTCAGATCAAATTACCTATGATCAATTATAGTCTGAAAATGTTAACTGGAAAATTTTGGAAGTAAACAATTCATGTGCCTTATATTATGTATGTGCCATTCAGAGTAGTGTGAGAAAAATCTTGCACTGTCCCGTTCCACTCTACCAGGGCCATGGATCATCCTTTTGTCCAGTATACCCATACTGTATATGCTGCCAGCCTATTTTTCATTAAGTAGTTGTTGTCACATCTACTCTGGTAGTGGTCATATAATGCTTATGTTCAAGTAACATTTACTTGATAATGGTCCCCAAAGCATTTGGGTAGTGATGCCGGGAATTTAGATATGCCAAAGTAAGAAAAAAAAACTTGGTCTAGCTTGGCTGTCTCACCTCAAACTGCAAAAGATATTATCATGCTACATGGCAAATGCTTTGTTAATAAGAAAAAGACATTAAATTTGTGGGTAGAATAGAAGAACTGAAAGCATTTTCCAATAGATAGCAACATGTCATCTAAGAAAGCATTGAGCCGATATGAATGTTTCTTTTTTTCTCTCATTTTTCTTTTTTATTGCACTTGGGTTGAAATCAAGCCTTATACTTGCTAAGCAAGTGTTCTACCACCTTAGTCATGCGTCGAACTCCATAGTAGTAAAACTTAAACAAGAAATCATGTGAAATGAATGATACTAAGCCACTTACTGCAAGGAAGTAATGGTAAAATACATTAATGAACAGAGTTTGAGTGAAAAAAGCATACACATATAACATTTAAGGTTTGATACTGTGTGTAATTCTAGGCATCAATTTCAGGCTTTAGAATATATCCCAATGGATAAGGGCAGTTATTTCCTGAGATTCCAGTTTGGGGATAAGTGACAAGAATTTAGGAAAGTGACAGGCAGAAGGACAACTGAGGTATGGTACTGAATTCCAAGGTAAAGACTGGCTTGATACAGTCAGGAGACTAAAGGAGTTCAGACAAGTAGAGTAACATAATTTGAATTCGGCATCTTTAGTAAAGATACACTAGATTAAAGAGAAACTGGGCTGGGAAACCATTTAAGAAGATAATGTGATAAGTAGGTATTATTTAATTTGATTTTGCAAAGAAAAAAAATAAGTTAAAACCCACTGGGAAAATATATGAGGATTTGGCAGCCTGATGGATATAGCATAAAGACTTGAGAGGAATCAGAAACATTCCACAGCTGCAAGAATGAGACAGTGGAAAATTAATGGCACTGTTGGTGGTAATGATGAGGTGAGGAGGAGTTCTTGTTTTGAATATGGTCAGCAAGTGAGAAGAGAAAATGATTAACATTTTGAAATATTAAATTTTAGAGGACAATAGGAAACCTGAAGGGAATAATACCCTGTGAGCAATTAGAAATAGAAATACAGAAAAAAAAATAAAGTGAGTTAGTCAGTGTGGTGCTGGTTGTATTAAAATCATTTGTATACAAGGAGTATCAAAAATGAAGAAAATAAATGAACTCCCCTGAAGGAATGAGGACAAGAGAGAATTACGGGAGACAAGAACTGAACTTTGTGAGACGGCCAGAGGGAAGAAGTGGGAGGAAGCAGGAAAGGCGAGGGAAACAAGGACAGAGAAATCAAACACACAAAGGAAGCAATATAACAGAAGCCTACTGACTTTTGCACTAATTCATCAGTCCCTGACTGAGTGTTTGGTTCTGTCTCTGCTCTTTTTCACTCCCCCACCTGGGTCCCAAGCTTTGCTTTTCATCCATTGTTTAGCTAGGCCTCCTGGGCCTCAAAGTCTAATTCTTATTCCTACTGTCTAAATCACTCTCAGTTCATGCTTTCTTGCATCTCTCATCTATTAACCCTTCCTTCCTAGATAGTTAATATGATCAAGCATATTATTTGCAAAAAAAATTACAAAAGATGCTATCTTCACTGATTTTGCAAATGATGTTGAGGAACTGGGATCCAATAATGGAGTATCAAATAGACTGATTTGCAGGAACAAAATAGACCTAGTCTAGTCTGTATTTATTTTTCCAGAGACAATAAATGAAATATCACAGTATTATTTTCTTTTTCAGCCCCTTTTGTGTATCTAGCTATTCCAAATAATTAAGGATTTTGTAGGTAAATTAATATATAATATAAATAATAGTAAGAATAACATCTCTTACATGGTCTTTTATGTGCATTATTTTTCTCTCTTTTTTTTTTTTTTTAGAAATACCCTCTTTACATATATCCTGTCTCCCTTTCTTTCTTTCTTTTTCTTTTCTGTTCTCAGCCATACCTCTCTTTTTTCAAGTATCACATTTAAAACATATCAACAATACTACTGAATACTCATAAATCTTTCTCATACTTTCACACAAAGCAATCTATTCATATATCTTTATGCTTTTCTCCAGAATCAATATTCAACTAACATTCAAAACAGACTGAAGAAATATCATGATGATTCATGTTTTTCTTTCTTTTCATTTCTGATACTGTTTTCATAATAGAAGGTCCAAACTAGGGATCTGATACTGTCTTTGATTCAGAAATAGTTTTTCCCCATTGCTTATATTTTACTTTGTTATGGGTCTGTAAAACAAATTATTCTGCTTGTTCAAGCAAGAACATTTGAAGAAAATATTTTTGATAATTTTTCAAGTTTGGTGATAAACAACATTTCAGATACATGAGCATAAATAGAATCAAAACAGAGCAAGTACTAAAAAATTTATATTTCATTTGACCATGGTCAATTTGCTGAAAATTAAAAGTAAAATGAAAATTTGAAAACTCTGTGTTAGTCTCATAAATACTACAAACTGGGAAATTTATAAAGAAAATAATTTGATTTTTCTCACCAACCTGGAGTATAGGATGTCCAAGATTAAGGTTCAAGCAAGTTTGGTATGTGGCTTTCATAAGGGTTCCTTGAATGTTGTATCTTTGTATAAAGAAAGGTAAAAGAGAAAAATGGGTCAAACTGCATGAAGCCTCTATTATAAGAGCTTTTGTTAAAAAAAATTAGCTGTTTTTTTTTTTTATTGTGAAAATGCGGTACAGAGGGGTTACAATTACATGGGCAAGATAATAAGTACATTTCTTATCAAGCATTGTTGACTCCTCTTTTGTTTCCCCTTCCTATCCCTTCCCATCTCCCCCCTTCCAGCCCCGGCCCTCCCTATCCGCCTCTGGCCAAAGTTGTAAAGTTTGTTTTTCCGACATAAAGACTTGTACATTTCATTGTTGCAATGGGTCCACCTGTATCCCTATTTAAACGATTTTTTTTCCCTTCCCCTCCACAAATTATACCAACATCAAATACAGTGAAGGCAGGGTTTATACCGTGGGGGAGGACATACAAAGCAACAAAAAAAATCATCTCATAAATATGTTAGAAACAATCGCAAGATGGGGCTGGGAAGGTGGCTCAGTGGTAGAGTGCTTGCCTTGCATGTCTGAGACCCTGAGTTCGATTCCTCAGCACCACATAAGCAAAAAGAAAAAAGCCGGAAGTGGCACTGTGGCTCAAGTGGTAGAGCGCTAGCCTTGAGCTAGTGCTGAAGAGCTAGCTAGAGCTGAAGAGCTGAGGGACAGCGCCCAGGCCCAGAGTTCAGGCCTACGACCGGACCGCCCCCCCTAAAAAAAAAAAACAGAAACAATCGCAAGAAAGAAAAACCATTTGAATCCTTATCTTGGGGTTCGTTTCACCAAGAGCTTTAATTCCATTCATTAGGAAAAATTCCTCATCACCTAATCATCTTTTAGTGATTCTACCTCCTAACACTATTGCATTGGATATTAAGTTTCAATATGGAATGAGAGAGACATGATATTCAAACCATAGCATTCTGTTCTTAACTCCCCCCCCCCAAGTCTGTGTTTTTTCTCATATATAAAATACATTTGTTGCTACCACAAAACATTCTGAGTGGTCAAATTAATTCTGAAAAAGAAAAAATATCTGAAACATCAAACACATCCTCATTTAAAATTATCTATTACAAACACATAGTAATAGAAATGGTACAGGCATAAAAAGATGCATAGAGCAGTGGAAGAGAACAGAGAGCCTAGTAACAAACACAAATGTATATATTGAACTTTTTTTTTTTTTTTTTTTTTTTTGCTGATTCTAGGGCTTGAACCAGTACCTGGGCTCTGTTCCTGAGCTTTCTTGCTCAAGACTAGCACTCAACCACAAGAGCCACACTTACTTCCAGCTTTTCTGGTAGTTAATTGGAGATATGGTTTTCCTGCCATAACTGGCTTCAGGCCATGATCCTCAGATCTCCACTTCCTGACTAGCTAGAATTACAGGTGTGAGCCACCTGCACCCTGTTGAGCTAATTTTTGACAAGAGGTCCAATAAGGCCAACGAAGAAAGTGATGGAAGGAAAATGGAATTTTCACATGTAGAAGAATTAAATTGGGATCTTATCTCACACCATGTACAAAAATCCAATCAAAACTTGATAATATAGTCAAACATAAGAAACTGTAAAACTTTCAGAAGAAAGCAAGAAAATTTTGATATTAGCATTCATTTTTTAACTGACACTAAAACCTCATGTTATAAAACAAAAATAAGTACATGGGACTTTGTGAAACTAAAATACTTGTGCACAGCAAAGTCAACAAAATGAAAATAGCAACTTATAAATTAAGGAAAAATACTTTCAAGCCATATAGCAGATAATGGGTTATTACCCCAAATTTATGTAATAAACTCATACAACTCAATAACAAGAAAATAGACCTTTTGAAAGTGGGCACATGATCTAAGTAAATGACTCTCAGGAGACATGGCCACTGAGTATATGAAAAGATGTTCCACATCTCTTGTCATTAGGGAAATACAGATCCAAACCATTATGAGATATCACCTCATACACATTAAGATAGTTACAAAAAGGTAAGTTATAGCATGTTTGCAAGTGTGTGGAAGAAAAGGAATCCTTTACACAGTTGGTGGTAACATAGATTGTGAAGCCATTATAGAAAACAATGTAGAGGTCCCTAAAGAAAGTAAAAGTAGAACTACTATCTGACCTACCAATATTTCTTCTGGGAAGTGAAATCGCTTTCTAAAGCTAGCTGTACTCTTGCACTACTTGCAATATTATACACACCAGCCAAAATATACATATGTCTGTGAGTACATACATACTAGAGTGTTTTTCAGTCTCATAAATAGGAGGCACTATCATTTGTCACAGCATAAATGAACTTGGAGAACATTAAAGTAAATGCAATGATCCAGAAACAGCAAGAAAAGTATTGCATGATTTCATTTATATGTGAAATGTGAAAAAGTCAAATATATAGAACTAGGGAATTAAAGAGTTTGGTGTAGTGAATAAATGAGAAATGTAGATCAAAGTTTACAAAGCAACAGATATGGAGGCTGAACAAATTTAGAGATTTAATATACAACATAAAGACTACAGTTAATAATAGTTCATTGTATTCATGACTTTTATTAATGATGAGATTATAGCTTCTCTTACCACACAAAATATATGAGAGGCTGAATACGTTCATTTACTTTACTGTAGCAGTCATTTTGCTATCTATATATTTAATATCATGTTTAATACTTTAAATATGCAAATAAAATGTACTTTTCAAATGTGTGTTTTGCTTAGAAAAATTGTGTTTCAATCAAGATGGCTTAATAAAAAACAGCAAAAATAACCACTTTTACATTTAGGAGTATACCTTTTGATGTGTGTTCTATGCATATGCATGGAGATGTGCAAGTACTTTACAGCATTTGACTCTTATGCACACTATTTTAAATCTGATTTTTAAGTCATTCAAAAAGAACATCTGTCTACTTTAAAAAACACAAGTTGGCATGATCTATTTGAAGGTATGGCCATTGTAATAATACTATATCATACTCTGTAATAGACATTTGTTCATATTTCAATATTATATGCAAAACTGTGATGAAGTTACTTGGGTTTATATCCTCATAAAGTTCTTTGAGTATTTTTGTAAAATTTTTTGGCAAAAGAATATTCTTTTTTAGAAAGCATTGACACATACTGTTAAATAATCATACAGAAATTGATCCTTCCATGAGAAATATATGAATGTGTCTATTCTGATTCTCATCACTGAGTATTTCTCTTCTTTATTGGCTAATATGTTCTAGTAGAAATGCTTCTCTTTGTGAGCATGGTATCTCTCTGACAGGTAAGTAGCCAATTCTTACCTGAAAGCTATTTCAAATTATATTTGTTTGAATAATAACAAAGATGCATACTAATTAGGATTCTCCAAAGAGACAAAACCAATGAAGATATAGTATAATGTATTAACTCATGCAATTATAGGGGCTAAAAAGTCCCATTCCATCTGCAAACTGAAGACCCAGGAAAACTGCTGCTATTGTTCAATTGAGAGCTAGATAGTGACTGGTATAGATTCCTTGTCTGAAGGACTTTGAAACAGGAGTGTTGAGGGCAAGAGAAGATGGATGTTCTAGCCCAAACATTCAGTTAAAGTTCATTCAACCTTCCTCTCCCTTTTTGTTCTATTCAGGCTCTGAACAGGTTGAATGATGCCCACCCACACACTGGAGGAGGCCCATATGCTTTATTTAGTCCATCAATTCAAATTCTAAACTCTTCTGAAACATTCCTACAAAAACATGCAGAAATAATGTTTAACTAGCTCTTAAGGCATTCTGTGGCTTTGTTAAACTGATACATAAAATTAACCATCAAAATATGTATATTTTAATAGTTTCATTCATTATTTGTGTCAGGTTGATGTGTAAGATTGACCATAGCAGTAACTAAATGAGTTTTTCTTGTGTGGCCCCAATTCCTTCCAAAAATATAAAGCTTAATTCATCTAAACACCAGCCATTAACTCCTTCTTTTTGCATACTTTATAAGAAGGTTGATCTTTAAAGGCAAATATAAATCCTTCAGAAAGTCTAGTTGTCATTGCTCTGCTTACAAATCTACATTGAATGTCAGTTTAGGTATAATAATTTCAATGAATTGTTTTAGTAAAAGAAAGGTTCTTGATAGCCAATCCTAAATGGGAAGGGAAAACTTTCAAATATACTGTATTTCAAGCTCCTATAGCTGCAGGCCTCATATATAATTAGAGTAAACAAAGATAGTAATGGATATCAGAAACAGAAATCTGAAGTGGTTGCCAAATAGCTGAAGTTTTGTTACCAGACTGATCCCAGATGGAAAGAAATTGTCTGAGAATAGTAATGGTAGCATGTGATTGAAATATGAGAGATCAGAAAGAATATGAAAATAATTGCCCATCTATCTCTCACAGAGCAAATGCTATGTACAGATGAGTCATGATCATCATTATGATTTTTCCTCACTCAAATCATATACAGAGGTTTAAAGCATTTAGGGTACATGAATTTGAAGTGTGCTTTAAGGAACATAACATACATTCTGAATTTTTTAAAATGGTTTTTATTGTAAAAATATTGTACAGAGGGGTTACAGTAATATGAGTAAGTACATGAGTACATTTCCTATCGAGCATTGTTACCTCCTCCTTTGTTCATCCTCTACCATCCCTTCCCTCCCCACCTCCCCAACTCCTCCTCCCGCCCCCCTGCAAGTTGTAAAGTTTGTTTTCAACATAGTGTCCTGTACATCTCATTGTTACAATGGGTCAATCTGTATGTGGATGTTTTATTGATTTGTACAAATGTCACATTTTAATTGCAACAAAGAAAAAACATAAAATTTCTTCTAAAATTGTCCAAGAATGTACTCATTCCCTGACTAATGAAACTATAGCCCTCTGTATATTACCTTTATAATAAAAAATTCTAAACATCCAATCTATTTGTCATGTACTGCCTATGGATATTTTTTCAGTTGTGGGGCTTGAACTCTGGGCCTGGGCACTGTCCCTCAGCTCTTCAGCTCAAGGCAAACACTCTACCACTTGAGCCACGGTGCCACTTCTGGTTTTCTTGTGGTTTATTGGAGATAAAAAGTCTCATAGACTTTCCTGCCCAGTCTGGCTTTGAACTGCGATCCTCAGATCTCAGCCTCCTGAGTAGCTAGGATTACAGGTGTGAGCCATTAGCGCCTGGCTTTCCTATAGATTATTACAAAGCCCAATCTGGTTGATGGAAGATCAGAATGACCGATGTTATTGTTCTGGTTGACAGCATAAAGGTAGAATAGGATTTTCAAGCACTCATACTTCAGCAAAAATAAAATTTTGAACAACTATCCACTCACAAATATATCTTCACAAACGCTAAGAAAAATAAGTGAAAGATTACAGCAACTACATGAAACACAAAATTAATAAACGATATATTAAAGAGGATGAGAAAATTGTATACTCCTCATCCTCTAACAATAGTGCAACAGATACCTCTGCATATGGGAAGGAGAGGGAAGTGAATGTTGGATACTTGTTCCAGACTCCAACACTGGTTCTATCCCAGGATCCATAGACCCTGACTTCACTCTGGTACTACAGATTGGGATTCTAGGCCTGATCTGGCTCCAGGCCAGACTCTATAGGCACAGGCTTCAGGTTGCCCTGCAGATTCAATTTCAAGGTTGCCTCATCATCAGGAAAAGCCAAGTGGCACTAGACTCTGGCCTGGCCCCAATGCCAAGCAAGAACCAACCTAGAATGAAGTCCCATCCTGCAGACTCAGCATTTAGGCCCACCTTACAGACTAACCATAGTGACCCAAGGTCAGCATTTAGGCCCACCTTACAGACTAACCATAGTGACCCAAGGTTTAAAACCATACCCAGAACTGTGCTGTTCCCCATAGCTCTAGGCTTTAATCCTTCCATGAAAACCAGGATAGCTGCTGTAGCCCACTTCACAAGTTGAGAACATAAGAACCCATTCACCACTTTAACTTCTGCAGATACCGACTCTAGATCCATTCCAGCTTCCAGAACAGCATAGAACAAAATATGTTTGCATAGTCCCAGGATTCAAGCCCATTCCATTGGTGAGTTGGCAAGGCTACCTCAGGTGACATGCTGCCATCAATGGATGCAAGGAATAGTATTAGGCTGATGTCTGTAGCCCTAATCTTCATCTCAGTCCCCATGGTCCAGAAGACTCAGGGCCTAGGCCTACTCAAGCACATTCAGAATCCAGCCTATCACAATAGACTTATGCTTTGGGCTAGTGTTTACATAGCTAGCCTTTAGAACCCAAGGGAGTCTTCATGGAAATAACCTACAGATCAGCACCTGTATACTCAACTTCCAAGCCAGCTTGTTTGCTAGGATTCAGGCTATTCCTCATGACTCCAAGTGCAGGAGATCCATGATCTCCAGATCTACACTAATACCAGTGGATCCAAGGTCCATGCTTGCTTCAGTACAAGGCCAGCCTGAAACTTCAGTTAGTCCCCGTGGTCCTAGGCTGCAATGGATTGGGAGTTTATAATCACTCATGGACCGAGCCACCATGAACTGATGCTCTAGGCTCATTCCCCACATATCCATGCCAGCCAATGGACCCAAGTTCCAGATTTAGTCTCACCAATGCAGGCTGGAGTGCCTGACTGTTTCTTACAGATTTAGGATTAAGGTTACAGACCAGCTTTTACAGGGTCAGGCTTCAGGATGGTACTTATATTTTCAGAAATCCAGCCTGCTTCCACATACCCAAGCAGTAAACCAAAAACTGCAGATACAGTCAACAGGTCCACTTCAGTACATTCCAAGTCTTGTCTCAGTACCACAGAGCCAGATACCTGGTTTGCCCACTTATTGATACAGGTACCAGGTTAGTCAGTTCAAGAACTTCACAAGAAAACCTACTAATGCTCCACATTAGATAGCTTGAATATCTGTAAGACTTGGCTGTTTAAAGGACATATGTTCCTGTGATTTTCAATATGTAAAAACTACCATATACCACAAACACTAAGAACAACCAAAGTAAAAATATTAAAAGAAAAAAACAGCATCAATAACCACTCTAAATGAGTTAAAATTTATGGATAAAAGAATAAATAGTCAAGGTAATATTCTTGATTTTTAATAAAGGTCGCAAAAAACAAAATGGCAACAAGACAGTCTCTTTAATAATGAACTGGTGCTAGGAAAACTGGATGTCCATATAAAGAAATTAATTCAAAATTTATTAAAGAGTGAAACATAAAATGTAAAGGTACAAACCAACATTGGAGGTAAGCTCAATAAAATTACTATGGACAGTAATTTTTGGGTGTGATTTTAAAAAGCAGAAGTATATCAAATTAAAGAGTTTATACAGAGCAAATGAAACAGTTCATAAAGAGACAACTTGTACAATGGAATAAAATAATTGCAAATAGTAAATCTGATAAGGGATTAATATTCAAATTATATAATGAACCAGATAACTTATAGCAAGAAAACAAATGACTCAATTAAAATATTCAGAAGGAGTATTTGAAGAGGCTCAAAGGGCAAGAATGCAGCTTAGATGTTTCTTCTGTGCAATTCTGTGACTGACAAGAATCAGGTCAACATTGGAGAAAGGACCTTCTGAGGAAATAGAGACAAAGAGCACTAGGAAACCAGGAAGAGACAGGAAAACTAAAACAAACAAATAAAAAACAAACAAATAAAAGCATGGATAAACAGAAAGATGATTCAGAGAAAAATAGGGAACAGACCACAGCTCCAATTCTGGCTTCTTATTTGTAAGGCATCTGAAGCTACCAGTACAAAGTAAATATAAAAGTGTAACTGGATGCAATGATAAAACTGACTGTCCTAGCTACAGGAGAAACCCAGAATGTTTCCAAGCCTTAAATTCGGACTGTGCATTTGGCCTTGAAAAAGTGAGTTCCTGGATGACAAGGCTAACTTTGGAATAGAAATCCATTCTATCACTTACCACATCTCCGGGTGTTATAGCCAGGTGCCATCTCAAGAGGGAGCCTATTAAAGAGAAAAGACACTCTCGTTAAAGAGGGTGCTGAAAAAAATTGCATATCCATTTGTAGAAAAATGAAACTACATTCCTATCTCTTACCCTGTAAGAAAATCAACTGAAATTGATTAAAGACTACAATATAAATTCTGAAACTTTAAAACTACTAAAGGAAAGCATTCAGGAGAGTTCAAGAAATAGGCATAGACAACAATTTCCTGAGTAAGACTCTAATAACTCTAGGAATAATAACACTTTTTTAAAAAATAAATGAGACTGCATCAAATCAAAAAGCTTCTGCAGAATAAAGGGAACAATGACAAGAATGAAAAGAAAACCTACAGAATAGGAGAGAAATCTTTGCCAAGCTATTCTTCCAACAAAGGATTAACATCATAATATATTAAGAAAAAATACAAGAGAAAACTATCCAATCAATAAATAGGAAAAAGAACTGACACTTTTCAAATGAAGAAATACAAATGGCTTTTATATACATGAAAAAATGTTCAGACTGTATGAAGGACTAAAAAATAACATCCAAAGAGAAAATAATCCTATCAATAAATAGGCAAGTGAAATTGAACAGACACTTTTCAAATGAAGTACAAATGGCCTTTACATATATGAAAAAAAATGTTCAACACGTTTAGCCATGTGGGAAATGCAAATCCAAACTACATTGAGATGCTATCTCATTCCAGTCACAAAATACACCTAACTAGAAAGGATGCAAGGAAAAAGAACCCTTATATACTCTTGCTGGAAATGCAAATTAATGCAGCCAATATGGAAATCAGTATGAAGATGCCTTAAGAAACTAAAACATATAATTGCTATATTACCCATTATAGCCTCGTACTCTTTGGTACATATCCAAAGAAATTAAAGTCAGCGTACCTTAGAAATATCTGTGCTCCTAGGTTTATCACTACTCTATTTCCATTCAGCAAGAATGAGTAATGATCCAGACTCCAGGGGCTCACAGCTATAACCCTAGCCAGTCAGGAGGCTGAGATCTGAGGATCATGGTTCAAAGCCAGCTCAGGCGGGAAAGTCCGTGAGACTCTTATCTCCAATAAACCACTAGAAAACCAGAAGTGGCACTGTGGCTCAAGCAGTAGAGTGCTCGCCTTGAGCTGAAAAGCACAGAGACAGCACCCAAGCCCAGAGTTGAAGCCCTATGACTGACCAAAAAAAAAAAAAAAAAAAAAGAATGAGTAATGAAAACTTGCCAAATATAAAAATGGAATATTATTCAACCAACCATGAAGAAAAAGAAAACATATTATGTACAGGAAAGTAGACAGAACTGGTGATCATCATCCTAAGGGAAATGAATCATAAAATAGATATCATATGTGGAAAGAAATGGCATAAAAGAGGAGGGACTATTTGAATAGGGGAAGTGCATCAGAGTAGAGGGGAAAATAGTGAGGTATGTATGTATTAATATTTAATTATGAAATCCAATACTTTGTATGATCAATATGCAGTAATAAAAAAAGTATAATGGAGAAAGAATGTGCATAGACTTTTATCAAAAGAAGATAAATAGAAACCCCTCACATATATAAAACAAAACTCAATATCACTAATAACCAAGGAAATAAATAAATATTCATTGAAACCACAATAAGTTTCATTAGTACCAAAAGGAAAAGAGATAATATGTGTTGGTGAGGGTACCGGGCTAAGAGTATATGTAGATTTGTGTATTCATTATGAGGGAATAGTATGAATCTTCTTAAAGAAAAAAGCAAGAAGAATTACCACACTGGGTAATTACCAGTACTGGGTATGTATCCAAAGAAATGAAATCTGTATATCTAACAGATAGCATCACTTCCACATACGCTGCATCATCATTCACACATCCCATACATGAAATCAAGATAAGTTCCTATTGACAGATGAAAAGATTGTGACAACATGGATGAACCTGGAAGACATTATGGTAAGAAAAATAATTCAATTACAGAAAGAAAATACTGTATGATTTCACTTGTATGTGGAATCTAGAAAAGTTGAATCCATAGAAGTAGAGAGTGGAACAATGTTTCCCAGAGACTAGTGAGGAGCAACCTTCATCAAAGGTTGCACAATTTTAGTTAAGTTAGAGCAGTAGGTTCATGATACCGATTGTACAACATAGTCAGTTAATAGCAATGTTTTTGTGGTTTTGAAAAACAGAAAAAGAGTAGATACTAAATGTTCTCCCCTCAAAAGGAGTTAAGTATGTGAAGTAATGCACATGTTATTTAGCTCAATCTAGTCATTACACAATATGTATATATTTTAAAACATAATGTATTTAACAGAATAAGATTATTTTTATAAAAGGAGGAAAGATGAAAAGAAGAAAGGAAATAAAAGAGTGAAAAATTAAGAAGAAAGGAATGAAAAGGAGGAAGGGAGCAAAAGAGTGCAGAAGGGAAAAAGGGAAGGAGGAAGGAAGGCTTTTGTGTCTTGTTTTCAGCAGCAGTTATCACTATTGCTTTTGTTGAAGAGAGGAACATACCATAAAATTCATGGAGAATGTTGAATTTAGACTGTAAATGAAGATGACCTGAAAAATGATTTTCAATTCCTGCTTCCTTTGTATTTCAAAGGGGGTGTTTTTTTATTCAATAAAGATAAAGCTATGGAACAAATAAAACAAGAACAAGTGATGCTTCAAGAGCTTGTGCTCTGTCTCCATTCTTCTGCAGCTACACTTGCCTGTAACTCTTAGGGTAGATCATGTCCTTTGTAAAATGTTATTCTCTTGGTTTCCATGACACTGGGTATTGCCCTGATCATGTCCTTTCTCCCACCACCACTTGTATTCTTTTTCTCCCTTGTTGTGTCACATTGATAAGCTTATTTCCCAAATGTACCTACTTCAGCTCAGTCTGTGGCTCTGTGCTTTTCTCTATGTATACACTCCCTCATGCTGCTTCAAATATCACCAAAATGTGAATGACTCCTACTTCTATCTTTGTGTCCCAACATATTTCTAAGCTTCTTTTATTTATCTCTGTGTCTGAACATATTTCTAAACTCCTTTTATTTATTAACTCCCTACTGGATATTCCATTTGGTCCTTTCACCTAAACTCAGTACTCTTGAAAAACATTCACGACTTTGTTACTCTTTCTGCAAGAGCGATTATTCTTTTGGGTGGTTGTTTTTCCATTAACAAACTACTTTCCTAGGTGTGGAACCTTGACTACTTTCTGACAGTATTCCTCACCATATCTACTACACTATTCTATTTTTTCTTTCCCAATTATCCTCACATTATTCCTGTTATTTGCTTCCCACTACCATCTGTGTATTATGATCCTTAATATTTCCCATGTATTTTTATTGTGCTGTGCCATTTCCCACCTGGTATTCTTTTCTAGTCCCTCTCCTGTAGTTTTTTCTTCTAAACCAATTAAGTCCAGGCTCATCTTCTTAATATAGCATTCACATTGTCATTAAATACCTAAACCTATTCTCTCTTCCTTAAAATCTTAACATTAATTAGCTAGTTATTTTTCCTAATACCATGTCCCCAATAATCTGATTCCAACTTGGTTAGATTCCATTATTTCTTAGAAAAAGTCGACCCTGTTTTTCCACATCAAGGTTTTTATGCTATTGTTGCTGTTTTAATTATATATATGCATATATATATAACGTATTATTATTGTGTTATAGTCTAAATGCTCATTTAGCCTTACTAGTATGTTTACAAGTTTCTTTGTTCCTTACTGCTTTATTTTTCCTAAAGTGCATCTTTATATGATTGGGGAAACTTGTGGCCTGAGGGCCACATAAAGCTTAAGAAATCATTTGATACAACACAGGGCATACATACGTTTATCCTTAACTTCCCATGGCTGTCTGCCTATATTGTTAATTTTTCATGGCCTTTAATATAAATACCCAAATCATTTATGGTACCAGGAAAGGTCCCCACCTCTGTATCCAGTGACTGAAAATGGGATATATTAGTTTAAAAAAAAGTCTTTGTGTTTATTTCTAAATGATTTTTTTGCCACCTATACATTTCTAGGTTGGTAGTTACTTTTAAACTAAATTGAGATTACCATCCAATTGTTTTCTGGTTTCTTTTGTTGTTTTTGAGACATCAGCTGATATTGTCCTTTGTTCTTTTGATGATAACCCACAATTTTGCATTTCAGGTTGCTTTCATGATTGTCTGTCCCTTTGTTCACTGTCATTTCTCTGTGATGGCGTGTCTTTCCGCTTACTGGAAATATTCTGTTCCAGGTGTGGTTCTCTTTATATTTAGCTTGCTTTATATTCCTAGGAATTTTGCAATATACGGATTAGGCTTTTTTTTTTAGGATAGCAAAAATTTCAAGTGTTACTCTTCAAATATATCTTCTGGCTCATGTTTTTTCTTTTGCTCTGTTTGTATTGGTATTGGAGTCTACACTGCAGTTATCTATCTGACTATGTATCTATCCATCTATTAACCAATATCGATCGATCACTGGGTTGGGCAATTATTTAGGAGTGTAGCTAGTCAGTTTGCTTGCTGCCATATTATCCTTTGTCTTGAGCAGGAGACCCAGCTCCAAGTGGCTTCACCTGACCACCAAACTGGAAGTATGTTACCTTTGTATCCATCTGGTCAAAAGTATCTTGTGTCCAAGAAGTTGTATTTATGTATACAAGCTGGGCTGGGAAATTCTCTTAGGGATGTAGCTAGTTGTAAAGAAGTCCATCTAGCTTCTTTGCTCCTGGCAGGGGAATATAGTCTCTGGTGAGCTTCTGTACTACATCAAAACGATATGAACAAACTTCTGTAAAAAGTTACAAAATTAAACTTTAGAAGAGACAGACTACATCAAAACGATTTGATCATATCGTTTGATGTAGATTCTGTAGGATTACCTTGTTTTGTGTTTAAAATAATCATTTTGTATGATTATGTTTTGATAAATATGGTAAGTTTTGAGCATTGCTTCTTCAAATATTTCAGTAATGCTCTTTTTTTTCTTCCTTTCTAGGATTCTGTCAGAAATGACATCAGTGTCAGATACATTGCTATTGTGTCATAAGTCCCTGAGTCTCTATTTAATTTTAAAATATATCTTCCCTTTGTTGTTACAATTGAGTTATTTTTTGCCTTTATTTTCCCCTCCATTTTGACCTTCTATCTATTGATTGTATTTTGTATTATTTTGTTACTTGTACAGGTTCTATTTGGTGCCTTTTCTTTGTTTGTGATGAATAGATAAATTTATAAATTGCTATAAATGAAGCATTTGCATTTTTAACCATCACTATCTAGTTTCAGAAAATTGTCTTTATTCCAAAATGAAAAAATATATCTTATATCCATTATAATATCTTCTGTATTCCTCTTGGACCAAGCTCCTGGAACTACTAATATTCTGTCTCTATTGATTTGTGTATTGTGGATATATCACATAAATGGAATTACACAATATGTGACATTTTGTCTTTCTGAAATTCACTCATATTGTAACATTTATTATAAATTTATTAATAATTTGTATAATTAATATAATATATATCCTTATGTTAGCAATGTATTTAATCTTTATGCTATAGTGTGTCTTGAACTCAGAGCCTCATGTTTTGCTAGGCATTTTTTGCCTCCAGCTGACACTCAACCACTACTTCCAGATGTTTTTCTGTTTAATGGGGGATGAGAGTCTCATAGATTTGTCTCCTGGGCTGTTTTTGATCCATGATCCTTAGAGCTCAGTCTATTAACTAGGTAGAATTACAGTTGTGAGCTACTGTGTCTGTGTAGTAATGTATTCTTTTGATTGCTATAGTTTATAATAGATTTTAAAATAGGGAACTGTGAATTCTCTAGCAATATTTTTTGTGCTGGTCTTGGGGCTTGAACTCAGAGAGCTTGACTACTGTCCCTGAGATTATTTGCTCAAGGCTAGCACTCTACCACATGTCAGAGCTTTACTTCTTGTTTTTTGGTGGTTAATTGGAGATAAGAGTCTTATGGATTTTCCTGTCTGGGCTGGCTTTCAACTGTGATTCTTAGATCTCAGCCTCCCCAAGAGCTAAGATCACAGGCTTGAGGCACCATCACCAAGCTAACATTGCTCTTTTTAATGTTGTTTGGTTGTTTCGGTGTCTTATAATTCCATTATGTATTTTAACATCAGCTCTTCCATTCTTGCAAAAATTCTATTAGAATATTAGTAGGTATTACATTAAATCTCTGTATGTTGCATTGGGGAACATTGGCATCTTAAAGTATGAAATCCACCAACCCTACTAATTCTTTATTTTCATAAACATTGTGTAGTGTTTAATTTACAAATCTTGTACTATTTTTTTTTTTGGGTCCGGTCATGGGGCCTGAACTCTGGGCCTCACACTGTCCCTCAACTCTTCAGCTCAAGGCTAGCGCTCTACGACTTGAGCCACAGTGCCACTTCCAGCTTTTTTTCTTTTTGCTTATGTGGTGCTGGGGAATCGAACCCAGGGCCTCATGCATGCAAGGCAAGCGCTCTACCACTGAGCCACCTTCCCAGCCCCTCTTGTACTAATTTTTATTAATTTATTCCTATGTATTTTATCCTTTCTGATATATCCTATTATAAATGAAATTGCATGATCTATTTCCTTTACAGAATATTCATTTCTAGTTTATAAAATATAACAAATTTTTATGTATTGATCTTGTGTTTTATATTTTGATAAATTATGTTTTATTCTTTTTTATATTATTTGCTGATATCTTCACTTCTGAGGCTTTTTATTTTATTGTTTCAAGCACATTCATAATATTTTTGATACATTTTTATGACAGCTATTTAAATATTTGTTAGATTATTCTAATATCTCTTATATTTGTGTCCTATATATTTATTGCTTTTTTACATAGATCTTTTCTTTAGTCTTGTTACACTTGATTTTAAAATTAAAATCACTACTTAGAGCTATCATGTTTTGAGATAGTGGTAACAAATTTAAATCTTCTGGTTCATCTCTATTCTTCTAAGACTGTTTAGAGAAGGAAAAAGAAGTACTGCAACCTCATTGCCAGGAAGAAATAGAAGTCCAGTTTCGTTATTCAGCCTCCTTACCTACCCAACGAGGGGTCTCTTTATTACTGCTGAGTGAAGGTAAATGTTCCAGCTCCCCATAATATTTTCCTGAAGTAAGGATTAGGTGTTCTTCACTATTGTTCCCCATGTGGGCTCCATTGACATCATCAAATTAGTCTCACCACTACCAGGTGATTGCAAATATCTTGACTCTCTTCCAGGCCTCTTTAAACACCATCCTAGGGGGTAGGAGGAGTGGTGTCTCCTTACTACCATATGGTGTAAGTTTCCTACATTGTCTCCACTGACACTAAAAGGACAAGAGTTGGTGAGAACCTCATTACTGTTCAGCAGGGGTGAAGTCCAAGCTTTATATTTGATCTTCTATGACACCACATATCAGAAGGTTTGAGGTACCTGATTATAGGCTTGCTAGCTTTGCTGGAATGTATGTGTGTTGTATTCACAGAGTTTCATGTGGTATTTGACATGAATATAATGTGTATTGTTCTGAAGGTTTTTTGTGTTGCTAAGATGTCTCTCTTTGGACCTTTGACTAGAGAAAGAATAGTTTTGCTTGAACTCAGGGCCTGGGCGCTTCTCTGAGCTCTTTCACTCAAGGCTTATGCTTTATTTACCACTTTGAGTCACAGCGCCACTTCCTAGAATTTGTGTGTGTGTGTGTGTGTGTGTGTGTGTGTGTGTGTGTGTGTGTGTGTGTGTGTGTGTGTGTGTGTGTGTGTGCACGTACCAATTTACATTTCTGGGTTGCAGATCATTCAGCACCCAGTCTGGAAAACTTAGTATTTGCATTCTGATTTCTGTCAGTCTTCTATCTCCTCTCTTCCTCTCAGCCTTTTTATATTCATTTTATTTATAATGTCTGTTAATATGATTGGACTCAATGGATAGGGTAAAGTATATCTACTACATCTTGCCAGAAAGAAAGATTTTAGAACAAGTTTTTTTTGTAAGACCTTTTAACTTTATGAGGATAAAGTTACACTAGAAAGTTACACTAGAAAGTAATAAACTAGCCCTTATATTAGAGATAAGGAAATGGAGGCACAGAAGTCTTAGTAATTTCTAAGTGAATACAAGGGGAAGAATCTAGCTTCTTTGACCAAAAACCTAGAGAAGTTCTATTATGCCACATTTCATAATCCAAATAGCTCATCTTTTATGTGTAAAGAAAGGATTTTGCCACATTAACAAAGTGCCTCAATGCTAAAATATGCTATAGGTACAAAGAGAGTTCTTGAGATGGAGACAGCAGTCCATAGGGAACCTCAATCCATTAGTTATGATCAAATGGAACATAGCTTAAGTGCTGCTGCAGCTTTTGTATGTATCTATGATGGCAGATATCACATATGTTATTTAAGGTCAATTTTCTGGCAGAAATTCCTAGTCAGCGTACAATTTTTCAAAATATGTATGTTTTCTAGGATAAACACAAATCTTCAGCCTCTGATTAGTATATAAATGTAAAGTTGTTGAAAGGAGTCTTAGCTTATTGATTCCTTGTTGCTTCTTAGAATTACCAGTTTCCGATTCATGCTAGGTATGTCTAATGAGCAAAATTAAAGACCAATTAGAGGCACAACCTAGTATAACTTTTCTAAGTACTAAAGTCATCTATTCTGTAATAGCCTCTCCCATTATATAGTGAATGCTTTTTTTAAGTTTATACTTTTATTGCAAAGATACTGTACAGAGGAGTTATAGTTACATGAGTAAGGTAATGAGTACATTTCCTATTGAGCTTTGTTACCCCTTTCTTTGTTTTTCCCCTGCCATCTCTTTTCTCCCCACCTCCCCAACTCCACCCTCCCTTTCCTCCCCGCCCCGACCCAAGTGAATGCTTTTTCACTGAACAGTGTCACTTATTTCTGTACACTTACTTCTTGTACTCTGTGGACACCTGGCCTAGATAAACTAAAAATTTTCACTTCCTCTTGTAGAAAATCACCTCAATAATATTCTCACAATCTGTCTCAGATTGCCTAGGCTGCCATCACATACTATAGATGAGATTTGCTTAAATAATATTAATTCATTCTGGAAGCTGAAAGCCTAAGTTCAGGGTGCTGGCTTGATAGGTTCTGGGGAAGGCCAACTTTCTGACTTGCATCTGGCCTCCTTCTTGCTATGTACATATATAGGTTTTTTCTTGGTGTTTGTGGAGAGGAAATAAGAGGAGAAGAGAGAAGAGGGAGGAGAGAAGATGAGAGGGGAAGGTACAGAAAGGGAGTGAAGGGTAGAGAAGAGAAAAGAGAAAGGAAGGGAAGGAAAGAGAGATAGAGAAACACAAGAGAGAACTTTTCTTTTCTTTTTTTTTTTTTTGGGTCCGGTTGCGGCGCCTGAACTCTGGGCCTGGGTGCTGTCCCTCAGCTCTTCAGCTCAAGGCTAGCGCTCTACCACTTGAGCCACAGCACCACTTCCGGCTTTTTTCTTTTTGCTTATGTGGTGCTGAGGAATCGAACCCAGGGCCTCAGGCATGCAAGGCAAGCGCTTTACCACTGAGCCAACTTCCCAGCCCCGAGCTTTTCTTTTTTTGTATGAACCAACAAACCTTTCAAATTCGAACCCCATCCTTAAGAACTCGTTTAGCCTTAATTACCTTCTCAAACTGCTATCTGCAAATATAGCCACATTTTGGAGGCACAATAAAGCCCAATAATTCCCTGTCTCCTTGTTCAAGTTCATTTTCTACAAGAGCACTTCATTGAGCATAAGTATGTTACTTAACAGTAACTTATTTACCTTTCTAGTTCTCAAAATAATTTGGTATAATACTTTTGACATAGCTGATTCTCATTATTATAGTTTGGATCTTAGGCTGTAACTCTACCACTTGATCCACAATTTATAGCCTTTTAAATGTCCCCCAAAGGCTCATGTTTTGAAGCCCTATTGCTCAGCTGATAGATTTACTGGGAGATAGTGGAAACTTCAGAATATGGGGCTTATCTGGATGAAGTTATGTCACTGGAAGCATGCCTTAAAAGGGAAGGGCATGCCCTTCCACTTCCTCTCCTTCCTCCTATGGTCACTCTCTTCTCCCCTCCTTCCCAACAGTCATGATACAAGTACATCCTTCACACAGTATCCTGTCTACCCACATGCTCAAAATGACAAGGCTCAGTAAAATGTCTGAAAGCATGAGCAGATTTTTAAAATCTTTGTAAGTTGAGGATCTCAGGTATTTTGTCATCAGAACAGAGAGCTAACACATTCCTTGTGTTGAATGAATAAATAAATGTAAAGCACTTACACAACTGGAATTGTAATATTTTTAATAGAGAAATGTCTGTTTTATTCAAAGGCTCACTGCTCAGTGCAATAATTAACTCTTTAGCATGGATTATACAATTTGTCATCTAGCTTCTCTCAACATTTCCTGCTCTAACTCCCCATTTCCATTCCGGACCCCTAGAACCAGCCATATCACATGTATTCGCTTATCCTAAACACACACACACGTGTGTACACACACACACAATTCTTTTAAACTCTCAACTTCTGACTACACAATACTTTTTGCTGGAAATGGACTTTGTTACCTATTTCACCAGGCAACTGTTTCAAAATGCCCAATTAAAGTATCACAATATTTGTGATAGTTCTTCCCACTCCTGCAGGAAAAAATAATGATTCCTTCTTTTTTTGATTCCATAACATTTTCTTCAGGGTTTTATGACAGCCTTTCTCATATACCTTGTAGTTATTTATTTACATCTGTTTTTCCCACTAAACTGTGAATTACTCAAAGGAAGAAACTCTTGTCTCTTTACTTTTTGTATTTCTAGAATCCTGTAAATAATACGTTGTGGGAATTCAATAAATGTCAGACACATACTTTTGAGCTACACAGGCTGATATTATTTTGGCTACCTTTTTATTTGGAAGTGAAATTCACTTCTATTTAAAATGTCAATATAAAGATAAGATACAAAAAAGAACTTAGCCTGCAATCGTGCATTCATTTTATATATATATATATAGATATAGATATAGATAGATAGATAGATAGATAGATAGATAGATAGATAGATGGTTTACAAGAAATTTTGTGACATATGGACATGGTGTGTTTCTGAAAGGCTAGTAAATTTGATGTCTCAGAAGTTAAATAACCCTGAGGAATAGTGTGTGTGTGTGTGCATACACAGGCATTTATACTTGTAATTTACTTTTTCTGATTCAGCATGATTTTGACGTTGGCATGTAGCCTTGTAAATTAACAGAACCAATATTCATTGCATCTAGAGAAAAGTAGTTAATTCAAGTTTCTACTATACACATTAAATCTGCATTTTGTCTAGATAGGCTCTACGTAGACATATGTGACAAAGATCTGTACTTACATTTTAGATGTGCTAGCTTGATAAATGCAGTTATTGAGGATTTTTTCATTAAATTTTAAATTTCTAATATCAGTGCTACAATGGAGATTGAGAGATATGGAATACTAAGGGAACAGAGATTAAAGGGAAATTGCATGGCTTTTATAAACACATAGACAAAAGAGATTCGAACAAAAGTTAAAACAAATAGTTATCACTAAATTTCTAACTACCTGGATTTGTCTATATGGGCTAAGTACAAAGCTGGAAAGATATTTGGTCCAATAAAGAACTGAAATATATATATATATATATATATATATATATAATCTTCTTAGATTATATTTTCTAGATGAGTGCTTTTTAGTGTGGTTCCCAGACCAGAAGCTACAACATCATCTGATAACTTGTTAGAAACTCAAATTCTCAGGTACCATCAAAGACCAAGAATCTCTTGAAGCACTGCTCAAAAATATGTTTCAACAAACCTGCAAGCTAGTTTATTCAATTCAAGATTGAACTCTCTAGATTTCTATACCTTATTGAACTCCCTGGATAACTTTACATCATCTTTCCTCATTTATCTTTTTTCAAGTGTTGATTACTATTATAGTTATTGCTGTTATTGTTATCTCAGCTCACTTTGCTCTTGGACTTTATGATGCTTGGATCCTCAATCCCAAAAGCCAAAGTATGTTTTCCTCCCTTTGATTCTTGATTTAGCTCCCCCACCTTAGAATATAAGATTTATTTTGCTAGCTCTAGATATATAGAAAACATGCCTTCAAATGAAAAATCACATAGGCTGCTTTATAGGTCTGCAGAATGTATTTGGCCTACAATTCCCATTATCAAGTTTCTACATGTTTATAATATAGTAAAAAAACATAGAAGTAAATATCTCTATAGTTTATATTGCAACCACTTTTATAATATTGAAATGTTCTCTTTTTTACAATATAAGGTTTTTTTTATTGTGAAAATACTGTACAGAGGGGTTATAATTACATGGGCAAGGTAATGAGTACATTTCTTATCAAGCATTGTAGGCTCCTCCTTTGTTTCCCCTTTCCATCCCTTCCCATCCTCTCCCTGCCCTCCCCCCCCCACTGAATCCTCCTCCCCTTCTCCTCCCCCCACCAAAGTTGTAAAGTTCGTTTTTTCGACATAATGACTTGTACGTTTCTTTGTTGCAATGGATCCACCTGTATCCCTGTTTTAACGATTTATTTTTTCCCTTCCCCTCCACAAATTATACCAACATCATATACAGTGAAAGCAGGGGTTTTACTGTGGGCAGGAACATACAAAGCAACAAAGAAATCATCTTATAAATATGTTAGAAACAATCGCATGAAAGAAAAAAACATTTGAATACATATCTTAGGGTTCATTTCCCTAACATCAACTTATCTGACCTTTTCTGCTTGACTCAGACATATACCAGTTGTTGCAAATAAGGGAAACCATGGGACCTATGTTTCTTTGGGCCTGGCTTACTTCATTTAATATAATTTTTTTCAAGTCTTTCTATTTCCTAACAAATGGGGCAATGTCAGTGAATGTAGTTACATGAATTATGTTACATATATTGCTGAATATTAGAAACTGTTGGGCTGGGAAGGTGGCTCAGTGGTAGAACGCATGCCTTGCATGCTCGAGGCCCTGGGTTCAATTCCTCAGCACCACATAAGCAAAAAAAAAAAGCCGGAAGTGGTGCTGTGGCTTAAGTGGTAGAGTGCTAGCCATGAGCTGAAGAGCTGAGGGACAGTGCCCAGGCCCACAGTTCAAGCACCATGAACACACCCCCCACCCCCAAAAAGAAACTGTTAAATGGACTTAATAGCTCAGTAGGGAAAGGTATCCAAGATATATATTGTAAGATGAAAAATCAAGACCAAGTTGCAAAATAACATTGATCATACAATTTACCACTGGGGGGATATGAGGACTTAAAAATTTCAACATAGATGTGTTTTATGTCTATAATGAAAAAGATAAAATATATATTTATTGGCAAGAAATAGTGGATCTTACTGGGGGGGAGAAAGGACATTACAAAATACCATGCCAAAAGAATCTTGGGGGGGGTAGTGTCTATCTTAATGAAGGTTTAAGTTGCAGGAGTCATGCATTTGATATAAGCTCATTAGATGCTACCATAAAATATGTTTTATTGTATATGAATTTCATTTAATTTGAAAAGCTTTAAATAAATATTAGACTCTAAAGACAGCTATACAGAATCCTTTAGGTTTAAACTGTACTGAAGTCTGCAATTTTACATTAAAAACATAAGAAATTAAGATGTTTGATATGTGCTAAAGCAAACATAATGTTAACAATTGCAAAATTTTGGTAGCAGTATATAATGATTCACTGTATGTTTTGTTCAATATTTCCAAATGTTTGTAAATTTTCATAATGAAGTGATGGAAAGTGGTAGCATAATATACTTTCATTGTTACTCTTTTTGTGATTCTTCATAATTTTATGTTTGACATACATTCTGTATATGACAAAGATTAATATAAAGTTACAAAATACTTATTACTGACATGGAAATATAGCCCATCTTTTAAGTGGATGAAACAACTTATAAAAATTATCCTTGGAAAAAATTATATTAAGTGAAGTAAGCGAGGCCCGAAGAAACATAGTTCCTATGGTTTCCCTTATTTGCAATAAGTAGTATATGATTAGGACAAGCAGAAAAGGTAAAAAGTTATGCATATATGACCATACAAGATGATGCTAAGTGAAATGAACCCCAAGATAGGGACATAAGTGGTTTTATCTTTCTTACTGTTGTTTTTAATGTATTTATAATGTACTATGTGATTTTTTTTGTTTCTTTTGTATGTTCTTCCCCCATGGTACAACCCCTTTTTTCACTGTATTTGATTCAAGTGCCCTGCATCTTGTATATACATTTTTCTAATTTGGGGAGGGGAAGGGAAATGACAAAATGCTGAAATAAGGATATAGGTTGACCCATTGTAACAATGAGATGTACAAGACACTATGTTGAAAATGAACTTTACCACTTTGGAGGGGGAAGGAGGAATCGGGAAGATGGGGAGGGAGGGGATGGTAGGGGAAAAACAAAAGAGGGGGTAACAATGCTCTTTAGGAAATATACTCACTATCTTACTCACGTAACTGTAACCCCTCTGTACAGTATCTTTACAATAAAAATATATTTAATAAAAATTATACAAAGGATGATATCACTTGTATAAGATCCAATCTGTTTATTCAGACAAGTTATATGGAAGAACATACATGGAATTTTTAACACTGAGAATCCATGGGGTTGGGATAATAAGGGAAGCTTTCAATTCCTTGATATTTTAATGTTTCACAATATTTATGTATAGTTTCAGAAAAAACACAATAGACGTTTCCATTAAAAATTTTAATTAATTGATTTTAATGATGACAGATGGTATAATTAAGGGAGTGGGGCTGGGAATGGGAGCTTTCCAAACCTCTGCTTGAATACCTCTGGGGATTAGGAGCTACCTACTTAAAGAGACAGTCTGTTCCATTGTTGGAATAAGCCCCAATTGTAAGAATGTTTTTGTAATAAGCTGACTGTCTTGATTTTTTTTATTGGAACAACCCCAAGTAAGACAGACATTCTCCTACATAGTGATCTCCTAATACAAAGGTAACTGAGGCAACAAACTGGCACAAGGTGTGGGTTTTGGAGACCAACTAGAGGAAGCAATCATGTTTGAAAGCAAAGCACAGTAACTGCAAAGGGATTTGACCCAGGTGCTACCTGGAGTGAGAGCTGATGAATTCACCGAGATTCATCTTTGCCAGCTTTCTAGGATCCCCAGTTATTCTCAGCAGGCCTGGGTGCATTATCATGTAAGGGGTGCTTTAATTCTGGGGATTCCGCTTTGCAGGTGAATTACTTGCTGCTGTGAACTATAACTGACATAAATAGCTGTGCCAGTCGAAATCTCAGCAATCAAAAAACAATGAAGTTGTAATCAAACCATCAAGATGGTGATTGTCTTTAAGTATTCAGTTTTGCCTGAGGTTTATACCTTTTAGGAAAAACTGTCAGGTTTGCAAATGATACTGAATAGCACAAGGATTACTAAATATTCCTAAAGGCAAATTTCAATTCACAAAAACCTCAGCCAATTAGAGAATGGTCTCTACATAAACAGGGTACAATTTAAAAAATACAAATTGTTACTTTGGGGATGGACTGATAATGAAACATTTATGCAAAAGGAAAATGCCACATAGGAAAGGAAAAAATAAGGCTTTAGCAGAATCTACATCAAATATCAGAGTTACATTTAAGTAAAACTTCTGGATAATGCTCTTTTATATCATTTGTCAACTCTTTTCTTTCTCTCCTACCCTCTCTCTTTCCTTCTCCTCCTCCCCACACTTTAATCATTACAGTCTTACCTCTCTGTTCACAGAAAAAGAATTAGGTACTTTACAATGATGTATAAAATAAGATACAATGTAAATTAAATGTAGATAGAAAAGAAGAATGATAAGTGTGGAGACATAAAAGGACTAAAAATGGAACCCAAATCATTGAAACAAAAAAGACATAGGTCTTTTCTATTTGGGAAAGTAAAGTTTAAAGCTTTTTGCATACTACTTAAGAAGAGAAGATAGCTTTCTGAGTCCATGTTCTATGCCAGTCTGTGATAGAAGTGTGTAGTAGAATGTTTACAGCAATATTGATTGTAATAGCAAAACACTGAAGGAAACTTAGATACTTCTTTAGAATATTGATGAAATTAGTTTTGTGCATTCCATTCATATAATGAACACTTGGTGAAAGCTCGAAAGAGCTCTATGTTGCTGACTTGGAAAGATGTTTAAGATAGATTATTAAGTGAAATAAGCAATCTAGAGTCAGGCAGTGGTGGCTGACATCTGTAATCCTATCTACTTGTCTGAAATCTGAGGATCGTGGTTCAAAGCCAGCCTGGGCAGGAAAGTCCATGAGACTCTTACTTCCAAGAAACCACAAGAAAACTTGAAGTGGCACTATAGCTCAAGTGGTAGAGCATTTGCCTTGAACTGAAGAACTTTAGGGACAGTGCCCAGGCCCAGAGTTCAAGCCCCATGACCGACAAAAAGAGATAATCTAAAGAACATCACATATAGTATATGATTGTTTATGTAAAGAACATTTTGAAAGAATATGCAGCTTGGTACTGGCACAAGAACAGACCTCAGGACCAATGGAATAGAATTAAAACCTAGAAATGAACCCACAGACCTATAGCCATCTAATCTTTGATAAGGGGGCTAAAAAAATAGAAGGGAAGAAAGACAGCCTCTTCAGTAAATGGTGCTGGCAAAATTGGTTAAACACCTGTAGAAAGCTAAAGCTAGATCCTTATATAGCACCCTGCACCAGAATCAACTCCAAATGGGTCAAAGACCTCAGAGTCAAAGCAGACACTCTGAAAACATTACAGTATGGAATAGGAGAAACCCTAGGTCTCCTTGGCACAGGATGAAATTTTCTTAAAAGAAACCCAGAAACACAACAAATCAAAGAAAGGATGGACAAATGGGATTGCATGAAATTCCAGAACTTCTGCATGGCAAAGGACATAGCTAGCAAGATCAATAGAAAGCCGACGGATTGGGAGACGATCTTCACTAGCCATACAATGGAGAAGGGTCTCATATCTAAAATACACCTGGAACTCAAAAAATTAAATCCCCCAAGAACAAATCCTCAAAGAAACAACTGCCCGATAAATAAGTGGGCTAAAGACTTAAAGAGAAACTCCTCTGAAGAAGAAAGAAGGATGGCCAATAGACACATGAAGAAATGCTCAACCTCTCTAGCCATAAAAGAAATGCAAATCAAAACAACATTGAGATACCACCTCACCCCAGTTAGAATGGCTATAATCAAGAACTCTAATAACAACAGATGCTGGAGGGGATGTGGACAGAAGGGAACCCTATTGTTGGTGGGAGTGTAAACTTGTTCAACCACTTTGGAAAACAGTATGGAGGTTCCTCAAAAGACTCCACATAGAGCTCCCCTATCACCCAGCAATCCCACTTTTGGGCATTTACCCAAATGATCACAAATAAGACCATATTAAAGCTACCAGCACAACTACGTTCACTGAAGCATTATTTACCATAGCTAAGATATGGAACCAACCCAGATGCCCCTCAGTAGATGTATGGATCAAGAAAATGTGGTATATATACACATCCATCAGATATATATATATATATATATATGTATATATATATATATATATGTGCATCCATCAGAAAGAATGACATTGCTCCATTTGTTAGGAAATGGAAAGACATGGAAAATATTACATTAAGTGAAGTAAGCCAGGCCCAAAGAAACATAAATCCCATGGTTTCTCTTATTTGCAATAACTAGTGAATGTCTAAGACAAGCCAAAATGGTCAGATAAGTTGATGTTAGGTGAAATGAACCCCAAGAGAAGGACTCAAATATTTTTTCTTTCTTACTATTGTTTCTAACATATTTATAAGATGATTTCTTTGTTGCTTTGTATGTCCCTCCCCCATGGTATAACCATGCTCTCACTGTATTTGATATTAGTATAATTTGTGGAGGGGAAGGAAAAAAACAAATTTTTTAAATAAGGATACAATGCTCCCTGGTGGTCTAGTGGTTAGGATTCATAAATAGGGATATAGCTGGACCCATTGCAACAATGAGATGTACAAGATGTTATGTTGAAAAACAAACTTTACAACTTTGGCATGGGGGGTTGGGGTGGGGATGGGAAAGGATGGTAAGGGGAAACAAAGGAGGAGGCAACAATGCTTGATAAGAAATGTGCTCATTACCTTGCTCATGTAATTTTAACCCCTCTGTATGGTATTTTCACACAAAAAAGAATATATATGTAAACTTTATCCTCAGACCAAAAAACCCAAGATCAGAATGGCAAGCTCACCACATATATTGTTAACGAGGTGACAATGGACCTCCTCATGACTTAGCTTATCCCTACCCTGTTAGTATTACCAGCACCTTTGGTACTCAGCCCCACCCAGACCAGAGCTCCTCCCTGCCCTAGAGTTCCTGGCCTACAGCTGGCCACTCCCTCTCTCTGCCCAGACTAACCTGAGCAAGCATTTACCTCACTTCGGTCCTCACTTCCCCCCCTCCAGACCTACTTGCCACTGGGATAGGGACAGAAACCATGTGCTCCCTCTCTCAGGGAGATATGGCACCTCTAATACACCTTATCCCAATCTTTCTCCTATGCCTGCCTTCGTGTGATCCCCTGCGATGGTCGTGAAGGATTCCTACATACCCCAAACACCTAAATGGTCTTTGTTTTACACTGAAACATTATACATGCACTAAGAGAAAAGGACTATTTTTGCAGAGATGACTACAAAAGAACAAAAGAATAAAAAATGATTGAGAAGCAAGGTGCAATGGAGAAAACTTGGCAGTGGTATCTATTCAGGAAGATGAGAAGGAGTCACTGAGGCTGAGTAGGAAAACCATTTCAAAAGTATATATCTACCCTGAGGAATAAAACCCTGGACCACTGTTTCTAAAGGTAGAGCATGATTGGCTCAACATTTTAATCTTAGCTATTTAGAAGGCTGAGATCTGAGGATCACAGTCGCAGGAAAGTCTCTGATAATCTTACCTCCAATTAACGATCAAAAAGTCAGAAATGGAACTTGGCTCAAGTGGTAGAGTGCTAGTTTTGAGTATAAAAGCTCAGGGACAGCACCTAGGACGCGAGTTGAAGATCAGGGACCACACACACACACACACACACACACACACACACACACACACACACACACATGCACATCCAAAACTATTCTTTTTTTCTATTTTTTATTGTAAAAATACCATACAGAGGGGTTACAATTACATGGGCAAGATAATGAATACATTTCTTATCAAGCATTGTTGCCTCCTCCTTTGTTTCCCCTTCCCATCCCTTCCCATCTCCCCCCCTCCTGCCAAAGTTATAAAGTTCATTTTTTGACATAATGTCTTGTACATCTCATTGTTACAATGGGTCCACCTGTATCCCTATTTAAACAATTTGTTTTTTTTCCTTTCCCCTCCACAAATTATACCAACATCAAACACAGTGAAAACAAGGGTTTTACCGTGGGGGAGGGACATACAAAGCAACAAAGAAATACCTTATAAATATGTTAGAAATAATAGCAAGAAAGAAAAAACATGAGTCTTTATCTTGGGGTTCATTTCACCTAACTTCAACTTATCTGACCATTTCGGCTTGTCTCAGACATATACTAGTAATTGCAAATAAGGGAAACCATGGGACCTATGTTTCTTTGGGCCTGGCTTACTTCACTTAATTAATTTTTCCCAAGTCTTTCCATTTCCTAAAAAATGGGGCAATATCATTCTTTCTGATAGAGGCATAGAATTCCATTGTCTACTGACTTTTTAATGATGTCCTTTCAACTCATTGGTGATCCTTTCAAATCAATGGAATTGAAGAGGAAGTTTGTCAGTGGCTTATTTAGCACTTTACCACAGAATGTGAACCATGAAGAATCAGAGCTGAAGAGGGATTGTACTAATTATTACACCAACAAATCCATCCTATACTTTGGGTATAACTTACATGTATTTTTCAAAATATCATGTGTTGGAAGATTGGTCACTAATATGGCAATGTTAAGAGATGGTGAGATATTAAAGAAGTGGAAACTAATGGGAGGCTATCAAGTCATTGGAGGAGTGGCCTTGAAAAACATTAATGTAGGTCTTATGGGACCTCTAAGTTACATGTTGCAGTAGGAACAAATCCAGTCAGTCTCCAGCTTCTTTGGTTTTCTTCCAGATGATGTCTTCTCTTATTGTTAAATACAGTTCTTAAATACAATGTCCTTGCCATTGGCTTATACAGCCAGGGAGGGATCTCACAGGAGCCAGTGCAATGATGTTAGGATTTTCAACTACCCAAACTGTGAAGTAATTTCTTTTATTTATACATTATCCAGCTTCAGATATTTTGTTATAATAATGGAAAATAAACAAATGTACCATCTCTCCCAACACATGTTTCAGAGTATATCTGTAAACCCCAGGGATTTTTTCCTTAAGGTTAAAAAAAAATCTCAATTCATTCCTACACTACTCTTAAGTATGATATCACAGACCCTTTCTTTCCTTTCCAACATTTTATCATCTTTCCCTTGTGTGTATAATGAGCACCAATGCAACCTTTTTATTTTCCATTTCTTCCTTTAACGTCTTATCTGGAACATTCATTTTGAGAAATCTATTGATAAATATTTATTGTGGGTCACTTATCAGATGACAAAAGTAGAAGAATTGTTGTCCTTCTAAGTTGCAAATGTTTGTCCTTGCATCCCTTTGCTACTCATCAACAATCAGAGCTTTATTCAGCACAGATCTATTCTAAACCTCAATCTTCTTACAAAGTCTCTCATCTCACTGGGACAGTCAGTTGTCCAGATTTCATTCACATACAAGGTTGAGTTTCTTTAATTCCCTACTGGGCTCCCTCCACAACCTGATCATCATTACATGTTCTTGAACCTTTGATACTTCTTGGAACTCCCATTGTTTTTCATTATCCTCTATGTATGGATCTTTGGTATTATTAACCTCCACCTCACTGTAATTCCCTTTCCTATTCTACTCTTCACATCCATGACCTCTCCTTACCTCATCTGTTAGGGAACACATCTCAACTTACATTTCTGTTTTTGCTTGTTGATCAAGTCTCAACTTGGGTTTATCCCTGATTGTCTATTTTGTACTTGCCTTTTCACCATTGACTCATGGATCCTAAGTGAACTGACATGCTGACTATTTGCTTAGATTCTGTCACATAGTGAATTCCAATAGCCATCCAGATTGTACCCTGTGACTATTCTTCCAGATAGCTTGTCTTTTGGTATGCTTTCTTTTTCAAGAAAATGAAAAATTTGAGTTTAGCACATTCCATTTTAATACTGGGAATTTAAAGAAACATATTTTTGATTATAAAGTTCCAAATTTCTACTCTTATTACTCATTTTTATCATTTCATTTATATTCTGTTTAATGCATACAAAAGTTAGGAAAATACTGCTATTTTGTATTTATTGTGAGGTTTGTCTACAATACACTTGGGTTAGAGAAGGCAGGGTGCATTAATTACTCTCCTGTCCTCCAGTGGGAAGAACAACTAGCCAATTTATGTTTTGGAGTTGAGGTTACACTTGTAATATGAAGACCATTTTAAACATAAATTAGTTTTCATTCCAATATAAAAAGTGTTTGTGGACTTCCTATCTCTACCATGAAATACATGATACTTAGACTTCCAACTCTGATGCAAAGTTAAATAATGCTATTATCATTTAATCATAGGAATTAAGGACAAAGGTGGGTTCTCATACTAAAACCCAACAAATGAATGATCATTATGACAAAATGAAATGTGATATCATTAGTAGTCTTTCAAAGGGAAATGGAATGGTGGTTTTCTAAATTGAAAACTTCTCTGCTTGTGTCAGACATATACTGGTTATTGCAAATAAGGGAAACCATGGGACCTATGTTTCTTTGGGCCTGGCTTACTTCACTTAATATGATTTTTTCCAAGTCTTTCCATTTTCTAACAAATGGGGCGATATCATTCTTTCTGATGGAGGCATAGAATTCCATTGCGTGTGTGTGTGTGTGTGTGTGTGTGTGTGTGTGTGTGTGTGTGTGTGTGTCACATTTTCTTGATCCATTCATCTACTGAGGGGCATCTGGGTTGGTTCCATATCTTAGCTATGGTAAATAATGCTTCAGTGAATGTAGTTGTGCTGGTAGCTTTAATATGGTCTTGTTTGTGATCATTTGGGTAAATGCCCAAAAGTGGGATTGTTGGGTCATATGGGAGCTCTATGTAGAGTCCTTTGAGGAACCTCCATACTGCTTTCCAAAGTGGTTGAACAAGTTTACACTCCTACCAACAATAGGGTTCCCTTCTGTCCACATCCCCTCCAGCATCTGTTGTTATTAGAGTTCTTGATTATAGCTATTCTAACTGGGGTGAGGTGGAATCTCAGTGTTGTTTTGATTTGCATTTCTTTTATGGCTAGAGAGGTTGAGCATTTCTTCATGTGGCTATTGGCCATTCTTCTTTCCTCTTCAGAGAAGTTTTTCTGTAAGTCTTTAGCCCACTTATTTATCGGGCAGTTGTTTCTTTGAGGATTTGTTTTTGGGGGATTTAATTTTTATGAGTTCCAAGTATATTTTAGATGTGAGACTCTTGTCTGTTGCATGGCAAGTGAAGATCTTCTCCCAATCTGTGGGCTTTCTATTGATCTTGCTAGCTATGTCCTTTGCCATGAAGATGCTCTGCAGCTTCATGTAATCCCGTTTGTCCAACCTTTCTTTGATTTGTTGTGTTTCTGGGTCTCTATTAAGAAAATTTCACCCAGAGTTCAGGCCCCACGACCGGACCAAAAAAAGAAAATTTCGGCTGGGCGCCAGTGGCTCACACCTGTAATCCTAGCTACTCAGAAGGCTGAGATCTGAAGATCGCAGTTCAAAGCCATCCCAGGCAGGAAAGTCCGTGAAACTCTTATCTCCAAAAGAACCACCAGAAAACCGGAAATGGTGCTGTAGTTCAAGTGGTTGAACAGTAGCCTTGAGCTGAAGTGCTAAGGGACAGAGTTCAGGCCCAGAGTTCAAGCTCCACAACCGACCAAAAAAAAAAAAAAAAAAAAAAGATAATATTGGCCTGTGCCAAGGAGCCCTAGAGTTTCTTTCCTGTAATGTTTTCAGGGTATCTGCTTTGACTCCCAAGTTCTTTGATCCATTTGGAGTTGATTCTAGTGCAGGGTGATGTAGAAGGATCTAGCTTTAGTTTTCTACAAGTGATTAACCAATTTTGCCAGCACCATTTACTGAAGAGGCTGTCTTTCTTCCAATCTATTTTTTTAGCTCCCTTATTAAAGATTAGGTGGCTATAGTCCTGTGCGTTCATTTCTAGGTTTTTGATTCTATTCTATTGATCCTCAGGTCTGTTCTTGTGCGACTACTGAGCTGTTTTGGTTACTGTATCTTTGTAGTAGAGTTTGGAATTTGGTATTGGTATTCCTCCAGCACTCTGCTATCTGTTAAGGATCGTTTTTGCTATTCTGGGTCTTGTTATTGTTCCATAGGCATTTTTGGATTGCTTCTTTTATTGAAGAATGAGGTTGGAATACTGATAGGTATAGCATTGAATCTGGGAAGTATTGCCATTTTCACGATGTTGATTTTTCCAATCCAGGAGCATGGGAGGTTTTTCCACTTTTGAAGTTCTGCTTTGATTTCCTTTTTCAGGTTTTTACAGTTTTCATCATAGAGGTTCTTCATTTCTTTAGTTAATTCCTAGGTACTTTATTTTTTGTGGGGCTATTACAAAAGGAGTTGCTTTGCTGATTTCAGCCACACTCTTCTCATTGCTGGCATACAGAAAAGCCATTGATTTTGAGGGTTATTTTTATTCTTATTTTTATTTTTTTATTGTGAAAACACTGTACAGAAGGGTTAAAATTACATGGGCAAGATAATGCGTACATTTCTTATAAAGCATTGTTGTCTCTTCGTTTCCCCTTCCTACCCCTTCCTATCCTCCCTGTGCCCCCCTACTCAATCCTCCTCCCGCCCCCACACCAAAGTTGTAAAGTTCGTTTTCTCCATAACGACTTGTACATCTTATTGTTGCAATGGGTCCACCTGTATCCCTATTTAAAAGATTTGTTTTTCCCCTTCTCCTCCACAAATTATACCGACATCAATTACAGTGAAAGCATGGGTTATACTGTGGGGGAGGGACATACAAAGCAACAAAGAAATAATCTTATAAATGTGTTAAAAAACAATCGCATGAAAGAAAAAAAATTTGAATACATATCTTAGGGTTCATTTCCCTAACATCATCTTATCTGACCTTTTCTGCTTGACTCGGACATATACTAGATATTGCAAATAAGGGAAACCATGGGACCTATGTTTCTTTAGGCCTGGCTTACTTCACTTAATACAATTTTTTCCAAGCCTTTCCATTTCCTAACAAATGAACAAGACAAGGATGTCCACTCTCTCCACTTCTCTTCAATCTAGTATTAGAATGTCTAGCTACAGCAATATAACAAGATGCAAATAGGGAAAGGAGAAGTAAAACTTTCCCTCTTTGCGGATGACATGATTTTGTATTTAAAGAATCCCATAGACTCCACTCCCAAATTACTCAGGCTGATTCAAAACTTTGGCAAAGTAGCAGGGTATAAAATTAACCCTAAAAAATCAATGGCTTTTCTGTATGCCAACAATGAGAAAAGTGTGGCTGAAATTAGGAAAGCATCTCCATTCATAATAGCCCCACAAAAAATAAAATACCTAGGAATTAACTTCACCAAAAAAGTGAAGGACCTCTATGATGAAAACTTTAAAAACTTTAAAAAGGAAATCAAAACAGAACTTAGAAAGTGGCAAAAACTCCCACGCTCCTGGATTGGAAAGATCAACATCGTGAAAATGGCAATACTTCCCAAGGCTATCTACAAATTCAATGTGATGCCTATCACAATTCCTACCTCATTTTTCAAGGAAATAGAAGAGGCAATCCAAAAATTCATATGGAATAATAAAAGACCTCGAATAGCAAAAACAATCCTCAACAGAAAGAGCAGTGGTGCATCTCCTCCACAAGTTATACTGACATCAAATATAGTGAAAGCAGGGGTTATACTGTGGGGGAGGGACATACAAAGCAGCAAAGAGATAATCTTATAAATGCATTAGAAACAAATGCATGAAAGAAAAAAAACATTGAAATACATATCTAAGGGAAAAACAAGTCGTTTAAGGATACAGGTGGACCTCTTGCAACAATGAGAAGTACAAGTTGTCATGTCGAAAACGAGCTTTACAACGTTGGTGCGAGGGGGGGGAGGGGGACGATTGGGTGGGGGGTTGGGGGCGAGGCTGTGAAGGGATGTGAAGGGTAAACAAAGGAGGAGGGTGCAATGCTTGATAAGAAATGTACGCATTATCCTGCCCATGTAATTGTAACCCCTCTGTACAGTATGTTCACTAAAATAAAATAAAAAATTAAAAATAAAGAAAGAACAGTGCTGGAGGAATATCAATACCAAATTTCAAACTCTACTATAAAGCCATAGTAATCAAAACAGCTTGGCACTGGCACAAGAACAGACCTCAGGACCAATGGAATAGAATTGAAAACCCAGAAATGAACCTATAGACCTATAGCCATCTAATCTTTGATAAGGGAGCTAAAAAATAGAATGGAAGAAAGACAGCCTCTTCAGTAAATGGTGCTGGCAAAATTGGTTAACTACTTGAGGGTTATTTTTATACCCTGCTACTTTGCCAAAGTTTCAAATCAGCTCAAGTAATTTGGGAGTGGAGTCCATGGGATCCTTTAAATACAAGATCATGTCATCTGTAAAGAGGGAGAGTTTTACTTCATCTTTCTCTATTTGGAACCCCTTTATGTTTGTATCTTGTCTTATTGCTGTAGCTAGGCATTCTAATACTAAATTGAAGAGAAGTGGAAAGAGTGGACATCCTTGTCTCGTGCGTGAGTTTAGAGGAAATGGCTTTAGTTTTTCACCATTAAGTATAATGCTGGCTGAAGGTTTGTCATATACAGCCTTTATTCTATTGATGGATTCCTCCTTTTTCCAGAGCCTTCATCATAAAGTGGTGTTGAATCTTGTCAAATGCTTTTTCTGTACCTATTGAGATAACCATGTGGTTCTTATCCTTGCTCTTGTTGATGTGATGAATTATATTAATTGTTTTGAGTATATTGAACCAGCTTTGCATTCCTGAAATAAATCCAGTTTGATCATAGTGTATGATTTTTCTGATGAATTGTTGAAGTTGATTGGCCAAAATTTTGTTGAGAAGTTTTGCATCGATGCTCATCAAAGAAATAGGTCTATAGTACTCTTTCTTTGATGAGTCCCTGCCTGGTTTTGGGATGAGGGTTACTATTGCTTCATAGAAAGATTCCGGTAGTGAACTTTCTCTTTCAATTTCATTGAAGAGTTGGAGGAGTAATGATGTGAGTTCTGCTTTGAAGGCCTTGTAGAATTCCATTGTAAATCCATCTGGTCCTGGGCTTTTCTTAGATGGGAGGTCTCTTATTACTGTTTCATTTTGATGCTTGATATGGGTCTGTTACATTGGTTTAACTCATCTTGGTTTTGTTTCAGCATGTCAATATTTGCTAGGAAATCGTCCATGTTTTCTAGATTCTCAAAATTATTAGCATAAAGTTTTGAGAAGTATTCCCTTATAATGTTCTGAATCTTGGTTGTTTCTGCGGTAATGTTTCCATTTTCATCTCTGTTTGTTTATTTGGGTGATTTCTCTTCTTTTTTGATAAGATTTGCTAAGGGTCTGTCAGTTTTGTTAATTTTTTTGAAGAACCAACTCTTTGTTTTGTTGATTCTTTCTGTTTTTTTTGGTTCTAATTTATTTAATTCTGATTTATTTTAATCATTTCTTTCCATCTACTGGATTGGAGTTTAGCTTGCTGCTCTTATTCAAGGAGGTTCAGATGTCTCATTAAGTTGTTGGTTTCAGATCTCTCCAATTTGTTGGTATAGGAACTCAGAGCTATAAACTTGCCTCTGAGTATTGCCTTTGCTGTGTCTCAGAGGAGCTGGTAATTTGTGTTTTCATTTTTGTTGAATATCAGGAATATTTGAATTTCCTTTCTAATTTCTTCCATGACCCATTGGTTATTCAACAGTGTGTTGCTCTTCCTCCAGGACTTTCTTTGGTGGCTTTTGGTGTTGAGTTCTAATTTTATTCCCTTGTAGTCTGAGAGAATGCAGGTTATAACTTCAATCTTTCTGAATTTGGACAACTTTGCTTTGTGATCTAAAATGTGGTTTGTTTTGGAAAACGTTCCATGTACTGCTGAGAAAAATGTGTATTCTGATGCTGCTGGGTGAAATATTCAGTAGATGTCTGTTAAATCTAGTTGGTCTATGCAGTTGTTTAGATCTGTGGTTTCTCTGTTGAGTTTTTGCCGGGTTGATCTATCTAGTGGGGATAGTGGTATGTTAAAGTCCCCAACAATTAATGTCTTTGGATCTATGTGAGATTTGAGGGAAAGCAGTGTTTCTTGAATAAATTTGGCTGCTCTGTTGTTTGGTGAGTAGATATTTAGAATTGTAATATCCTCCTGAAGGAGAGATCCCTTAATTAGTATGTAATGACCTTCTTTATCTCTTCTCACTAATTTTAATTTGAAGTCTACTTTATCTGATATTAGGATTGCTTATCTGATATTAGGATTGCGACTTCCGCCTGTTTATGGGGGCTGTTTGCTTGGTAGATTTTATTCCATCCTTTCACTTTCAGAATGTTTGTTTTTATGAGCAAGGTGTGAGTCTTGAAGGCAGCAGATAGAAAGATCTTGCTTTTTAATCCAACTAGACAGTCTATGTCACTTAATTGGAGAGTTAAGTTCATTAATATTGAGACTTAGGACTGAGAGGTGTATGGTAGCTCCCGCCATGTTATCCACCTTCTTGGGGGCTACACAACTGGGCTCTTCTTATGGTTCTTGGATTCACAGTTTGGATGCAGTTTCTTGGCCTTTATTGTGGTCTTCTTGGTTTTCTATGTGTAGGACATCTTTAAGTATCTTTTGTAGGGCTGGTTTGGTGGAGATATATTGTTTCAGTTTTTCTTTGCTATGAAAGGTTTTTATTTGGCCTTATGTTATGAAGGAGAGTTTAGCTGGGTACAGTATTCTTGGTTTATAGTTGTTTGTCTTTAAGGCATGGCATATATTATTCCAGGCTCTTCTTGCTTTAATTTTCTCTGTTGTGTCTTGCTGGTGGTGAGTAGAATCCACATTTGGTGCCTTTGTCCTAGGCTTTCTCTGTTGATATGGCAGGTGCAGACACTGGCAAGTGCTCAGATCTGTCACCTTGACCAAGCTGCCTGGATTTTTCCTCTCTGGCCAAACTCTATGTACTGTGATGGCAAACTTGGTGTGATTCTCTAGCCTAGGCCTCTTCACTGGAACACTAAAACTGCTTTCTATGCGAGAGCTTGTTTAGCCTCCAGATTCTCCTCTGCCATCTTCCTCCGAATCCCTAAGTATCTTATTCTTTACACTCAGCCAACCTTAAGAATTATTATAAATTTCTTATTAGTAAATAAGTGATATTTTATTTTATTAAGCAAGGTATTTTTTATCAGAACTCCAGTTTAACCTTACTATAAATATGTATAATTGGTAAGCAGCTTAGTGGTTATGCAATGTCTCTGGAAACATGGAATGTAGAAGAAACCAGTGACAGATATTTGTTACAGGTGATATCAAGGTCGGTTTTACTCCAAAAGGAAAGTAAATGTTAATTTGTAGTCAAATTTTATGGAGAAATGTAGTACTTGAAGGAGGTAGAGAGATGGAGAAGGTACTGATGAAATGAATCTAAAGTAGAATCTAACATTAATTGACATAAAAAGTCAGGATAATAAAATTCCGGTCTAGACTTTAATGTGCTGTGTGTTTGTATGTGTGTGTATGTGTGTGCACATACATGCCTATTGCTGGGAATAAAACCCAGGACCATGAGATGCTGAGAAAATGTTCCACCTGAGCCACATACCATCCCAAAGGCTTAAATGTCTTAACTTCTATCATTAGTGTTTCTATAAAAATTGGCATTATTTCCCTTACCTGACTATGTAATGATACTAGCTGAGATTAATGAGTTATTTGAACTTTCTTTTTATTTTTACTTTATTTATTTATTTTTTGGCAGCACTGAAGTTTGAACTCTGAGCCTGACATTTGTTAAATGGGTATTCTAGGCCTTTTTGCATTTTTAAAAAATTTCTAAATTTTAATTTTAGCTTTTTTTGTTTATATATATATATATATATATATATAATGTTGTAAAAATACTGTACAGAGGGCTTACAGTTACATATCTAGGGTAATTACTACATTTCCTATCAAGCATTGTTACCTCCTACTTTGTTTTTCCCCTACCATCACTTCCCTCCCTACCTCTCCAACTCCTCTCCTCCCGAAATTGTAAAGTTTGTTTTCAAAATAGTGTCATTTTTTTTATTGTGAAAATACTGTACAGAGAGGTTACAATTACATGGGCAAGATAATGAGTACATTTCTTATCAAGCATTGTAGCCTCCTCCTTTGTTTCCCCTTCCCATCCCTTCCCGTCCTTCCCCCACCCCCCCAATCCTCCCCACTTCCCCTCCCCCACCCTGCACCAAAGTTGTAAAGTTTGTTTTCGACATAACGACTTGTACATCTCACTGTTGCAATGGGTCCACCTGTATCCCTATTTAGACGATTTGTTTTCCCCTCCCCCTCCACAAATTATACCGACATCAAATACAGTGAAAGCAGGGGTTATACTGTGGGGGAGGGACATACAAAGCAACAAAGAAATAATCTTATAAGTGTGTTAGAAACAATCGCATGAAAGAAAAAAAAACATCTTATTGTTACAATGAGTCAATCTGTATCCTTATTTAAGCATTTTGTTTTATCCCTTCTCATCAATATCTAGTATATGTATGAGTCAAGCAGAAAAGGTCAGATAAGGTGATGTTAGGAAAATGAACTCTAAGATATGTATTCAAATGTTTTTTTTTTCTTTCTTGTAGGAATTTATAAAATTAATGAAGAGCTTTTCTAAAGCAAAATATTGTTGAAAAATCTCAAGAAATAGGCTCTTATACTTAACAATGTTGTTTTATGTACTAGAAATTTGCTAAGGAAATAGACATTTTTTGATTCTCTTTATCAGTATAGAGGGTTTCATTTGGACATGTGCATCCCCTTTCACTTTCCCTCACGTCCTTCCCTTCCCAAACCAATCTCAGTAAGCTTCACTGTTCTGTTTCCCATGGATGCATGGACCATATTAACCCACCCTCACCCTCTCTATCCTCCCCCTTTCCACTACTACCTTTACCTCTTTACCTTCCTGTCAATGTTGTTTTTTCGAAAAGACAGTAGTTATTAAATGTTCTTGATATAAGACTAAAGAAAGATACTTGATGAAATAAGTGACATTGATCAAGATGCAATGTCTTCAGACACTGGCATATTTCATGAAAACCTCTTTGCACAACTACTTAAAGATAATAAAATAAGCCAGGCGCTGGTGGCTCATGCTTGTAATCCTAGCTACACAGAAGGCTGAGATCTGAGAATCATGGTTCAAAGCCTGTGAGGGCTGAAAAGTCTGTGAGACTCTTATCTCCAATAAACCACTAGAAAACCAGAAATGGCGCTGTGGCTCAAGCAGTAGAGTGTTCGCCTTGAATTGAAGAGCACAGGGAAAGCGCCCAGGCCCAGAGTTCAAGCACCATGACCGACAAAAAAAAAAAATAAAGATAATAAAGTAAATGAATGAATGCATAATAGAGAAAATAAAAAAGGACAGCTACTTGAGGTGATAATTAGCTTGATTGTGTTATTTTCAAATGGATGCATATATTAGATGCTTGAAATATACATTTTTATTTAGCCACTGTACTTTTTTTTTTAGATTTTCAGCTCTTTTTTTGTATGGTTTTATTGTAAAACTGCTGTACAGAGGGGTTACCACTGTACTTTTGTGTTTTTTTATTATTATGAGAACACTGTACAGAGGAGTTACAATTACATGGGCAAGATAACGAGTACATTTCTTATCAAGCATTGTTGCCTCCTCTTTATTTCCTCTTCCCATCCCTTCCCATACTCCCCTCCTCCCCCCAACCTATCCTCCCCCCACTCTCCACCAAAGTTGTAAATTTGGTTTTTCAACATGACTTGTACATCTCATTGTTGCAATGGGTCCACCTGTATCCCTAGTTAAACGATTTGTTTTTCCCTTCCCCTCCACAAATTATACCAACATCAAATACAGTGAAAGCATGGGTTATACTGTGGGGGAGGGACATACAAAGCAACAAAGAAATCATCTTATAAATATGTTAGAAACAATTGCATGAAAGGAAAAAAAACAAAAAAACATTTGAATACTTATCTTGGGGTTCATTCCCCTAACATCAGCTTATCTGACCTTTTCTGCTTGACTCAGACATATAGTAGTAATTGCAAATAAGGGAAACCATGGGACCTATGTTTCTTTGGGCTTGGCTTACTTCACTTAATATAATTTTTTTTCCAAGTCTTTCCATTTCCTAACAAATGGAGCAATGTCATTCTTTCTGATGGAGGCATAGAATTCCATTGTGTATATATATCACATTTTCTTGATCCATTCATCTACTGAGGGGCATCTGGGTTGGTTCCATATCTTAGCTATGGTAAATAATGCTGCAATAAACATAGTTGTGCTGGTAGCTTTAGTATGGTCTTGTTTGTGATCATTTGGGTAAATGCCCAAAAGTGGATTGCTGGGTCATAGGGGAGCTCTATGTGGAGTCTTTTGAGGAACCTCCATACTACTTTCCAAAGTGGTTGAACAAGTTTACACTCCCACCAACAATGAAGTAAGGTTCCCTTCTGTCTACATCCCCTCCAGCATCTGTTGTTATTATTGTTCTTGATTATAGCCATTCTAACTGGGGTGAGGTGGTATCTCAATGTTGTTTTGATTTGCATTTCTTTTATGGCTAGGGAGGTTGAGCATTTCTTCATGTGTCTATTGGCCAACCTTCTTTCCTCTTCAGAGAAGTTTTTCTGTAAGTCTTTAGCCCACTTATTTATTGGGAAGTTGTTTCTTTGAGGATTTGTTTTTGAGGGATTTAATTTTTTAAGTTCCAAGTATATTTTAGATATGAGACTCTAGTCTGTTGTATGGCTAGTGAAGATCTTCTCCCAATCCGTGGGCTTTCTATTGATCTTGCTAGCTATGTCCTTTGCCATGCAGAAGCTCTGCAGCTTCATTTAATCCCATTTGTCCAACCTGTCTTTGATTTGTTGTGTTTCTGGGTCTCTATTAAGAAAATTTTGGCCTGTGCCAAGGAGACCTAGGATTTCTCCTATTCCTTCCTGTAATGTTTTCAGAGTGTCTGCTTTGACTCCGAGGTCTTTGATCCATTTGGAGTTGATTCTGGTGCAGGGTGATATATAAGGATCTAGCTTTAGTTTTCTACAAGTATTTAACCAATTTTGCCAGCACCATTTACTGAAGAGGCTGTCTTTCTTCCATATTAATTTTTAGGTCCTTTTTTTTAAATTGTGAAAATACCATACAGAGGGGTTACAATTACATGGGCAAGGTAATGAGTGCATTTTTTTATCAAGCATTGTTGCCTCCTCCTTTGTTTCCCCTTACTATCCCTTCCCACTCCCCCCCATTCCCCGTGCCCCTCTCCTCCCTGTGCCAAAGTTGTAAAGTTCGTTTTTCAACATAATGTCTTGTACATCTAATTGTTGCAATGGGTCCACCTGTATCCCTATTTAAACAATTTGTTTTTTTCCCTTCCCCTCCATAAATTATACCAACATCAAATACAGTGAAAGCAGGGGTTATACCGTGGGGGAGGGACATACAAAGGAACAAAGAAATATCTTATAAATATGTTAGAAACAATAGCAAGAAAGAAAAAACATTTGAGTCCCTATCTTGGGGTTCATTTCGCCTAACTTCATCTTATCTGACCTTTTCTACTTATCCCAGACATATACTAGTTATTGCAAATAAGGGAAACAATAGGGCCTATGTTTCTTTGGGCCTGGCTTACTTCACTTACTATAATTTTTTCCAAGTCTTTCCATTTCCTAACAACTTGGGCAATGTCATCCACTGTACATTTTTTAAAAGGTGGGAAAGAGAAATAAAAGTGAATTCCTTTCGCTATGACCCTCTTATTGGTATTAGGCATATAGTTTAGTCTTCTTCCTAATTGTTTTCATTGTTTTTCACATATTTGTATTGACATTCTTTATTGCTCCCAATAGTTAGATAAACTGTGTAAGAGAAAAACAACCTGTATAATTTGTTTTGAACATTGTGACATCAGCCAGTTTTTCCCGGAAAATGCTAAGATCAGATCCATGAAAGGTTCTGTGGAATACAAAGCGCCATTCTTTGAAAAAAATATTCAATATGCCCTGCTGTCCATAGACAAGAGGACTACAACTACCTATGAAAAGGAAAAAGGTGGGTGAGTAGAGTTCAGCACTAAAATTGAATCAAATAAATGTGCACTGCTTTGACCTAGTCTCAGATAATAATGATCCTGCTTGTAAAATGCTATGCCTGCTGATGTCCTTGGAGGGAAATGCACTAAGAAGTTCAACAAGGTCTAAATTTTGAAAGAATTTACTTCCAATAGTGTTTTATGAATCCAAACAGCAGCTGGTACAATTGCCTTGTTTTGTTTCCTTGGAGACCTCATACTCCTCATAGGAGGAGGGACTCAAAGTCTTATTGGCTATGACCCTTTATGTACAAATGCCTAGCTATAGTTAAAACCAATAAGCACCTCAGGAATCTTAATAAAGTAAGAAAAGTAAACTACTATTACTTAGATATGACTAATGAGGTAAGAAACTCAATTTCCTTTTAAGAAATTTAATAATCTCTATCAGAAACATGAGCCTGAATAAGTATTACTTTGTACCTTAGAAAAACAGGATATAATACATGTTTGGTTCTATTATTATATCTGTTTCAAATCATTCATAATCTCTTACCTAGCTCCCTATCTATGGGATAAAAGGTGCTCCAATCCTTAGACAAACTTCATCTTTATCTAGATTCAACACCAAATTTTGAATCTTCCAACTTTGTTTTCTATCAACAGAGAAGAGCAATAGCAGTCCAAACCCATTTGTCCCCATTTCCTGTTGCTCAGCATTCAACTTTCAACCTTCTTTCATCTGCTTGTCTGTTTATCCACTTTGGGTTGATGCTTTTTGTTGTTTTTCCCAGTCCTGAGAATTGAGCTCAGGGCCTGGGCCCTCAGCAGTTCTTGAGCTTCTTTGTGCTCAAGACTAGCACTCTACCACGTGAGCCAGTGTCACCTCTGACCTTTTCTGTTTATGTGGTACTGAGGTATGGAACCCAGAATTTCATGCATTCTAGGCACTGTACCACTCTACCACTAAGCCACATTCTCAGTCCTCCTCTGTTTAAATATCACCATTGACATTCTTGGATAGAAATGTAGGATTTTGATGGAGACAGTAAGGTCAAAGGCCTTATCTGCTATTGAAAATTTGACATTCTAAATAATTTTCCTCTTATAATTTTATTTTGTAAGTGTAGTCGCATGTGACAATGAGATATACACATGAGCATGAAAAGTACATGCTTATCACCATTCCACCCTATTTTCATATAATGCTCATAATGTTCCAAAGTACAGACCTACCCAATCATAAGGGAATAAGTTTAGTGGGAATCAATATGAGTAAATATGACATCAGTCAGGAGGCCATGCATTCCATGAGTACAGGACTAGTTTCTAGCACTGATAGCACAGAATGAAGGAAGCAACTTTCTAAAAATTTGAACTATCAGGAATCCCTGTCATGTCCTCCAATTCTTCATGTTACTTCCTCATATGCAACCACTTAATTTAACAATATATACATAAAATAGAAAGATCAAACAAATGAAAGCTTCCTTTACTTTCAGTCTTTCCATGCTCAATACTAAACAGAAGATAAAGTGTTGGAAGAATATGAGTTTAATAATAAGTTTAAAAAATAGTTGTTTTATACAATATTTATAGCTTCTGAGAACAAAATTAATACTTATATAAGGGTTAAGAAATATAAATTGAATTCTATGTATTCGTTCCATGCTCTTATATTTGTATCTTAATCTGACATTGTACAATATAATGATGAATGATAAAACTTTATCACTTGGATGGGATTAAAAGCAAATAGAATTGACCATTAAGGCAAAAAGGAATGAGATGGCAGACTGCACAAGAAAAGAAAAATAGCATTATAGTTTTATACCTCAAAAAGACATTTTTGAAACAAGAAGCCTCTCATTTTGGGGTTTTCACAAGCCTTTGCAAATTCTGTAGCTGGTTCTATTTAGGACTGACAGTATTTCTGTTTTGCTGTTGTTACTGTTGTGGTTTGTTTTTGTCTTTCTTTTTGCTTTTGTTTTCTAGGTGGGATGTGTTTATTTTCACTTAACCTAAGTTGGCTGGTAAGCATTTTACTACTCTAAACAGTAGACAGAAACTCTTCCTACCTCATTTTACTAAGCTATAATCCTGTAATTTCACTGTTCTATATTTTTTCATTTGGTCTCACAAAGCTTATGCATTAGAGCAATATGATAGTAAGATGTCATTATAGATGGGATCAAAGTAAAAATTTTCACTTGCTTATTCATAATTGTTCTAATTTCCCATCCAAAATATTTTCACTATGCAGTAAACACAATTCTAGGTTTGTTAGCTATGGCAGTAAATGACACTGGCAAAGTTTCTGCCTTCATAGTACTCCAATTTAATAACATTTGGTAAATTACTAATTGGTGAATAAAAATTAATATTTGATTCTCCTGTAATCAAATAACATACTTTATATTTTCTCATTTGTCATGAGCTCACGTACTTCTGTCTACATAATCATAATATAGAAGTGAATTGAATGTTTTAGATGATGGAACTCTTCCATTTAGGTGTGAAACCTTTATTTTTCACTCACTGGCTTTTTGCCCTCATATTACCTAAATAATAGTTACAATTCTTTGACTTTGTTTAGGTAACAATCATTATGTTTTTGAGTTATCTAAGTAGTCTAAAGAGTAACAATTTCTTGTTTGTGATTCTTTTGGTAAAAACCCATCTACGAGTGGGATTTCTGTATCAAATGGGAGCTCTAAGTTTAGGCTTTCGAGGAACCTCCATTCTGCTTTCCAGAGTGGCTGAACTAGTTTACATTCCCACCAACAGTGTAATTGTATTCCCTTTTGGCCATATCCCCATCAGTATGTTACTGTTATTTTTCTTGATAATAGCCATTCTAACTGGAGTGAGGTGGAATCTCATATTGTTTTGATTTGCATTTCCTTTATGGCCAGAAATGTTGAACCTCTCTTCATGTTTCTATTGGCCATTCTTATTTCCTCTCCAGAGAAGTCTCTTGTAATAGTTTAGTCTACTTATTAATGAGGTTGTTGTTTCTTTCAGGATTTGTTATTGCAGGGGGGGGCTTTAATTTTTTGAGCTCTAGGTATATTTTTGTTATGAAGTCCTTGTCTGTTGTATGGCTAGTGAAGATCTTCTCCCAATCCATGGGCTTTCTAGCCAGGTCCACTGCCATGTCCACTGCCATGGAGAAGTTCTTCAGTTTAGTGCAATCCATTTATCCAGTCTTCTTTGATTTGTTGTTTTTAGATCTTTATTTAGGAAGTTTCCATTTGTGCTTAGGAGCCCTAGTGTATCTCCTATCCCTTTCTGTAATATTTTCAGGGCATCTGCTCTTACCTTGAGGTCTTTGATCAGTTTGGAGTTGAATCTTGTGCAGGGTGATTTTAAATATATATGTATATTTAAATATATATATGTAGTATATATAACTTCAGTTTTCTACATGCATATAGCCAATTCTGCCAGTACCACTTGTTGAAGAGGCCAGTGCAACTATGTTTATTGCAGCCTTATTTACCATAGTTAAGATATGGAACCAACCCAGATGCCCCTCAATAAATGAATGGATCAAGAAAATGTAATATATACACACAAAGGAATTCCGTGCTACCATCAGAAAGAATGACAGCACCTCATTTTTTTTATTGTGAAAATACTGTACAGAGGGGTTACAATTACATGGGCAAGATAATGAGTACATTTCTTATCAAGCATTGTAGCCTCCTCCTTTGTTTCCCCTTTCAATCCCTTCCCATCCTCCTCTGCCCGCCCCCCCGGCACCAAAGTTGTAAAGTTCGTTTTTGACATAACGACTTGTACATCTCATTGTTGCAATGGGTCCACCTGTATCCCTAGTTAAATGATTTGTTTTTCCCCTTCCCCTCCACAAATTATACCGACATCAAATACAGTGAAAGCAGGGGTTATACTGTGGGGGAGGTACATACAAAGCAATAAAGAAATAATCTTATAAATGCATCACCTCATTTGTAAGGAAATGAAAAGGCTTGGAAAAAATCATATGAAGTGAAGCCATACCCAAAGAAATATAGGCTCCATGGTTTCCCTTATTTGTCATAATTAGTATATGTCTAAGATAGTCTGAGGATCACAATAGCCCAATGTCTATGTACATACAACCAAATAAAATGATGCTAATCAAAATGAACTCCAAGATATGGAAACAAGTGGCTTTTTAAAATGTACTGTGTAAAGTTATTTCTTTTTTCTTTTGTTTATTTTTCCTTTGGTTTATCCCAAACAGTTGTCACTCTTTTTGATTTTTGTACCCTGTGTCTTCTATATACATCTATCTGATTTGGGGAAGGGAAGGAGAACAAGAAGATGGTGAGACAAAGGACAAAAGGTGAACCAATGCAACAGTGATAATCATGAAACATTATGTTGGAAATGAACTTTACAACTTGGGGGGGAGGGGAGTTTGGGGGATGGAAAGTAGGAGAAAACAAAGGAGAGAGTAGCAATGCTCAAAAAGAAATGTACTCATTGCCTTACGTATGTAATTATAACCCCTCTGTACATCACCTTTACAATAAAATAAAATAAAATTTAAAAAAGAGTAACACCCTTCTTATTCATCCAGGCTGAAAATCTCATTGCCATCCTTAGTGCAGCCTATACCTAATTGGTTCCACTCCACAGTGGCCTAAAGATTTACATCTTCCTCTCAGTTACCTCTCCAATATTCACAACTTTCTTTTGCCTGAACCAATATGATACTTACTTGGCTGTCTGATCTTTCCTGTCTATGAATCCTGAGATCACTCACCTTACAGTTGTCATATTCAAGGTCCTAAAGCATAGTTCTTATTGTGTCATTCCAAATATCAAATTCTTTTTTTTTTCAGGTAAAGGGTAGGTTTATTCAGTACACCTGCTGGGACCAGGCAAGGTTGGCACTCCACGAGGCTGGCAAAAGAGAGCATCTGGCCCTGGGTTAGGCCTTATATAGGGTAGGGGGCGGAGAAAGGTGTGGCCACATCAAATTCAGATGTGACCTCAGCGGATGCAGATGTGACCTCTTCCCAGTTGCCTAGGTAACGCAGGTACTGGGTGGAGACTTTGCTGCGAGGAGGGTGGAGTCTGCTCGCCATCCAGGAGCAGACCTTACATTCCAGCCTTTTAATAATCATGAAATAGGGCTCGGATTCTCTCTGGCTACTTCCTGCTGACAAGGGCATTGACAATAGGGGCAAAAGGCTGGAATTTGGTCCCCTCCCAGAGAAGGCAGTGAGCAGCAGCTGTCCCTTGGTGGATTGAGTCCTTAGATGAAGTCTGGAGAAGTCTCATGAGCATTGAGGGGCTGGAAAAAAATACTAGAGAGCAAATAAATGGCAAGAGGAAGGATTTGGGGCTGAAAAATGTTGGTAGAAATGTCCCTAGTTACTGCTCTGACATCTGGCGACTAGGTAGAGGAGAAGTCAGGTGACAAAGGCAACAATATAAATTCCCGTCCAGTTAATAGGTAGTCAGGTATAGACATTGGATGGGCAGGCTTCTTCTACTGACCTCCTGGCTCTGGTTAATTTTGAAAGGGCAGGCACAAAGTAGCTGATATGACATCTCTTCTTACTCCTCTCCATGGTCCCTTGTTCCCCAGACTGGCTGAGTCTAGGTGCTCATTGCTGGGATGGCTTGTCCCAGTTGGTATTCAAGGAGGTTTGAACTCAAGGCCTGGGAACTGTCCCTAAGCACTTCTGCTCAAGGCTAGTGCTCTACCACGTTGAGTTACAGTACCATTTATCTCTATCCAGCCAAACATTGGAAGTGGTACTGTAACTAAATATCAAATTCTATCGTAACTCCTCAATCCCCAATGAATGTAACCTGGTCCTCCATACACACATTCAAGGTCCCCCACAATATGGCCCCAAGTTTACCTCTACAAATTGATCTCTTTGTAGCTAAGCCATACCCAAAAATGAACACTTATTATTCTTCTAATACTCCATGCTGCTTGTGCTATTCTTTCTCTTTCACCATGTCTTTACACACATGAAGCCTAACTATACTTAAAGCTCAAATGTCAAAGCTGAGTTTTTTGAATGCCCAAAGCTAGAACAGAAAATAATTCTCAATGTTCAGAAATTCTAAACATTTTGACATCTCTTGCAGTACATACCTTTGTTATATATTTTTGCAATTATATGTTATTTAACATATAATAAATTTATTTCATATAATAATTGTGATTTAAATGTACTTATCTAGTCATAATTATAACAGCCTGTCTTCAGATATTTGAAACTCATACTTGATCAATGCATTGTACTGAAAAGATTGAAAAAGTGAATAAACTCATGGATGGATTGTTGAATGATAATTTTCTCCTGGATAACTAGATCAATACCAAGAGAGCTAAGGGCAATTGGAAAGTTTCATGCAATTTTCAGTTGAAAAACTCTTTAAATAGAGAATGTAAATATTTAAAAGTACAAGAAAGAATTGACACTGATATACAGTCTTATTTGTAGAATAAAAAGGAAACACTAAACAGAAACAGAAATATAGGTAGTTGGGTAGTTGATAGCTAGCCTTGGTAGATGAGACCCAGATCTCATGAATCCCTTATCTTTTCATCCCTCCATATTCTATCCCTGAAATGACTTGTATCATCTACCTTCATTTTCCCTCTTATTACTTCAGTCCATGAATTACATTCTTTGATTTGTTACTTCCTCCCATTTTGGTAACTTTTCATTGACTGAAAAGGTACTGAAATACCAACAATTTCCTTATTATAAAACCTGTGCCTCCAGAATCAACTCCAAATGGATCAAAGACCTCGAAGTAAAAGCTGACACCCTGAAAACAGTACAGGAAGGGATAGGAGAAATTCTAGGGGCTCCTTGGCACCAGTTGAAATTTTTTTATTAAGTTTTTTTATTGTGAGAATACCGTACAGAGGGGTTACAATTACATGAGCAAGGAAATGAGTATATTCCTTGTTGCCTCTTCCTTTGTTTCCCCTTCCCCTCCCTTCACCCACGCCCCACCCCCGTCAAAGTTGTAAAGTTTGTTTTTCGACATAATGTCTTGTACATCTCATTGTTCCAATGGGTCCACTTGTATCCCTATTTAAACAATTTGTTTTTTCCCTTCTCTGCAAATTATACCAACATCAAATACAGTGAAAACAGGGGTTATACTGTGGGGGGGGGACATACAAAGCAACAAAAAAATCATCTTATAAATATGTTAGAAACAATAGCCAGAAAGAAAAACAATTTGAATCATTATCTTGGGGTTGATTTAGCCTAACAGCAACTTGTGTGACCGTTTCTGAAGAACCCAGAAAAACAACAAATCAAAGAAAGTTTGGACAAATGTGATTGCATGAAACTGCAGAGTTTCTGCACGGCAAAGGACATATCTAGCAAGATCAATAGAAAGCCTATGGACTGGGAGAAGATCTTCACTAGCCATACAACGGACAAGGGTCTCAAATCTAAAATATACCTGGAACTCAAAAAATTAAATCCCCCAACAACAAATCCTCAAAGAAACAACTGCCCAATAAATAAGTGGGCTAAAGGCTTAGAGAAACTTTTCTGAAGAGGAAAGAAGGTTGGCCAATAGACACATGAAGAAATGCTCAACCTCCCTAGCCATAAAAGAAATGCAAATCAAAACAACATTGAGATACCACCTCACCCCAGATACAATGGCTATAAACAAGAACTCTAATAACAACAGATGCTGGAGGGGATGTGGACAGAAGGGAACCTTATTTCATTGTTGGTGGGAGTGTAAACTTGTTCAACCACTTTGGAAAGTAGTATGGAGGTTCCTCAAAAGACTCCACATAGAGCTCCCCTATGACCCAGCAATCCACTTTTGGGCATTTACCCAAATGATCACAAACAAGACCATACTAAAGCTACCAGCACAACTATGTTTATTGCAGCATTATTTACCATAGCTAAGATATGGAACCAACCCAGATGCCCCTCAGTAGATGAATGGATCAAGAAAATGTGGTATATATACACAATGGAATTCTATGCCTCCATCAGAAAGAATACCATTGCCCCCTTTGTTAGGAAATGGAAAGACTTAGAAAAAAAATATTAAGTGAAGTAAGCCAGGCCCAAAGAAACATAGGTCCCATGGTTTCCCTTATTTGCAATTACTACTATATGTCTGAGTCAAGCAGAAAAGGTCAGATAAGGTGATGTTAGGGGAATGAACCTAAGATATGTATTCAAATGTTTTTTTCTTTCATGCAATTGTTTCTAACACATTTATAAGATTATTCTTTGTTGCTTTGTATGTCCCCCCCCACAGTATAACCCCTGTTTTCACTGTATTTGATGTTGGTATAATTGGTGGAGGGGAGGGGAAAAAACAAATCGTTTAAATAGGGATAAAGGTGGACCCATTGAAACAATGAGATGTACAAGGTTTTATGTCGAAAAATGAACTTTACAACTTTGGCAAGGGCGGGGAGGGGTGGAGTGGGGGGCGTGGGGGGGGGTGGAATGAAAGGGGAAGGGATGGTAAAGGGAAACAAAGGAAGAGGCAACAATGCTTGATAAGAAATGTACTCATTATCTTGCCCATGTAATTGTAACCCCTCTGTACAGTATTTTCTCAATAAAAAGAAAAAGAAAATTTATATATCCAAAATAAATAAATAAATAAATAAAACTAAAAACAGTGATAAGGGCTACAATTTTTTCCTGATCAGACTAATTCTATGGTGGGGCTTTGGACATTATTCCTGGAAGGGTATCCTTAAATACGTCTCTTCAACCATCCCAGTGATGCTGTGAGCTTCCTCATATGCATTTGCAAATGATTTTTCTTGTTTTAAACAGCTTGAGCAGGTTCCTTGAGTATATCTAAGAACCCTAACAGATATACTATCCTTATGTAGCCATACTCTAACAAACCTTTCATCTTGTTTATGCTGTAATGCCAGATTACTTACTCATGTTTCTGTACCTTTCCTATTGCATTTTTTTTCCTGCTTAACATTTATTTTATTATCCCCACTCTCTGGAATCTAGATAATTCCTATTACTCTTTAGAATATGGTATACAACACTTGGAATATATGTTCCAGGACACTTTTTTTCAGTGGCCTAAGTATTTTTTAATTTAATTTAATTTTGTTGTAAAGGTGCTGTACAGAGGGGTTACAGTTACATAAGTGAGTAATGACTACATTTTTTGTCATACATTGTTACCCTCTCCTTCGTTTTTCTCCCACTATCCCTCCCCCTTTCCTGCCCCCCACCAAAAGTTATACAGTTTATGTCCAACCTTGTGTCTTGTGAGTATCATTGATGCACTGGTTAACCCTTTATCCTTGTTTCACCATTTTGTTATCAAATCAGATAAACTTATATATAAGGCGCAGGGTACCAAAATAAAAAACAGTAAGTACAGGGGATAAACCAAAGAGAAAAAGAAAAAAAATAAAAAGAAAGAACTTGATACAGAACATTGATGACAACAAGGACAACAAGAACAACAATACAAACCTCTTGTTTCCATATCTTGGAGTTCATTTTGATTAGTATCATTTTATATGATAATATGTACATAGCTACTGGGCTATTGTGATCCTTGCTAGATCTATCCTAAACATATACTAATTATGACAAATGAGGGAAACCACAAAGCCTATGTTTCTTTGTGTCTGGCTTACTTCACGTCATATGATTTTTTCCCAAGTCTTGCCATTCTTTCTGATGGAAGCATAGTATTCCATTGTGTATATATACCACATTTTCTAGATCCATTCATCTACTGAGGGGCATGAGGGTTGGTCCCATATCACAGCTATGGTAAATAATGCTGCAGTGAACATAGTTGTGCTGGTAGCTTTAGTGTGGCCATGCTTGTGATCATTTGGGTAAATGTTCAGGAGTGGGATTGCTGGATTATAAGAGAGGTCTATGTGTAGTCTTTTTAGGAATCTCCATACACAGTGGTTAAACCAGGACTCCAATACTCTTGTCTACCTTTCTATCTTCCTTCAGCATAGTGGTCATAGACTCCTTCAAGGTTCTAGAGTTAGTTTTCTTCCAATAAAGTTGATATTCCTGAGGCAATTCTTGAATATATAGAATCTGGTATATTAAATTTCCAAAAAGTTTCTTTACTGTACAACAGCTTGACTTCATTGTTTTGTCAGGGCTTTAGTGGACAAAGTATACAATAAGCAAGATAGATAGACAATGTAAAGTAAGAGGTAGAAATTCTAAGAAAGGTACAAAAAGAAATGTCCAAAGTTAAAAAATGCAACATAAATTAAAAATGTTTTGATGAGATTATTCATAGATTGGTCACACTTGAGGAAGAATCTCTGAGCTTGAAGATGTCTCAATATAAAATGACAAAGCTGCAAAAAACAGAGGAAAAAGATTTTTAAAAGAAAGAACAACTAAAGAAGTTTGGTATACCTACAAAAGACATTACATTTTTATGATGGAAATCCCAAAATGAGATGAAAGAGAAAAAAGAAAACAAAAAATTGGAAAAATAATTGTTGATATTTCTCCTTCAAATAATATCTGACATGAAAATACAGATTCAGAAAACTCAGAGAACACTGCATATGACAGATGAAAAAATAAATCTCCCCCCTCCAAACAACAATAAAACATTACAAGCAGAAGAAAAAATTTGTATGTACAGATTGTTTTCAAGTTACAGAAAATCAAAGATAAAATACTACAAAAAGTCCAAGAGAAAAATCTACCTTACCTAAGGAGCAAAAATAAGAATTACATACAAGCTGGGTGCTGGAGGCTCACGCTTGTAATCCCAGTTACTCAAGAGTCTGAGGATTGTGGTTGGAAGTCAGCCTGACTCTTATCTCCAATTAAGTACAAAAAACCAAAAGTGGAGCTATGGCTCAAGTGATAGAGAGCTCCACTTGAGCAAAGCACCTCAGAAACAGCACCTGGTCCTGAGTTCAAGCGCCAAGCCCAGCATATGCAAAAGAAGAATTACATCGAAATTCTCCTCAGAAACCACACAATGAAGAAGAGAGTGAAAAAAGTGAAATGTGAACTAAGCTACTGAAGAATTTCTTACAGAAAAGGCAGAGAAGTGTACACATTATTGTACTCATTGCTTACTAAAATAATTTACCATTGTATTTGCTACAGATCTTTTTCATTCCTTTTATAGCTACATGATACTCTATTTGGTGAGGACCTCTATATTTTATTGAATCAATATCCTTTATGTGAGCATTTATTTAGTTTCTAATATTTTTAGTATGAATTAAATTGGGGGGGTATTTTGGGAGGTGTAGTTTCAGAGTTAATTCCTAGAGTAGAATTGCCGGTATTATAATTTTTGTAGAATAATAATAAATAATGCAAAATCACTCCTCAAGTCATAGGAGTTGTATCATTTTATATTCAAATTAGTGATGTATGTGAGTATTTTATGTATAGATTCTCCAATAGTGTTTTATAAAGCTTTTGAACTTTTGAAAATTTGACAGATTAGAAATGGAATCTGTTTTAATTTACATTTCTTTTATTACTAGTGAGATTGAACATCATTTCATATATTCAAGGGCAATTTTTATCATTTTAAGATAATTCAATCATGGTCAGGCACTGTGGTTCACAGCTTTAATCTAAGTTGTAAGGTTGAGATTGGAAGGATTGCTGTTTGTGGCTAACCTGGTCAAAAAATTAACAAGACTTTACCTCAATCAATAAAAAGCTAGGTATGATTGTGCATGCCTGCCATCCAAGTTTATAGGAGGCATAAATAGGAGGGTCAAAGTCCAGTGTGGCCTGGGAAAAATCGAAAGAATTTATTTGAGAAATAATTAAAGAATAAAAGTTTTGGATTGCCACTCAATTGGTAGAGTATCTGCCAGATTATGTTTGCATTGTCTTAGTGATTTTCCCATCTGAATTTATAGTTGATATTAGCCCATAATTCTAATCTCCTCTGATACCTTCCAGGTATATAAAATGAGAAAAATAAGACAAATAGTGCCTTTTAAATACTGTGGCACAATTTGGATAACTATTCTCTCCTTTGAATGTTTGTTTGCCCCTAACGCCACTCAGGTGTTAAGCATTTTTTAATGTACTATATATTTGACTTCTGTTTTCTTTTACAAATATTGGTCTGTTCTTCCCACATCTTGGAGCTGAGTTATGTCAATTCAGTTACACATTCTGTCTAGGCGTTCAGTTTAATTTATATGAGCTTCTATTCAGTCTTATAATTTTACCATTCTATCTGTATTTGTAGTTTTACTCTTTTGCTTTCTAACATTCATTTGCCTTGTCGTTTATTGTTCTTGATCATACTTTTAAAGTTTAATTAATTTTATTTAGAAAGTTTACATATGTTTTCAAGTGTGCAGAAGATTTTTATTAACAGAAAGAAGCTATTCATGGGGCTTGTAGGGGCCAGAATAGAATAGATAAGGAAAAATAAGAGATAAAGAAGATAAATTATGATTATGCAGACAGCTTGCAAAATCAAAACAAGGAAAAGGGCAAATTGAGAGTTTGAAAGCCTTATGAAGTAATAAAGGCTGTGGAAAATCACCGAGTCACACAACTCAGGAATAAAGAAAGCAAAGAGCCCCACAAAGGTGAGATTCTGTTTCCCATGGAGCAGACAGGAAAATGAAGAAATTGAGCTACATAGAAGGCATTGCCAGGTGAAGCACCAATCAGCTGGTGGAAGGGGAGTGTCTGTAGGTTCACAAGTCAATGAATAAATTGAAAAGGAGAAATGTGAAAGTGTATGGAGAAGTAGGTAAGCAGTGAAAATGTTGGCAGTGCTGGTAAATTAAAAATTCATGCTACTTACATTTATATTTTTTCCATAGCCAGAATGAAATCAGTGATTTTGAATATTTGAGAATAAAGAGTAGTATTTAGTATAATATAATAAAATGTTGTACATATATAGCTAATTTTATACATACAGCAACTCTATGTAATACACAAAATATGTATATGTATATAAAACATATCAGTGTATTATATAATACATAATAGTACTATATATTATATTTTCAATGTATACATTATAATAGTATAATTTTTATTTAGTATTATATATTTATATTACTTTTAATTTTGACAGTTTTTTCTACAATATTATTCCACAAATATTATCATCTTGGTGCAATAACATAATGAGTATAGGTAATTGAGTTTTAGTCACATATCCTGTAAAGTGACAGAATTGGGAAATGAGCCTGAGTCTATATTAACCTATAGACTATATGTTCCATATTGTGTTGTTTTTGAACTTTATTTTTTCTTAGAAGCTGTTTGTATAGTAGATTCTTCTTTTGTAGTTCAGAAATATCTTAATCATTTTGTTGAATTCTAAGTATATAAGTATATAAACTGAGCGGGGTACTCAATACAATTATGTGTTTTGATCAATGTTTCTGGTATGTATGTCTTTGTGATGCATGGAAGAAATTCTTAATCTGCCACATTATTTGTTCTACTCAGATGCCATAAAGTCCCAATATGTGAGCAATGTTTATATGTACTGTTGGCTGGTAAGCATCAGTGACAAAAAGAAAAGCAGAGGGCACGTAGGTAGATCCATTTTTGTCATAACCAATTTCTGACTTCTGATTCTTTACCATAGATTTATAGAGGTAGTTGGGCAGAAACTTTTAATTTAAAAGTCTTGAGTAAAACAGAAATGGGATTAAAAATCCCTTTTGAATTAAGATCATTCAAATACCTTGTCATCAGGTCAGGACAGTTGCAAAGGAAGATTCCCATTGCATACTCATTCATCAAAATACAGAATTTCCATTTCAAGTAGTTGTTACTGCCTGCACAGAAAGGAAGTGTGCAGCTGGAGAGTCAGACCTCCAGTGTTTAACTGTGAGGAAAAGCCCTGTATTACATTCAAAACATGGTATCCATGGCAACTTTCCCAGCAGCTTTTTAACTTTTCAACTTAGCAAAAGATGGTTTCTTTAGTTGGCTTTCAATTTTCTTTCTCTGCATTTTTGGTTTGTAGTCATAATCATTACTGACTCATGTAGCCTTATTATTTATGACACAAGAAAAATATTGAATGATCATATTAGATTGTCATTAGTATTTTCTTTAAATCAAGGGTGAGTACATAGTACAAAAACTTCATTATGCAGATTCCTGTCATTAACAGTCCTCAAGCATTGTGATTGGCAAGGCTAGACAAAAGCTCATGCGTATTTTAGTTTAAAAAAAGAAGCAAAAGGTTTGCAAAGGAGATATGATTGGAATTGCCTTCATATACATGTAAACAATTGTTATACTCACTGCAGCTATAGAATAGTATGGATGGGAAATTGTAATTGATTTATTTTCCTGTTTAACTGCAACTTAAGCAGAAAATATTTATATTTTTAATCTATATTATAAATTCCTCTGAAAGTTGACAGTTTACATTCTTGCTTCAGCCATAGTCCTTTCTTTCTTTGATGCCAGAGAATCTGGCGATTCCTGAGGCTCATGACTCTGAAAGTCAGTGATCTTGCTGTGGAATTACATGTGTTGCTGCCCAGATGGAAGATGTAGAAGAAGTATATTCTCAAAGTTTCTTTTGTTTTGAAAATAAATCTCTGATAATCAGATTATTTTTATCTGAGGCAAAAGTTGTTTATTTACAGCAATACAACAAGCTAGTTTATAGCATAGGCTCAAGGCAGGTGCTGGTGGCTCATGCCTATAATCCTAGCTACTCAAGAGGCTGAGACTTGAAGATCATGGTTCAAATCATTCTGGGCAGACAAATCTATGAGATTCTTATCTCCAATTAACCACCCAAAAGCCAGAAGTGGGGCTGTGATTCCAGTGTCAGAGTGCTAGCCTTGAGCAGAAAAACCCAGGACAGCATCCAGGCCCTTAGTTCAAACTGCATGTGCAACAACAAAAAATGGCACAGGCTTTGGAGTCAGTCTATTTTAGTTGAAATATAGACTATGTGTTTTACTAATCCTATAATTTTGAGCAAGGTACCCAATCTCTCCAAGTCTCGGTTTTCACATCGGTAAAATGGAATGAACCATTGAACTTGCTTCAAAAGGTAATTGTGAGAACGGATGGGACAATTCATACAAATGACTTGTAACAGTGCCTGCCTTATCTATAGGAAGTACTCAATAAGTATTGGCTTTTATTATTTTTCAGAAAGATGGGCAGCCAAGAAGAAATCTTTTTTTTTTTTATTATTGTGAAAATACCGTACAGAGGGGTTACAATTACATGGGCAAGATAATGAGCGCATTTCTTATTAAGCATTGTTGCCAACTCCTTTGTTTCCCCTTCCCATCCCTTCCCATCTTCCCGCCCCCCCTCCCCGTCCCCCCATTCCCCGCCCCGTGCCCTCCGTCCCCCCTACCCCCGCCAAAGTTGTAAAGTTCGTTTTTCGACATAACGACTTATACATCTCATTGTTGCAATGGGTCCACCTGTATCCCTATTTAAATGATTTGTTTTTTCCCTTCCCCTCCACAAATTATACCAACATCAAATACAGTGAAAACAGGCGTTATATCGTGAGGGAGGGACATACAAAGCAACAAAGAAATCATCTTAAAAATATGTTAGAAACAATCGCGTGAAAGAAAAAAACGTTTGAATACTTATCTTGGGGTTCATTTCACCTGACATCAACTTATCTAACCATTTCTGCTTGTCTCAGACATATGCAACCCAGATAGCCCTCAGTAGATGAATGGATCAAGAAAATGTGGTATATATACACAACGGAACTCTATGTCTCCATTAGAAAGAATGACATTACCCCATTTGTTAGGAAATGGAAAGACTTGGAAAAAATTATATTAAGTGAAGTAAGCCAGGCCCAAAGAAACATAGGTCCCATGGTTTTCCTTATTTGCAAGAAGAATTCTTCTTCTTAATCCAAAAACCCTCATATCTCAGTTCACCGTAATTATAATTATACTGAGCAATTCGTTCTGCATTGTGTGGAGGCAGGTCCTTCACTAAGATAAAAAAATTTTTTTTTCTCAACATCCTCTTCACTTGAAAGCCATAAAAATGCATGTCTTTAAAAATATTGTGTACTTCAGATTTTCCACTACTTCAGCCCTGCCTGTAATAACTCACAATAATGAAGCTATATTGCGCATGGCTTTAGCCTTCAAATAGGTGTGAACTCCCAAACAATTTCAGAAAAATAGAGGTAGTTTTTATATCCATTTTTGTCTGTCTCATTTCTGCTTTTTACTGCTTACAAGATTCTCTCCATTTTATACAGAATGTATTTGTTCCTCATATAGTTGTAGTTGTTTTGACATTTGCCTGTTTTGCCTTTCAATCACCTGAACCCTAAACTCACTTCCTTAGAAATTCATTTCATAAAGAGTTGTATAATTAAAATAAACATTAGTTTCCACATATACATTAATAGAATCATTTTGAACTTTCACAATTCTGTTGAAAAGTGAGTCTCCCCAAGACATGGGGAGAAATGTGACTAGAATTTAATGTGCAGAATAAGGCACAACAGAAAATTCTACCTTTGAAACACTAGTATTTGGGGAGCTTTGTATGTCATTCTCTTCTAATCCACCCTTAGGTAGAGTTTCTATGGAATCAGACTAACTCATTTACCCTCTCCCTTTTACACTTAACTGCTAATCCAGTCCCTCACCTCTACCCCACTCCTCCTCCAGACTCAAACCACCTTTCCCACTTTGGCCTCCTCTCCTTTGTCTCCCATGTCTCCCTCTATGCCTAATTTTTAAGAGCTTGAAAAATGTGTGCTTTACTGGATGTGTGTCCCTTTGTCCCTTTGTTCTGCCTGTGAGTGCGCACATGTCTCTGTAGCTGCTGAGGTCTGTTTATCATTGTACATACATGGGCGGTGACAGTGTGTTTCCTCTTGAAGAAGAGGGGCTTGTGTATATATGATCTTTCAATAGCCATATAAGAATATCTTCAAACTCTGGTCCCTTCCTTCCAGGAGAGAGCTACCTTAAGTTTTCACATCAAATTTACACAGAAAGAGGCTCTGTCTCTGAGAGAAAAGTGCAGTCTTGGGTTTCCCCCACTCTTCTTTCTTCCTTTTTGTCTGTTTGGAGAGCACTGGCACCTGGGAACTTGCCCTTTAGCTCTCTCCCTTTCCCTACTCATTTCCATCCCCAGCAACATCTAAAGGCAAAGGGGGTGGTGCACAGACATGAGGACACAACCAATCATTGGGTTGGGAAAAATATACAAGTTCATGAAATGCTGGCTCAGATACTGTTCCTGGATGTGTGGATGAATCTGTCTTTTCTGTGTATTAAATGGACAGATTAGCAGTATTAAGCAATAGTATATTGATGAGACCTTTGATTAAGAAGTGAAATGCTACCAAACTCAAAGCATGCTTTGAATATTTAGGAGTGTTTGTTTGTTTGATTATAGTGAAATCTCTCCCCAGGATTTGTTATAATTGGGCAAAGCACAGACTCCTCCAAGAGGGAAGCTTACCTCTTAGTAACCACTCAGTGCCACTCTTACATCTCTTACATCTCATGCCGTGAATTTTGACAACTTTGCACAGCCACACTGGAGAGTCTTACCACAGATACCTCTATTTCACTGAGAAGAGGGAGATCAGGATTCTAGTTCTTTTTCTTCAATTAACCTAATGTGTATCATAAAGACATATGACTTTACTTACTCCATCTACATAGGACCTTTTTATAGGCTTACTTGTTACTTACTAATGAAGTACCTAAATTTCTGTACATTTTATTTATTTGGTTGTGTAATTACTATTGAGTTTTGACAATTCTTCATATACTATCAATTTAAGTCCTTTATTAGGTATATGCTTTGCAAATATTTTCTCCAGATCTTTGGCTTGTCTTTTTGTTCTTCTAAAAGTATCTTCTTTTTTAAACAAAGGAGTTGCCATTTCACAAAGCAGTTTATGAATACAACAATGTATCCTCACCAATGTCACAACCCCTTCTTTTTCTTTCTCTTTTCTTTTTTGTACATTTTTTATTGTAAAAAATGCTGTACAGAGGGGTTACAGTCATATGAGCAAGGTAATGAGTACATTTCCTATTGAGCATTGTTGCCTCCTCCTTTGTTTTCCCCCTACCATCACTTCCCTCCCACCTTCACAACTACCTCCAACCGCCGGCATGGGGGAAGAACATACAAAGCAACAAAAAAATCACATGGTACATTATAAATATGTTAGAAACAATAGCAAGAAAGAAAAAAGTTATTTGTGTCCCTATCTTGGGGTTCATTTCCCTTAACTCATCTTATATGGTCATATGTACATAGCTTTTGGCCTTTTCTGCTTGTCCTACAATGTACTAGTTATTGCAAATAAGGGAAACCATGGGACCTATGTTTCTTTGGGCCTGGCTTATTTCACTTAATGTAATTTTTCCCAAGTCTTTCCATTTCCTAACAAATGGGGCGATGTCATTCTTTCTAATGGAGGCATAGAATTCCATTTTGTGTGTGTGTGTGTGTGTGTGTGTGTGTGTGTGTGTGTGTGTGTGTGTATCACATTTTCTTTTTTTTTCTTTTTTTTTTGGGGGGGGGGTCCGGTCGTGGAGCCTGGGCACTGTCCCTCAGCTCTTCAGCTCAAGGCTAGCACTCTACCACTTGAGCCACAGCGCCACTTCCAGCTTTTTTCTTTTTGCTTATGTGGTGCTGAGGAATCAAACCCAGAGCCTCAGGCATGCAAGGCAAGCGCTCTACCACTGAGCCACCTTCCCAGCCCCATGTATCACGTTTTCTTGATCTATTCATCTACTGAGGGGCATCTGGGTTGGTTCCATATCTTAGCTATGGTAAATAATGCTGCAATAAACATAGTTGTGCTGGCAGCTTTAGTATGGTCTTGTTTGTGATCATTTGGGTAAATGCCTAAAAGTGGGATTGCTGGGTCATAAGGGAGCTGTATGTGGAGTCTTTTGAGGAACCTCTATATTGCTTTCCAAAGTGGTTGAACAAGTTTATACTCCTACCAACAATGCAGTAGGGTTCCCTTCTGGCCACATCCCCTCCAGCATCTGTTGTTATTATAGTTCTTGATTATAGCCATTCTTTTGTCGGGCATGGGGCTTGAACTCTGGGCCTGAGCGCTGTCCCTGTGCTCTTCAGCTCAAGGTTAGCACTCTACCACTTGAGCTACAACGCCACTTCTGGTTTTCTGGTGGTTTATTGGAGATAAGTGTTTCACAGAATTTCCTGCCTGGGCTGCTTTGAACCATGATCCTCAGATCTCAGCCTCCTGAGTAGCTAGGATTACAGGCATGAACCACCTGGCTGATTATAGCCATTCTAATTGTTTAGATTTGCATTTCTTTTATGGCTAGAGAGGTTGAGCATTTCTTCCTTCATATGTCTATTGACCATTCTTCTTTCCTCTTCAGAGAAGTTTCTCTGTAAGTCTTTTGCCCACTTATTTATTGGGCAGTTGTTTCTTTGAGGACTTGTTGTTGAGGGATTTAATTTTTTGAGTTCCAAGTATACTTTACATTTGAGACCCTTGTGTGTTGTATGGCTAGGGAAGATCTTCTTGAAATTCATGGGCTTTCTATTGATTTTGCTAGCTATGTGCTTTGCCATGCAGAAGCTCTGCAGCTTCATGCAATCCCATTTGTGCAACCTTTCTTTGATTTGTTGTGTTTCTGGGTCTCTATTAAGAAAACTTCAGCCTGTTCCAAGAAGACCTAGGGTTTCTCCTATTCCATCCTGTAATGTTTTCAGGGTGTCTGCTTTGATTATATATCACCCAGCACCAGAATCAACTCCAAATGGATCAAAGACCTGGGAGTCAAAGCAGACACCCAATGTCACCTCTTTTAACATTCTCACCAATTCATCCCAATCCATTTCTTTCCTCACTTTTCTTAATGTATGTATTGAATTCTTGACTGTGTTCTCCCCCTTTCTCTTCTTCATTGCCTACTGCTCTCTCTTTAGTCCCACCATACCCCTTTTGAGTACCTGCTACCTGGTGTTTATTTTGGTGAAGTTTGACTTAGCCTTTCTAAGGAATTTTAGTATTTGAATTCTCCCTTGAATCTTTCATAGTTCAGATGATACATTTATAAATACTCCTAAGAGTATCTTCAAAGAGTAGCTATTAATTTGCTTGGAGCCAACTTTCTTTCTTTTGCACATTACACTTTTTGTATAATATCTGAAAAACATTTTCTAGATCTACCTGTGAATTTCTGCTTAAGTTTTTAACAACTTTTTTAGCAGGACAAAAAGTCCAAGTTTGTAACATTTTCCAGTATAGATGATCATCAAGTTACCAACTTGATGTCACTGAATAAGAACCTGATAATAGATGGTATCATAACATGCCTATATATACTATTCCACTATAGAGATGAAATATGAATAATAATCTCAAGAGCATAGACAAATTTGTGCAGGAAAAACATAAAAATGGTGATATTTTGTTATCTTTCTTTGGTCAGTCGTGGAGCTTGAATTCAGGGCCTGGGTGCTGTCCCTGTTTTGTTTTGTTTTTTTTTTGGTCGGTCGTGGGGCTTGAACTCTGGGCCTGGGCGCTGTCCCTCAGCTCTTCAGCTCAAGGCAAGCGCTCTACCACTTGAGCTACAGCGCCACTTCCGGTTTTCTGGTGGTTTATTGGAGATAGGAGTCTCACGGTCTTTCCTGCCCGGGCTGGCTTTGAACCACGATCCTCAGATCTCAGCCTCCTGAGTAGCTAGGATTACAGGCGTGAGCCACCAGCGCCCGGCCCTGGTTTTTTTTTTTTTTTTTATGCTCAAGGCTAGTGGTCTACCACTTCAGTTATAGTTATTGTTTGGGACTTCAGAGTCATATATGTGAAAGTACAAACACAATTTCTGTTATTTATTGACCATATGACTTTTGGAAACATCATTTTATGTTTACTTTTTTTAAATTGTAATACAGGGGTAGAGGTGCTTGCCTCAAAAGATAATGATGAGGACAGAATAAGTGTCTGGCATGCATTCGGTGGTCAATAAATGTTTGCTCATTTTTATTTTAATACTCAATAGGAGAGAATTATTAAGCTATTCCTGAGTTTCTTCTTGTTAATCCACATAATTATTAGAGTTTTTCCAAGAAGTGTCTCAATTAGAAGATTAAACAATGCCCTTTTCTACCTTAACTACCAAAGGAATCTGCTGCCTGTTATTTGTCTCAGCTGAAGGTTAGGATCACGAGCATTTCTGGAGATGATACTGAATTGTTGTTCACTAGGTTAGTTGTTTTGCTACACTAATCTGAGTCTGACCTTAGGCCTTTCCTGACTGTAGTTAAGATCATGAGTGTCAAGCATTACCTCATTCAAGTACAGTTACTTCCTCAGCTTAGCCTTCCAGGCAGCACACAGCTGGAGTGCCTTCCTGACTTTTTCAATCTGTGGATCTTTTCCAATAGTAAAAGCTCTGATGGGTCACCTGCACTTCCAAGTCTCACTTGCCACAGGCAAGAAATAAAACCGAAATTTCTTTTTTTTAATTTTTATTTATTTTTTATTGTGAAAATACTGTACAGAGGGGTTACAATTACATGGGTAACATAATGAGTACATTTCTTATCAAGCATTGTAGCCTCCTCCTTTGTTTCCCCTTCCCATCCCCAAACCTAAATTTCTTAAAACTAATGGAAATCTGGCACTACTTTAAATGAGACACCAATGAGATGATGTCTGGTTTAAATGTCATAAGCAAATTATTTTTTCATGCTAGGAACCAAAGTATAGAAGATAAAAGAGATCATCTATGGACCTGTTTGATATGACCTTTGGAGACTCTCAACAGTTTCTTTTGGAGACCTCATCCTGGGAAGTGTTGCTGTCCAAGAATGTTTCATGCTCAGCTGATTATGTAGTAAATGCAGATTTAAATTGTCATTTTTTCTTAGAGAGACACCAGGGAATAATAGAAACATCACTGACTTTGAATTCAGGCTGTTTTGGAATTGAAGCTTTCTGTGATAATAACTACTTATGGTTAATTTCAGGAAGTTTTCTTAACCTGTCTGTTCTTCAGTTGTGTTCTTTATAATCTTGATATGTGCTCCATAAGATTCTTGTGAAAGTTGAATACAATAAGTTAACTAAAATAATCCATTTTTATAGGCAGGATGGAATTCATAGATAGCCATCTAATTAATGACTTTCTTTTTTTTCTCTCAGTTGTGGGTCTTGAACTCTGGGCTTGGGTGCTATCCCTGCTATCTTCAGCTCAAGGTGAGTGCTCTACCACTTGAGCCACAGCACCACTTCCAGTTTTCTAGTGGTTTATTGGAGATAAGAGTCTCACAGACCTTCCTGCCTGGGCTGGCTTTGAACCGTGATCCTCAGATCTCAGCCTCCTGAGTAGCTAGGATTACAGTTGTGAGCCACCAGTGCCAGGCTAACTTTCATTTTATTATAAAGAAATAAACAAAACAACACAACAATTACACTTAGAAATTTCAGAGGAAAAATGTGACCAACAATAGTATTTCTAGGCATTTTAAAACATTCTACTCCCTTTGGATACACAATAATACTTCACAGAAACCATTGCATTGATACAGTTGCCATATCTTTCACCTCTTGCTTTTGTGGCATATTTAAAATCTGTTGAATTCTACTCTTGGATCACCCTCTTTACCCATTTTTCAACTTCTATAAAAAGTAATCCTGTGTAGTCTGGAGAAAACCATACTTTGACAAATTAGTGTCATGGGTAATTTGTATTTTGCAATCACAGGTGATTCTCTTGTTCAAATCTCATAGTAACAGTTCTGAATCTTTTTCTTTTTTTTGGGGGGGTTGTCCGGTTGTGGGGCCTGAACTTTGGGCCTGGGCGCTGTCCCTCAGCTCTTCAGCTCAAGGCTAGCACTCTACCACTTGAGCCACAGCGCCACTTTTGGCTTTTTTCTTTTTGCTTATGTGTTGCTGAGGAATCAAACCCAGGGCCCTATGCATGCAAGGCAAGCGCTCTACCACTGAGCCACCTTCCCAGTCCCTCTGAAGCTTTGACCTTCCAACTCTCTTTAGCTTACTCGAACTCTTATTTCATAGAGACTATTGAAGCTATTACAGATAGACTTTCTCAACTTTTCATACCAAACAAATGGTCTTTATCTGAACTCACTCCTATTTCCCTCCCTCTATTCTTAGAAACTTTCCTTCTCCTGCACAAGTTTAGTATATCTTCTTGTCTCTGGTGCCTGTCTCTTAACGTTTCCTCAGAACCTTGCTCTATCACTTACTCTTTCCCTCCTTTGTATCTTTATTATAACTTACTCATTTACATTGATATATTAAAAAGTCTGAATTTCTTTCATGCTGAAAAGCCATTAATCTTCTCTGGATCTTGTCCCAGCATCAAGATATTATACTTTCTTTCCCCTTTCCTTCTTCCATTAGCCTCTTAAATAGTGAGCCACTTTACTGTCTCCAATTCCTTCTTTTTTTAAAATAAGTTTTTTTTTATTGTGAAAATACTGTACAGAGGGTTACAGTTACATGAACAAGACAACCAGTACATTTATTATCAAGCATTGTTGCCTCCTCCTTTGTCTTTCACCTACCATTCCTTCCCTCCCACCTGCTCAACTACACTCCCAGTCACCCCTCCCAGCACCGCCCCCCACCCTCACCTAATTGTAAAGTTCATTTTTCAACATAGCTTTCTTGTACATCTCATTGTTGCAATAGGTAAAACTGTAACCCTATTTAAACAATTTGTTTTTTCCCTTCCCCTACCTAAATTATAACAACATCAAATACAGTGAAAATAGGGGTTATACCGTAAGGGAGGGACATACAAACAACACTGAGATTCTACCTCACCCCAGTTAGAATGGCTATAATCAAGAACTCTAATTAAACAACAGGTGCTGGAGGGGATGTGGCCAGAAGGGAACCTTACTTCATTGTTGGTGGGAGTGTAAACTTGTTCAACCACTTTGGAAAGTAGTATGGAGGTTCCTCAAAAGACTCCACATACAGCTCCCCTATGACCCAGCAATCCCACTTTTGGGCATTTACACAAATGATCAGAAACAACACCATGCTAAAGCTACTAGCACAACTATGTTTATTGCAGCATTATTTACCATAGCTAAGATATTGAACCAACCCAGATGCCCCTCAGTTGATGAATGGATCAAATAAATGTGGTATATATACACAATAGAATTCTATGCCTCCATCAGAAAGAATACCATTGCCCCCTTTGTTAGGAAATGGAAAGACTTGGAAAAAATTATATTAAGTGAAGTAAGCCAGGCCCAAAGAAACATAGGTCCTATGGTTTCCCTTATTTGCAATAACTAGTATATGTCTGAGACAAACAGAAACTGTCAGACAAGTTGGTGTTAGGCGAAATGAGCCCCAAGATAAGGGTTCAAATGTTTTTTTATTTCTTGCTATTGTTTCCAACATATTTATAAGATGATTTCTTTGTTGCTTTGTATGTACCTCCCCCAGGGCATAAGCCCTGCTTTCACTGTATTTGATGTTGATATAATTTGTGGAGGGGAAGGGAAAAAACAAGCTGTTTAAATAGAGATACAGGTGGACCCATTGCAACAATAAGATGTACAAGACTTTATGTTGAAAAACGAACTTTACAACTTTGGTGGAGTGTGGGGGTGGAGGGGGTGGGGGAGTGGTAGGGGATGTGGGGGTGGGGTGGGGGTGGAGAGGGGAAGGGATGGTATGGGGAAACAAAGGAAGAGGCAACAATGCTTGATAAGAAATGTACTCACTATCTTGCCCATGTAATTGTAACCCTCTGTATGGTATTTTCACAATAATAATAAAAAAAAGACTCCACATAGAGCTCCCTTATGACCCAGCAATCCCACTTTTAGGCATTTACCCAAATGATCACAAACAAGACCATACTAAAGCTACCAGCACAACTATGTTTATTGCAGCATTATTTACCATAGCTAAGATATGGAACCAACCCAGATGCCCCTCAGTAGATGAATGAATATATATATATATATATATATATATATATATATATATATATATATATATATATGAATTCTATGCCTCCATTAGAAAGAATGACATTGCCCCATTTGTCAGGAAATGGAAAGACTTGGAAAAAAATTACATTAAGTGAAGTAAGCCAGGCCCAAAGAAACATAGGTCCCATGGTTTCCCTTATTTGCAATAACTAGTATATGTCTGGGATAAGTAGAAAAGGTCAGATAAGATGAGGTTAAGTGAAATGAACCCCAAGATAGGGACACAAGTGGTTTCTTTCTTTCTTTCTTTCTTTTTCTTGCTTGTTTGTAATGTATTTATAAGATACTATGTGATTTTTTTGTTGCTTTGTATGTCCAATTCCTTCTTCATGAGCCTTTTTTTCTTTAGACCATTAGAAAGTAACCACTGTCCATTCCTGAGCCCTCATTGAAACTTCTTTTACACAAGACACTATATTACCTCCTATTTGCCAGAGCCATTGGACCGTTATCACTTTGGATATATTTGGAATTGTTGAAGAATTTAGCTTGGAACTCTTGTATTTTGGCTCCTAATACACTGTATTTTTCTTACTTTCTTGAGAGTTCCTCCCCATGCTTTTTTTTGCTAGATTCCCTTTATATTTGTTAATTAACTGATTAGCTAATTAATTAATTACATTGCTAGGGATGTAATTCAGAGTCCTGTGTTTTCCAGACAAGTTCTCTACCATAAATCTACATCGTCAGCCCTTTAATTGTAGTTTTCCCTAAAGCATAATCCTGACTTTTACCCACCTCAGTATATACAGCATGCCTGAGTCATTTATGTTCAAGATAGTAAAAATGATTAAATAGTAAACATCATGAGGCAGCTTTCTCTATCATGTTTCAATTTCCTGCTAGACATTCTACAGAGACTTTAAAGGTAACTGGATAAGGAAGAAACTCATCTTACCCCTAAACTTACCCCTGTTTCTCTAATGGGAAATTGGAGCTTGAGAATGGAAAATTGCTGAGCAGAAGTCAAAAGTATTAGAACAAAACTTGTCCACATTAGTAGCTCTAAAGCCCAATTAGTTGTTGTATTTCACACATCAAATACAGTCTTCATTTAAAAAATCAACACTGATACTCACAAGAGAATATGTTGGAAAAGAACTGTACAACTTGGTGGGAGATGGAGGGGAGGGAAAGTGGGAGAAAAATGAGGGAGAATGTAACAAATTTGACAAGAAATGTACTGACTACCTCACATATGTAACTGTAATCCCTTTGTACATAACCTTGACAATAAAATTAACTAATTAAAAAAAAAAAGAAATAAAGAAAAATAATTACTTCTGCTACTTTTTAAAATCTTCATTCTGGGTCCAATTTTAATAAAATCTTAGCAACTTCTGGAAGAAACTAGAGCCATATTTTGAGCCAATATAGACTTGTCATTTGGATCCAATAATTGATTATCATATTTGCAGATAATACCACCACTCTTTGCTCCTTCCCCCAGTCTCCATTTCCTTCCTCATTAGACAAGGATAAGAAAGGAAGTGAAACACAAATCTCTACATTTACTTAATTATCAAGAGCTCTGATAAAACTTGTAATTAGGAAAGAGGTAGAAATTAATTGCTAAAAGTGAATTGTAGGGCTTACCTGGAGAATTAGACTTAATCCATACTTTACCTTTTCCCTGTGACCTTGGTTAATTTAGAATTGATTGTCCCACACAGTGTTCTTTTCTGAAGTAGGTAGCTGTCATAAGGGTGTATAGTGTTACCACTCTTTTATTAGCCAAGAAAACATTTCTCTGAGGAACTATTCAGGACTGGGAGGAAAGTATTAATATAGTAGTGGAGGACAAATCTTATTTCAAAATTATCTTTAGTGATTGTTTTGGAAAATAAAATTAATTCCAGTACATATTTAGAATATTTATACCAAGTGTAAAAGGAAAGTAGTCTTGAAATTTACATACAAAAAATTGGTGGACTGGGGCTTTCTACAGTCTTTGTACAGGCTTTCTATTTTTGGAGAAGTGGCTGAACAATGTCATGTGACTATTCAGAAGCATAATTACTAGACACCAGAATGGAAACTCTCAAGATATCTCCCTGATAGGTCTCCTCAAACAAAGCTAGAAAATAGGGTTGATTTCCATTAGCAAACTCCTTGAGCTCACCAAGCCATTTCTTTACATCCTTGGCAACTCACTCATATAGAATTGAGTTTTTCTAATAAATATCTCATTTGGACTTTGTGTGCCAAGGGATGGCTAGACTTTCAAGTTTGTTTTCCTAATCCATGATATTGTTTCTCACATCTCATGTTGAAAAAGAAAATCAGGTAGTAAGATGATAAGTATCATGAAGGAGGCCCAAAGAAATACAGATGTTCATGACTGACTGAAAGGAAAAGGCTAAGTGACTTAATGTCTTTAATTATCTTAAAGAAATTTTGAATGAAGTACAAATATTGTGTTTTGGAAATTATGCTAATGAGAAGAACTTTCTATCTGTCATCAGTCTATGAATTTATTTGAGATTTTTCTTGGTACTAGAGGTTGAACTTAGGGCTTTGTGTTTGCATGTGATCATTAGATCTGTAGTAATCTGCTGCTTCAGCAATGGGCTTATCACCAAATAAAAATACATTTAAAGTAGTGACATTTCAAAACAAAGACATGCTTTAACTCCAATATGAAAAGCTCGGTGCTTTCCAAAGAAATAATGACAGTTGCTGAAACCATTTTAAAAAGTTAAGTGAAATGTGCCGGTGGCTCATACTTTTAATCCGAGCTACTCAGAAGGCTGAGATCTGAGGATCATGGTTCAAAGTCAGCCTGGGCAAGAAAGTCTGTGAGACTCATCTCCAGTTCATCACAAAAAAAGCCATAAGTGGTGCTATAGCTCAAGTGGGAGAGTGATAGCCTTGAGTAAAAGGAGCTTAGCGACAACACCCAGACCCAAAGTTCAAGGCCCAGGACTAGAAAGAAGAAAAGTTAAATGCAGTCAACAATGCCTTAGGGTTTCACTGGGTATCAGTGAAAGGTCTAAGGCTTGGATAGGAAAAAAAGAGACAGAGAGAAAACAAAACAAAGTTGAAAATAACAGCATGCCGCGGACCGGGTTCTGTCGGGACGACGGAGGATACCTAGGGGAGGAACCTGGAATAGGATGGGGAGATGGCAAACAGACAACTCACACACATTAGGAGTGGATGCTGAGTGCGATTTAATGCAGAGGATAGCAAACTTTTATAACAGAAGTCTCATGAGAAAGGGCAAAAGGTTACACAATCTTGCTGCAGGGCTTCTTTCTTGGGTGGTCACCAGCTGGGCACCTGATAGGCATTTGTCTCCGGCTTATCTCTAAGGAATACAATGGGTTTGGGTTTTGATGTTTGTCACCAATTAACCATTACCTATTTTTATAGAGGCCTTAACTTTTCCATAAGATCTTTCCTGTCTCTTCTTTAATAGTAAACTTTAAGGAGACCTAGCAATTCTCTTAGTAAATAGCAGGAAATTCTCTTTCCTAAATAATTATCTCAGCAATTGCCATACATTCTTTCTGTTTTAGCTGAGCCTACAGCTTCTTGTAAATCCCTTACAAATAATTCCTTCTGCTGAAGTGACTTTGTGAAACCCCCAATACTTTTATATTTACTTATAACTTGTCTCCTAGCCTCCATAAGAGGGGTCTCAGGTTAGCACTTAACTCTGGTTCATTAGTCATATTTTTGAGACACTCATCAGATATTGGAGTCGTCAACACTCTTAAGAAAGAGCTTTGAATAAGGGAACGTTGACAATGAGCAAGTACAAAAAGCAGTAGAAGCAGTAAAAGATTAACAGGCACTCTTATACAGTGAAGAAAGGAAGAAACACATCTTTCCCAGGGGTTTGCCAGCCTTTTTCCAGGAGTAGGCCTCTTAGAAGCCCTATTCTCCGAGGTAGACTTCGGTGAAGTCCCAATACTCAGAGATAGGTCTCTGAAGCCCCTTTCTCAGGTCTGAAAGCTGGTTTCCCATGCTAAGCAGACTCTACTGGAGTCGGCGTGGCAACAGCAGATGAAAAGAAATGAATTAAAAGCAAAATATCTAATACATTTTTCTAACCTGGGGAGGGGAAAGGAAATAACAAAATGCTGAAATAAGGATACAGGTTGACCCATTGTAACAATGAGATGTACAAGACACTATGTTGAAAATGAACTTTACAACTTTGGAGGAGGGGGAGGGAGGGGTTGGGAAGGTAGGAGAAAAACAAAAGAGGTAACAATGCTTGATAGGAAGTGTGCTCATTACTTTACTCATGTAACTGTAACCCCTTTGGACATTATCTTTACAATAAAAAATATTTAAAAAATCCAAAAAAGCAGAATATCTATAGGATGAATAGGCAGCAGCATGTTTGTCTGATGCCATCCTATTAAGTAGCACTACCATGTATTATTACTGACTTAGGATTTTATCATAAGGGAGGGATTAAATAAAACATTGCTTAGAAAATTATTTGAAAAATTAATTTCAGATATTCTAGGAATAAAACTATTAATGAAATCATTACCTCAGTTGTCACTGCATTCACTTTTTAGTGACAGTGGTTGTGTCCTATGGCAATTAGAGTGAAATTAGTTGCAGAATGGCTTGGTAGTTATTGAATACTGTTTGTGTTTTTGTTGTGGACTCTTTTTTGTAATGGCTAGCTTAGTGGTCATCAACACAAGCATTTTTATAGTTGTAAGTATGAGATTGTGTCCTTAATTTAAAAACATCTGGGAATTAGTGTTTTCTTTTAAAAAAATAATATAAGTTTTAGTTGTTTTCTCTTCCATCCTGCATTCTATGTGATATCCTTCTGAATACAACATATGTATTGCATTACATTTACAAATATTTTTTGAAAATATCTGCAACCTTTTCTAGCAGCGGTTCAGAAAAATACTTTCACAATTAGCCTACTTTCCATGAGTTCAGTTTTTTTAACAATAATAATAAATAATAGACTCATTGGAATTATCTTAAAGATTTGAGTGCCAGTTTGCCACTCTTGTTGCTACTCTTACTTATCTATGACCTGGAATGAAGACATGGCACGAAATTGAACTTTTCAGGTTATGGAACACTCATTGCTCTTCAGCATTAGTCATTATTGAGTGACTGAAGCAGTGTTTGTGGCCTTGGGAATAAATTACTGCATTAGCTGCAGATTTGTGCCCTAACATCCTTATTAAGACATGGGGTGACACTGATCAAGATGCACTGTATTCATAAACTGCTTTGATAAATGACAACTTCTTTGTACAACTACTTAAATAAAAAGCAACAACAAAAATAAAAATTTAAATGACATGTGATAGAATAAACAAAGTATATTTTCTCTCTATATATAGACTTGATAATCAAAGTCTTCAAAATTATTCCTTGTAGAAAATCTTTAAATAATTTCAGCATAGTAATAGGTTAAATACATAATCAACCAACACAAAAAGAAGTTTATTCCAAAAAAGAAAAAAAGCAATTCTCCCTCATTATCCTCAACGTTACTTCTTTATTATAGTAAGTACTTATATTTGTAAACATTTAAAAATTTTCTCTTTTTTTCTCTATACCTCTAAGTAACTTTAGATAATTTATATTGATAACCTGTGCTAGTTAGTGACTTTGATTTACTTACATTTCTTCTCAGCACTTTCCCCAAAATAGTTTATATTTTTATTCTCAGTTCCACCACTAGCTACCTCTGAAATGTTATAATTTAATCTTCATCTCAAATTCCATGTGTCTTGGTTCCCCACGGTGTAAGATGAAGACATCAACACTCATACTCCACATTGGTATTTTTTTGAGATATTCTGACATTTAATTTTGTTTACTTAATTTTTACATGGCACATATTAAAACTGCACATTTGTAGGGTACATTTTGGTATTTCAATGTATATGGAATATGTGATGGCCAGCTAAGATAATTGGCCTATTTACCATCTTAGTCTCTTTTGATACTTTAAACTTTAAATTTCTATGCTTTCCCAACATTAGAGGTTGCTGATATAATATTTTGTTTCCTTTGAGTTGTTTGAGGGGGGAGATACTACAAAATGTAACAATATTCAGCAATCATTAAATTTTTTATCACATAGTAAAAAGGCAATTGACCCTAAATATGTTGCCAAGCTATTATAATAGAAATAGATGAACTTCTACTTCAGTAAAAAGTTGGAAGATAATCTACTCATTTAAAAAAAAAAGTCACTAACTGTATGCCAATCCTATAGACTACGCCTAAAAACAGTACTTTCTTTTTTTATAATTGATTTTTAATTGTTATAGTGGAGTTGATGTACAAAGAGTTACAGTTACATGAATCAAGTAATGTGTACAATTGTGTTTTGAACCATGTCTCCCCTTCCCATTCTCTCTCCCAGTTTTCCCTTCCATCTCCACCCACAAGATATACAGCTCATTTTCCACAAATAAGACAATACTTTCATAAGAAAAAAACTTTTTTAAAATGCATAATTTTGCCTATGTCCTGAAATATAAGTACTTGTCTTGGGCAGCTCATACCCCTCATTTGAATTATTCAACATCTCCTACCCTGTAATTTTTAAATAATTTTTTAAAAATAATTTTTATAATATTAAAGTAGCTGTAAGTGTTGCCTTATTGTGTTGTGAGTTGTCCTTGGAGTGATTCTAAAAGTATCATTAATCAGGCTTTATAGGATTCTAACTAGTATTCATTACATAGCCAAATTGTGTGCAGGAATTATAAAAACTAATGTTATTCTTCTATCCAATATTCTAAATTTCAAGTCCAAATCGAATATGTTATTATTTTACTCTTTTTCCTTTGATCATACTCTCAAACTATTTTGAACTTTCAGCCACAAGATTAATGCTAATGTTTTTCTGCTGGAATCCATTGGTATACCACATGCAGGTCACTAAGCAATCTCAGTGACTCAATACTAACTATAGCAATTCTTAGAACTTAGCCTAATGAAAGATTTTTAAAGGAGATGATTTTTTGGAATTGCCGGTACATGGTAGAAAAGTAGTTAGAAACCAGCCAACTTGTACACAATTTAATAACTGTCTAAATTCTTTTAAACTTGTATCCTCTTGTTGCATACAACCTTAACAGATGACACTAGCCCTCTATACCTCAATGTTAGTGCCCTAGAGTCCTCTTCTACCTCCTAATTGGAGCTGCTGCATAGTGACTCATAGTGACTCATTTACTAGTCTCATTTTGATCTATATTTTTCTTTGATCCTACTATATCAGTTTTCTTTCTTTCCTCTTTCATTTTGCTGTAAGTTCTCAAGTAATTTCTAAGAAAACATGCTTAAGAGATAAACTTGCGCAGTCTTTTCATGTCTGAAAATATGTGCCTTTATTCTATTATCTTATATAGTTGATATGCTTTTTTTGTACTTTGTGATTTTTTATGTTCATTTTTTGTTTTTGAAGCAAAATCTCCACTACATATACCAGGTAGGCCTAGAATTCATGTTCCTATTGACTCATCTTTCTGGGGACTGTGATAATAGACATAGTAATGTGTTTTCTTTTCTTTTTTTTTTTTTTTTTTTTTTGGGTCCGGTCGTGGGGCCTGAACTCTGGGCCTGGGTGCTGTCCCTCAGCTCTTCAGCTCAAGGCTAGCGCTCTACCACTTGAGCCACAGCGCCACTTCCGGCTTTTTTCTTTTTGCTTATGTGGTGTTGAGGAATTGAACCCAGGGCCTCAGGAATGCAAGGCAAGTGCTCTACCACTGAGCTACCTTCCCAGCCCCAGTGATGTGTTTTCTTAGTTTAAAACTGTAGGCTGAAGGACTGAAGGCTGATTAGGTGGCTATCTCCACAGCCTAGCAAGTATGAGCCCTGAGTTCAATTTCCTGGTACTAGCATTGTTCAGTATCTTCTAGCAAAATCTATGGCAAGTTGATTCTTATTCAGTATAAACTTTTTTTTTTAACCAGGAACTTGTAGGATATTCTTTTTATTGGTGTTTTGGAATTTTATCATGGCTTTCCTTTTATATAGTTTTTTTAAATTTAGTCTTGGGGTATAATTCAGTGGTAGAGTGTTTGCACAGCATGGACCTCAGTTTGACACTTAGTCCTTAGACCCTTAGAAAAGAAACTAAGTGATGTGGTACAGAGATATGCTGAGAGGCAAGGGCCTGCTTTAGATAAACTAGCTAGGGAAAAATGTTTGATGTAATCCAAATACCTTGGCATTCTAAGTCATGAAAGATTATTCTTGAGTAAATATCAGAATTATGAGAAAGCACTCACCTGAAAGTCAGAGGAAGAGCATTTTAGGCACAAAGAAAGCAATTTACAAATGGAAAGGACCAAAAGAAAGCCCAAATAACCATATCTCAGTGAAGACCTAAGACACTCTAGATTTGAGGTTACAGAGAAAACTGCAGGGTTCTGGGACGATGGGAAGAAGCTTACATTTTCCCCAAGAAAATAACACAATTTGGTTTCTTGGCTTATACTTCCTTTTATCCCTTTGTGATCATTTTAGTGAAACTTTAATATGCAAACCAGTATGGTGTTATCAGTAGTGTGGGCATTGCAGCTAATTGACTAGTTTTGCCATTAACCACCTATGAGACCTTAAGCGTTGTTGTTTACTTTTCCATGTCTCAATTTTGTTATCTACAAAACACAATGGCACCTACTTCATAGTGTTGCTGTAAAAATTAATGTAAAGTATTTAGAAAGACCCTGATTCATAGTAAGCATTATATAATTATTATTCCCAAATAATTGCTGTTATTAATAATTACTCTTATGGATGAAGTAAAGATATATGTAGTTAGTCTTAACTCTCTCTTAAACAGGAAACCCAAAGATTTGTTGAAATAAAATATTTTTACAAAAGACTAAGGAAAGTACATGTTATTGCATCATATTACATGTAACAGATTAAAGAAAATTATATTGAAATCATTTCTTTTCTGTATCTTTGTTTCATGAATTACTCTAAATATTAATGGGAAAGTTTTCTTTATCTTTTTGAATTTTTTCTTCTTGTAGAAAAAGAACTATATAGTGTTTCACAATCTAACATTTTCAACATACTAAATATTTATGACTTTTAACAATCAACTATTAACCTGCAAATGGTGGCACGTGCATGTGATCCCAGTACTCAGAGACTGACAGGAGGATTGTGAGTCCAAGGCAAACTTGGCCTTAATGAGAATTTTTCTCAAAAAAATTTCAATATTAGAAACTTATAATAAGAAATAATCGTTCTCTGCCCAATTATGTTTACTTTGTATTCCACAGGCTGAATCATTTTGACTTTTTAGCTGGTTACCTTACAACTTTTAATAATGTTTATTTTATTATTAATGTTACATTTTTCAATGTTCCCTTTTATTCCAAGATATAACACTTAGGATTTTGTTCTCATATTCTACTGCCATTTCAGATACTTAATTCTCCTCCTATAATTATATCATTCATTTCAGTAAATATTCAGTGTTTGCATTATTATGGATGCTCAAATCTTATTCACTTGAGGGTCAAGTTGGGTGGCTGCTAAGTAGATTTTTCCTACAGTTATTGGTAGCTTTCTTCTCTTTCACTTTTCAATGTCTCTCTAAAATGTCTTTCTCTTTTCTCCCCAAAGTTCCACTCTAAAGTTCTCCTATCCTGACCCTTTGTCTTGGAAGAGAAATCCCCTGACTTCCAACTGCATTGGCTTGCCCTGTGGCTGCTCTACTCAATAGCTTTCCTAAATTAGATGCATTTCCTGAACACCATGATTTAACCTTTCTTTTGCTAAGGCTCATCAAGTAACTTCCCATAAAAAGGTACATGTGGCAGCAGGTCTCGTTTGATTAATAATTTCAGTAGATATTGAATTTCTAGTAAAAAAAAAAACTTCCTGTTTTAAGCATTGAATTGCCATTTTTCAAGTATTTGGAAATGCAAAGAAAAATTAAAGTCATCTTGATTTTCACTTATTTAAATGACTTGGTTTATTCAAATTTGATTTTTTTTTTTTTTGCTGGTCTTGAGGCTTGAACTCTGGGCCTGGGTGCTATCCCTGAGATTGTTTTGCTAAATGTTAGTGCTCTACCACATGAGCTACAGTATACAACACTACTTAAGGCTTTTTCTGAGTAGTTTATTGGAGATTAGAGTCTCACAGACTTTTGTGCTTGGGCTTCAAACCAAAATCCTTAGATGTCAGTCTCCTGATAGGATTACAAGTATGAGCCACCAGGGCTTGGCCAAATTTGAATATATTAGGAACATTTTTGTTCCTGAGTTATGAACTTCTATAATAATACAGTACATTTGTGTGTGTGCACATGGGTGCATGATGTATGCTCATTTCTTTTCCTCATACTGTACTGGGAACTTGTTGGTTCTCTTCAATATGATGATTAGTGTTGTATAGTTCTGGGAAGTTTTCACATATAATTTCTTGAATATTTTCCTCCCTTCCATTTTTCTATTATTTTCTTTTGAAAACTCTTGTTAATCTATTGCCAGACTTTCAAGATTTCTCCACTAATTTGTTTAATTTTCTTTGAAAAATTAGCACTCAAGGTTTACATCTATGATCCCAGTTACACAGTTGGCACAGGCAGGAAGATTATGGACTAAGTCCAACCTTGAGCAAAAAAAGAAAGACCCTACGTGAAAAATAATAGCTAAAGTATAAAGGCCTGGGAGCATGGTTTAAATTGTAATGTGCTTGCCCAGCTAGGACAGGATCCTGTGCTTATACCCTAGCATTGCCAAAAATTTGCATCAAATTAGTGCTTCTATCTTTTGAAACTGAGTGATAATTTTTTAAAAATCTATTATATGTCCTATTTTAGTGAATGTTCCATGTTCCCTAGAAAAGCATAGATATTTTATAGGTGTTACATATAGGATTTAATCATGTCCATTAAACCAAGCTATTCAAGCTTCCTGTGTTCTATAAATTACTGTAGATAAAATCTATAACTATGAGTCACTGGGATGAAGATCAGTGTTAAAGGGTACTCACTGTGCAAGGATCAGAATCCAGTTCCTAGCACTAAAAATAAAAGACTTCCAACCATGTCAATTTGTCTTTTTTCCTATTCATATTAGTTTTTCTTAATTTTGGACATACATTTTTGGAAACATGAACCTCTAGGATCATTACATCTTGATGTAATCCTCCTTTCGGTGGTGTGGGGATAAGACTCAGATACTCAAATATATTAGGCCAATGCTGTACCACTCAGTTACACTTCCAGCCTTGACATAATACTCTCTTATCTCCAGTCATTCTCCTTTCCTTGAAATCTACCTTATCTGATTTTGAGTCATGGAGCTTGCACTCTGGGCCTGGGCATTGTCCCTCAGCTCTTCAGCTCAAGGCTAGCACTCTACCACATGAGCCACAGCGCCAATTCTGGCTTTTTCTGCTTATGTGGTATAAGGAATTGAACCTGGGCTTCATGCATGCAAGGCAAACAATCTAACATTAAGCCACCTTCCCAGCCCCTTATCTGATTTTTGTGTATAGTAATAGTGCCTTCAGTATTAAAAACTTTAATAGCTTTAAATTATATTTTCCATATGTTGATGTCCTTATGTCTGAAGTGTGTATCTTTTGGGCTGAGAGTGGGACAAGGGGGTAGAAGACCTGCCAAGCTAGTGTATGTTTCTAAGTTCAGATTACAGTAAAGCCAAAAACTTTTGTTCTTAATTCCATTGCTGGACATCTTTGAATGAAATTTTAATATAGCCTTACTTGATCATAGTTTACATTGAATTACTATCCTATCATTTATTTTTTTATTTTTTGAAAATTCTTTATAATGATTAAGTGATTACATAATTTCACAAATTTTACAGTATTGTGGGATAGTGATGCTTAGTTAAAGTCACAAACACATTCTAACTTTCATGGGGCAGTGAAATTTATGAGTTCTATAAGCTTTGACAATACAGTTATTTCTTCCACATCAGGTGATGTGTACATTCCTTTCTTTTTCCATAGTGTCAGCTGGTCCCTCTTTCCCACTCATTCCCTCTCTCCCATCACTGCCATTGAGTGAATTAGCATATTTAAATAATAGCTGCCTGTTTCACTTATATTTAAGCACTACTTGGATGAAACTAGAAAATTATAAAGACAGTTTGGTCTATTAGTACAAAAATAAATTTTCATCTTTTATTTTTGAAATTTATGCATTTAATTTTCCTTATGGAAAAACTAAAGAATATGAGAAATTGTTATGTTATTTAAAAATGTTAAATATTCTATCAGCTAAAGTTTTATTAATAGGGTAAAAGCAAAATTGAGGCTTAGGTATAGTAGCTTGAATATTCATTTCATAATTTTCCCAAATAAAACCCATAAAAATTGGTATAAAGATTAGAAGATATTTTGCTACCAGAAAAAATTCTCAATAAACCCTCACATTTTTGAATCAGGAACAACAGTATCTCCTATTCTAAAGATATATCAACTCTTTATTCATTAAGTCTGAAGGATAATAACCACATTAAATATGTAATTCAAACAGAAGAATTTGTTCTATATCATATGATTCTCAACAAAAGAAACCAAGAGTAACTCTGAGAAACAAAGCAATAAACTAATAAAAGTATACAATGCTGTCCTGAGATGACCTATTTTATGTTTCTTGTTTAATGGTATATAAATAAATTCCCATATTTCTAATCCATTCATCTTTTTTTTCACTTTTTTATTGTGAAAATACTGTACAGAGGGGTTACAATTACATGGGCAAGATAATGAGTACATTTCTTATCAAGCATTGTTGCCTCCTCCTTTGTTTCCCCTTCCCATCCCTTCTCATCCTCCCTCTCCACCCAATCCTCCCCGCCCCCCCCTCCCCACACCAAAGTTGTAAAGTTGGTTTTCGACATAACGACTTGTACATCTCATTGTTGCAATGGGTCCACTTGTATCCCTATTTAAACGATTTGTTTTTCCCTTCCCCTCCACAAGTTATACTGACATCAAATATAGTGAAAGCAGGGGTTATACTGTGGGGAGGGACATACAAAGCAACAAAGAAATAATCTTATAAATGTGTTAGAAACTATTGCATGAAAGAGAAAAACATTTGAATACATATCTTAGGGTTCATTTCCCTAACATCACCTTATCTGACCTTTTTTGCTTGACTCAGACATACACTAGATATTGAAAATAAGGGAAACCATGGGACCTATGTTTCTTTGGGTCTGGCTTACTTCACTTAATCAGAAAGAATGACATTGCCCCATTTGTTAGGAAATGGAAAGGCTTGGAAAAAATTATATTAAGTGAAGTATCCTATCACTTACTAAGCAAAGAGAAACATAGTATATTACTATTTTCAACCCATGTAGGCCTTCTTGCTATTGTTACTACATGCTTTAGTTCTACATGTGTTATTAAGTCCAATATTCTTATTATATTTCCTGTTCTTTAAGCTATTTCATAACTTTATTTAATATTTTTGCCTTAACTTTCAATAATCTTTTTTTCCTGCTATCATGGGGCTTGAACTCAAGGCCTGGATGCTGTTCCTGAGATTTTGTGCTCAAGGCTAGTGCTCTACCACTTTGAACCATAGCTCTACTGGTTTTTTGGTGGGTAATTGGAGATGAGTCTCAAAGGACTTTCCTGCCCTGGTTGGCTTTGTATCATGATCCTCATATCTCAAACTTCTGAGTAGCTAGGATTACAGGTGAGAGCTACCAGCACCTGGCTTCAATAATCTCATAGAGGCATTTAAAAATAATATTTTATGTAAGCAAGCATATTTACTACTTCTTGTGTAAAGATTCAGGCTTTCCCCTGAGGCAATTTCTTTTTGCTGTCTGAGTCTGTTGGTAACAAATTGTCTCAGCTGTTGTTTGTCTGAAAATATTTTATTTCTGCCCATTTTTATTTGGTTATGTGATAGACACTATTCTAAAATGTCCCTCCCCAAGATTCTTGTACTCACAATTGTTTAACATTTATTGAGGTGCTACAAATGGAAGCAATTTAAAGATGTAATTAAAACACCAAAATCAGTTGTTTTTAAGGTATCTGGGCAGATATAACTTTACATTAATTCTTGTAGGAACAGAAGTTTTTCTCTAGCTGATAGCAGAAAGGAGTCAGAGTTATTTGAAGTGTGAAAACAATTAGGCATGGCATGTTCTCTGCTGCTGAGAGGTAGAAGGTCATGGAACAAGGAACTAAAAGTCATCTTTAGTTGCTGAGACCAGTCCCTGTCAGATACTTTGAGGATAAAACAACACTTTTCAGTCCAGCAATCTCAAGGAACTGAAATCTGACAGTAGTAAGTTTGGAAGCAAGTCTTATCCAGAGACTTCCAGATGAGAATTGAGCCAGCTGACACCTTGTTCTTAAACCTTGTTTTCCTGTGCTAGACATCTCACCTATAGAAAGTAAGATATAATAAACATGTTTTTCCAGTTAGTAAGTTTCTGGTAATTTGCTATGAAGTAAGAGAATAATATAAATCATGATTTTATATTACTAAAAGTTTTGAGATCCTGTGTGCCATTCAACCAGCTTTGTAAAATGCATAATGTATGTTATCTACACCTCTATCAAGACACAGAATATTTCCATTTCCCCAGAAATTTCCCTCAAGTCCTTCTAGTCAACTCTATTACCACTAAGTAACTTCTGACGTAATTGTTGATTATTGTAGGTTATTTCTGTCGAAGAATGTCATATTGATTGAATCATTCAATTTGTATTTTTGTGCCTAGATGAATTCACTCAGAAGAATATTGTTCTAGATTTAGCCCTTGTAAATGTTATTAATTTTTATTGCTAAATAGTATTCCATTGCATAGCTATACCACAATTTTTAATAATCTTATTAATATGTACAAAGGCTATATTTACAACTTTGGCTATTAGCAATAAAACTGTTGGGGGCAGGTTTTTGATTTTGTTTTTGCTAGTTATGGGGGCTTAAACTCAGGGCCTGGGCACTGTCCCTGAGCCTCTTTGTGCTCAAGGCTAGTACTCTACCACTTGAACCATAGCACCATTTCCAGCTTTTTTGAGTAGTTTATTGGAGATAGGAGTCTCCTGGGGACTTTTCTGCTCAGGCTGGTTTTGAATTTTGATCCTCAGATCTCAGCCTCCTGAGTAACTAGGAATACAGGCATTAACCACCAGTGCCTGGCTTGTTGGGGGCATTTTAAAACAAAACTTTTTGTTAACGTTTGTTTTCATTTTTTCAAAATAATAGATATGGTATTGCTTTGTTACAGGGTAGTTAGGTATTTAACTTTGTGAGTAATTGCTGAATATTTTTCAAATTTTGTGTTACTTTGCTCCCCCCCGTAATGTATTTCATATCCTGTTCAATATTTCATGTTATCATTCTTGTTCACTTTAGTAATTCTTGTGAGTATGCAGAATAATCTCAATATAGTTTCAATTTTCCTTTTCCTGGTGACTAAACTGAGCATTCACATCTGTTGATTACTTAATTGTATTCTGGACATTGTGGATGATACATTACAGACACTCGATAGTGTTATCTTCTTCTAAATACTTTTTTACAGTTGAAAATAGTTAAATCATTTTTTGTATCTTCTAGATCCTATCAAGGCCTGATTTAAGGTTTTGTTTGGTCTAGTCTTAGGGTATAGTCCTTTCTCCAATTTTTGCTTTGTATTCCTAAAGTATGATCTTTCTCAGTTCTCACGTGATTATATAATGTGTCTCCAAGGTCTTTACACTCTAGTTCTATATTTAGCGCTATTTTAGTTCCAAAGTATCTGACCAACTGTCAGCATCCTAACAGATGTTCTTTGCTGGACTCATGAGTCCAGAACCTGAAGATCTAAAGATGTGGCCAAGGAACTAATGGACTCTCCTACATAGATTTTTGTGACCCTCTCATTTATAGTAAGTATCCCACAAATTTTAGCCAAGAGAATATTGATCATTGTGATTTTCCTTTCCTTCACTTCATGGAATAGCTACATTCTACTTGGGTTCTACATGTCTGACATTGGAGTTTGGACACTTCCCATAGGCAGAAATCCAAGGAATATGTGGATGTCAAGCTCAGTGCTTCGGTAGATCTGAATACCTGCTATCAGAGTCTTAAAAATTATTGCTTCATATATTTTTCAAGGAAGTACCTGAGTCATACAAATACTTTATGACAAGTAACTGACTCATACCCACAGAATAAGTAGTAGACATATCTATATATAATTAGAACATTTAAACTTAAGTAATCTATCAAGCAGATTTCTCAACATATTCTCTGAGGATCTAAGAACTTTCAGGAAGGATCCAGTATTTAACAATGTAGCTCTAGCTGCTATCATTCACTGTGACTTTTACCCTTAATGTTAGTAAAACAAGAGATTGATCATTTTACCAAGATTTTGATGAAGTACCAAATGTGTTCCTTGTAGGGCTGTACAGACATTATGAGTACACTATGAAGAAAGCATTCCCCATACTCCTATCCTTGCAGCTTGTTTAGGAGTCAAACTCCTTGGTATTCATGCTAGCTGGATAGTGTCAGTACAATTCATTTCAGTGTACTAACTATCAAAAGATTTTATCAATATACATAATCATAAGAACATTTCTCATTAAGGCATTTTTTGATATAAGTACTTATTATGGATTCAAATTACCATCTTCTTTGGAATGTTTCAATAGCTATTAAAGACACTGTGTCTGAAGATCTTGGATCTGATAACCTAGTCTTAGTAATATCTGTGAGCATTATTTCATTTCTTGATTAGTTAATTCAAACATAAGAAATAGGAAAATAAATCTTTCATTGTTCCAATATTACTTTCTTAGGCAACTGACAACCTCCCTTTATCCTATCATTCATCTGTAGTAAGAGGAGTTGTAAGGAAGCCTTCTCTTTTAAAAGAGCAATAAACTTCCCTGCAGCAGCTTGACCTTTACTAAGTTTTTCTTCCAAAAAGTCAAGAATTTTATGAATAATAAATATCTTTGTCTACTGAGTAAAAAGTCTGCAGTTTGAATTACAGACAAGAGCTACTTGTGCTTAGGAGGCTTTGGGTATTTGGATCCAGGTTTGAGGCTAACCTAGGCAGACAAAGTTCATGAGGTACCTTCTTGATGACTTGCTGGATATAGTGAGCACCTGTTATCCTAACTACTGGGAAGCTATCGAAGCTATCTTGAAAATAATATCAGAAAATAAGGACAGAGGTGTGGCTCAGCAATTTAGATCATCTATTTAACAAGCATTAGGGCTCAATTTCAACCCTCAGTACCACCAAATAAAAATTGTTAGTAGTTTGAAGTTTATCAGAATATGGACACTATCTAGGCTGGTAAGAAAGAATTGGCTTTTATGTATGTGAACATCAACTCTGTCTTTGTTTTCAGTCCCCTAAAGTCATATTCTAACATCATGACTTCCTTACAGCACAAGAGCAATATCATCTATAAGAGCTGTATGCAAATTGTCAAGGAAGCCCTGTTGTAACAGATATCATGAAAAATCACAAGTGGCGCCAAGGCTTATGTGTTTATTCTTTATACTGTCAAATCTCTCTGAGGATTACTTTCCAAATCAAAAGAAGTTATTCGCTGCATCATATCATTAGGTAAAGAACATTGGAGTCTCTTTGGGGTTCCTAAGAGTATCCTCATTGAATGTAATATTCTGAGCTGTGAGCTCCTGAGTCACTTCTGTTTAAAATGTCAATGATAAAAATTTTAGATTCACCTCTTTAGGTTGATCAAATGGCACAATCAACTACAAAACATCTTAGATTCATCTGGGTCTTGAACTGGACCAGTAGAGGTTATTTATAACAGAACTGCCAAAGAAATTAAAACCCTTTGAAGCTGTCAAGATGAATTACCTGTCTATAAGGAATGCCTTGTATGGAGGAATTATAGTCTTTTTGAAGAAAGTAGTTTTCTTGTCATTTTGGCCATGCTAAATGTAGCATATCTAGGATCTGTTTGCAGGAAAGCCTCAGATAAAAGCCATTTCTGATGTTCTGAAACTGATTCTGATATTTAAAGAACTGTAAAAGAGTGCAGCTACTTGAAATAGCTCATTTAAGTTACCTATTGTTCCATCCAGGATAGAGAATGGAGAAGCAATAGAGAAGTGAGAATCCACAATGATTTTGTAGGACATGCTAAGGTAAGATTTTTTTCATTGAGCTAAGCTTCTTGTCAAAAAGTCCCCAAAGTATCCCAGGACCACCTATATCCTCTTCTGTGCCTGCTGTTTTCAATATATGGATTAATAGAAAGTACTATTTTTATACAATATAAGCAACTCATTGAGATTTTAACTTTGTTCCACCATTTTTTAAATTTAAATTTGTATTTTTTTATTGTGAAAATACCATACAGAGGAGTTACAATTACATGGGCAAGATAACGAGTGCATTTCTTATCAAGCATTGTTGCCTCCTCTTTGTTTCCCCTTCCCATCCCTTCCCATACTCCCCCCACTTCTCCCCACCCGATCCTCCCCCCTCCATCAGAAAGAATGACATTGCCCCATTTGTTAGGAAATGGAAAGACTTGGAAAAAATTATATTAAGTGAAGTAAGCCAGACCCAAAGAAACATAGGTCCCATGGTTTCCCTTATTTGCAATAACTAGTATATGTCCGAGTCAAGCAGAAAAGGTCAGATAAGTTGATGTTAGGGGAATGAACCCCAAGATAAGTAGTCAAATGTTTTTTTTCTTTCATGCAATTGTTTCTAACATATTTATAAGATGATTTCTATGTTGCTTTGTATGTCCCTCCCCCACGGTATAACCCCTACTTTCACTGTATTTGATGTTGGTATAATTTGTGGAGGAGAAGGGCAAAAACAAATTGTTTAACTAGGGATACAGGTGGATCCATTGCAACAATGAGATGTACAAGTCGTTATGTTCCACCATTTTAACCTTTCATTCTCTATCCCTGTTTGGCCTTCTAAGGACCTGGAAATCATCTGGGTCATGATGGGATAGAAACATATGCTTCTCTTTGGCTGGCTGTGGCTCATCTGCCTATATCTATTATTTTGTATCGCCCATAATGGTATTATACTACATATCCAAATGGCCTCTTAGCAAAAAAAAGTTTGCTCACCCCTGAATTAGAAGATATAAGTAAACCCAGAAAATTTGGGAAACATAGGTTGAAAACAGCAAAATCTACACTTGCCTGTCTTAATCCATTCATAATGTTGTGTTGCTTGTTTCTACTTTATGAATGTATTTACAAGCATTAAGGCATTTTTACTTAAGTGTGTTTGTACATGGCAAAGCTCTTCAAGCTACTCTGAAACCTCTAAAATAAAAAAAAATAAATTTAACAACCTTCAAGTTATTTTTTTCTGAGCTTTTTATTTTTTAATTGTGAAAATACCATACAGAGGGGTTACAATTACATAGACAAGGTAATGAGTACATTTCTTATCAAGCATTGTTGCCTCCTCCTTTGTTTCCCCTTCCCATCCCTTCCCATCTCCTCCTCCTCCTGCTGCTCCCTTCCCCCGCTCCTCCCCCTCCCTGGCCCAAACTGTAAAGTTCATTTTTGGACATAACTTCTTGTACATCTCATTGTTGCAATGGAGTCCTTCAATTAGAGATGCCACTTATAGTAATAGTTGGTTCCCATGTTTCAGGTGACCTCAAATTTAGTATTATGTTTCTACTCCTTGGTGGGGTTTTTTTTTTGTCAGTTATGGTGCTTGAACTCAGGGCCTGGGTGCTGTCCTTGAGCTTTAGTACTTTAGATTAGTACTCTACCACTTGAAGCCACAACTCCACTTCTAGTTTTTGTGGTTAATTAGAATAAGAATCTCACAGACTTTCCTGCCTGGTTATCCTTGAACCATGAGCCTCAGATCACAGCTTCCCGTGTAGCTAGGAATACAGGTATAAGCCACTACTGCCAGGATCCTTGATGTTTTGTTTTTTAAATAAATTATTTACTAAATTAACATAAAAGTTTCAAACTCTAAAAAAATAACTTTTTCCTATTATTTTTTAATTTCCAAGGCTAACTTCAAAAAATCATATGAAACCTATCAGATCTCAGGATGCAAAATGTTGATAAATGTCATCCCCCAATAAGCAATAAGTATGGCCAAAGTGAAGCAGAATAATGTTATAGACTTTCTAATTGTTTTCTTTGCTCTGTCTTGGGCCATAAGTTATATCTGATTATTCATTTTTCAATAGTTTCTTTAAAAAAATTTTTTTATTGTGAGAATACCATACAGAGGAGTTACAATTACATGGGCAAGATAATGAGTACATTTCTTATCAAGCATTGTAGCCTCCTCCTTTGTTTCCCCTTCCCATCCCTTCCCATACTCCCCATCTCTCCCCACCTGATTCCCCCCCAACCCCCACCAAAGTTGTAAAGTTCGTTTTTCGACATAACGACTTGTACATCTCATTATTGCAATGGGCCCACCTGTATCCCTAGTTAAACAATTTGTTTTTTCCCTTCTCCACAAATTATACCAACATCAAATACAGTGAAAGCATGGGTTATACCGTGGGGGAGGGACATACAAAGCAACATAGAAATCATCTTATAAATATGTTAGAAACAATTGCATGAAAGGAAAAAAAAAACAAAAAAAAACAATTGAATACTTATCTTGGGGTTCATTCCCCTAACATCAACTTATCTGACCTTTTCTGTGGCTCAGTGGTAGAGCACTTGCCTTGCATGCCTGAGGCCCTGAGTTCGATTCTTCAGCATCACATAAGCAAAAAGAATAAAGCCGGAAATGGCGCTGTGGCTCAAGTGGTAGAGCACTATCCTTGAGCTGAAGAGCTGAGCCCCAGCACCCAGGCCCAGAGTTCAGGCCCCACGGCCAGACCCAAAAGATAAAAATAAATAAAAATTTATTTTATTGTAAAGATGCTGTACAGAGGGGATACAGTTACTTGAGTAAGGTAATGAGTACATTTCTTGTCAAGAATTGTTGCTCTCTCCTTTGTTGTTCTCCCACTATCCCTTCCCTCCCCTACCTCCCTCACTCCTCCCCACTCCCCTGAAGTTACAAAGTTCATTTCCAAGATACTATCTTGGAAACAATTATATTAAGTGAAGTAAGCCAGACCCAAAGGAAAGCAGATCACATGATCTCCCTCATTTTTAAGAACTAGAATATGTAGAAGATACTCTAAATAGGGGATCTCAAGATCCCAAACTCTTAGTGCAAAGGACTATATATAATGAAACATATTAACATGAACTCCAACTTTCGGGAAAAAAAAGAGGCTCTCATTAGACCCTCTATACAGTTTGTTCTTTTTCTCTATAATTATTCTTCCCCCAGTGTTTTCCCTCATTTGCAATAATTAGTATAGGTCTAGGATAATGTTATCAGATGAGCAGAAAAGCTCAAGTTATATACATATGACCACATAAGATGATGCTAACTGAAATGAATCACAAGATAGGGACACAAGTGGTTCTTCTTTGTTGTTCTTAAATGTACTATAAGGTTGTTTTGTTTCCTTTGTATGTTCTTCCCCCTATGGTATATCCTCTGTTGTCACTGTACTTTATTTTGGTACCCTGCATCTTGTGTATACATTTGTCTAATCTGGGGAGGGGAAGGAGAATAACAATATCTAGTATATGTATGAGTCAAGCAGAAAAGGTCAGATAAGGTGATGTTAGGAAAATGAACCCTAAGATATGTATTCAAATTTTTTTCTTTCATGCATTTGTTTCTAACACATTTATAAGATTATTTCTTTGTTGCTTTGTATGTCCCTCCCCCACAGTATAACCCCTGCTTTCACTGTATTTGATGTCGGTATAATTTGTGGAGGGGAAGGGGAAAAACAAGTCATTTAAATAAGGATACAGGTGGACCTGTAGCAACAATGAGAAGTACAAGTTGTCATGTTGAAAACGAACTTTACAACTTTGGTGGGGGGGAGGGAGGATTGGGTGGGGGGGGCAGGGGGAGGCTGGGAAGGGATGGGAAGGGTAAACAAAGGAGGAGGCTACAATGCTTGATAAGAAATGTACTCACTATCTTGCCCATCTAATTGTCACCATTCTGTACAGTATTTTCCCAATAAAAAAATAAATAAAAATTTTAAAAAATGCTGAAACAAGGACACAGGATGACCCATTGCAACAATGATACCCACAAGACAGGAAATGATCCTTGATGTTTTAAGTGGCATCTATTGACTCCTTTATATCCAGGAGAGTTTAGTGGATAATAGTATAGATTCTAAAGTAGATCTCTGTGGGATTGAATTTTGAATGCCATATCCTGGTTTATGTAGCTTGTTAATCTCTCTAGACTTCATTTTTGTCATAAGTAAAACTTGGAAAAATGAGGGTACATCACAAAAGCTTATATGAGTTTATATGTATAATATTTTAGAGTAGTTTTAGATTATGTGATGCAAATATTTTTATTTGAAACATGAAAATTTACCCAATTTTCATGTTTTCTTATTTTCATTCTACTTCCCCATAATTATTATTTTTAGTGTTTACTGATAATCTCTGGATTATCAGTGTTTATTGATCCTGAAATAGGAGATTTGAAAGGTATTGAGATTAGTATAAATTTCATTATCTTTGTCATCTCAACATGACATATGATCAAGTTATTTAATATTTTAATTTTATTGGAAGTTATAATTAAAGCTTTTGTGCTTCTTTTAGGTTTTTACTACTTCAAATGTGGTCCTTTCATTATCAGTCTTAAAACTTGTGAGCCCAGCTGGGTACTGGTGGCTTATGCCTATAATCTTAGCCCAAGAGGCTGAGATCTAAGGATTATGGTTTGAAGCCAGCCTGGGCAGAAAAGTCTGTGAGACATTCTGTGAGATTCATGTCTAATTAACCATGAGAAAACCAGAAGTGGTGCGGTGGCTCTACTACCTTTGAGCAAAAAGAGCTCAGGGACAGTACCCAGGCACTGGGTTCAAGCCCAATGACCACCACCAACAAAAAACAACAGCAACAACAACCACCAAAAAATCCTTGTGATTCTAGGCCAGGCACTGGTAGCTCATGCCTGTAAATCCTAGCTATTCAGGAGGCTGAGATCTGAGAATCATGGTTCAAATCCAGCCTAGCAGGAAAGTCCATGAGACATCTCCCATTAACCACCAGAAAAGCATAAATGGTAGATCACTAGCCTTGAGCAAAACAGTTCAAGGACAGCACCAAGGCCCAGAGTTCAAGCCTCACAACCAACGGAAAAAAAAAAACAAAAACTGGGTGCCGGTGGCTCACGTCTATAATCCTAGCTACTCAGGAGGCTGAGCTCTGAGATCCCTGTTCAAAACCAAGCCGGGTAGAAAAGTCCATGAGACTCATCTCCAATAAACCATCAGAAAACTGGAAGTGGCGCTGTGGTTCAAGTGTTAGAGTGCTCGCTTTGAGCTGAAGAGCTCAGGGACAGTGCCTAAGCCCAGCATTCAAGCCCCATGACCTACACCCCCCACCTCCCTCTGTCCCTCGCAAAAAGAGCATCATTGGTTCACAGGTAACTCTTAGGCCTCTAACCGCTGGGAGCCTCTCTCCTCTAAGTAGATGCAGTGGGTCAAAATGAAACTCCTCATATTATACAAATAACATGTACTAATGAAAATTTCAGGTACCGTTTTGAGGTTGAATCCTGGTGGTTAGTCTAAGCTTCCAAACCCAGTTGCACATCAGTGAGAGAGAGGGCTGTTGGTAGGAAGAGGAGTTCTATTGGCTTATTACTTCTCAATATAGTTTTTGTATTGAAAAGTGGTTCTGTGGATACCTTCCATTCAAGTCATTCTTTAGAGTTCTCTTAAAAGAAGAGTACTCTCATTTACTGTAGTTTTATGTTGCAGCTTTCACTCCTCTGTTTCCACCATTAATCCAATCTCATCTGCTTTCTATCTTTAAGGATTTCCTTGAACTTTCTGGGCTATTGCTGAAAGCTGAATGTTTTTCCTGTTTTATAGCCCTATTGTGCTTTAATTAGTTTTGAAAATGTGTTTTCTATCATTTTCAATGAGGCTTTGGAAAGGAAAAGAAGTAAATACATATGCACAGTGCACCATCTTTCTCCAGAACACCTTCTCTCCCCAGCTGAGTATAAGAAATCAGTGGTCAAGAGCATTCTCTAAACTTTCACCATAATACCTCTACACCCTAACAAATGGGGTGGTGTCCCATTTGTTAGGAAATAGAAAAACTTGGAAAAAAATTATAAAGTGAAATAAGCCAGACCCAAAGAAACATAGGTCCCATGGTTTCCCTTATTTTCAGTAACTGGTGTATGTCTAGGACAAGTAGAAAAGGTCAAAAGCTATGTACATATGACCATATAACCTAATGAAATGAACCGAAAGATAAGGACACAAGAGATTTTATCTTTCTTCTTGTTCTTTTTAATGTACTTGCTATGTACTATATGTTTTTTTTGTGTTTCTTTGTGTGTTCTTCCCCCATGGTACAATCCCTGTTGTCACTGTATTTGATTCCAGTATCCTGCATCTTTTGTATACATTTTTTTCTAATTTGAGGAGGGAAGGGAAATAACAAAATACTGAAATAAGGATACAGGAAGACCCATTGTAACAATGAGGTGTACAATACAGTATGTTGAAAACAAACTTTACAATTTGACTGTACGGGTGGGGTGGTTGGGAGTAGTTGGGGAGGTGGGGAGGAATGGGATGGTGGGGGAAAAACAAAGGATAGGAAATGGACTCATCATCTAGCTCATGTAACAGTAACCCCTCTATATAGTATCTTTACAATAATATATATATTTAAAAATAAAAACATAACTCTACATTCTTAAGCAAATACTTGTGATCAAGTAATCATGCAGACAACTAAATGTATTGAAATGGATTAGTCATGGAAACTGGCTAATACTTCCTGGCTTTTAATAAGTTCTTTTTCATTTCATGTTCAATGTAATAAGTTAAACCTGTGATTTAATAATAGCATGATATCTCCAGCTTTATTCTGGATGGTTTACTCAGATTTAGATAATGTCTTGAATTTCAAATTCCAGATGCTAGTCTGCACCTAGAACAGCACACTAAGAAATGAAATGCATATAACTAATTATTAGATGCTAAATAAAAGGAGTTTAGTGTATCTGTCTAACATGCATTTGTTCCATAAGACTTTACCTCAGCTAGTCAATCAGAAGATGAACTGAGATGGAATTCTGTTCCTTAATTTAGATGACAGAGCTTGGGTTATAAGTCTAGAAGGAGATTAAGCAGATGTAGCATTACTGTAATGATCAATAGTAAAGATCTTTGAATAGAGATTTGTCAATAGATCAACTACTAGATCTCTGTCACAACCATCTGCTGATGATTTTTAGTTTTACTTCTGGAGGACATATCCCAACAAAATGTAGAAAGCCGTCATTGTTTTCTAGTTCCTAAAATGGCCAAAATAGAACTACTTGGAATTTCTACACTTACTAGAAAATGATATAGCAACTGATACTGAAAATGAGTGTAAAGATTATGTTTGAGATAAGTGAGACACTGAGTCAAGCAGGGTTTTTATTCCCTACACTCACAGTTATAGGTTACAAAGATTCACTGGGGTGGCAGTAGAATTAGAACATAGTCTTATTACCAACCATGCATAAATTGAGCCAGGTTTTCTTTGGTGTAATGCAACCTCACACAATACAATGCTTAGAGGAAAACATCATCTCTAGCCCTCTGAGCCTATACAGCAAGCAGTAATATTCTAAAAGAATTCTGATGTCTGTTGGGTGATGTTGCCTTTGCTCAAAACACATGCTGGCCACCTGTGTCCTATATTTATCCTCTGTTGCTACTTAACCATCCATACTAAGACTGTTTTGTTAAAGTCTTTCCCCCTTAAACTTTCCCCTAGTTTAGTTATTTGGCTAACGTTTTGCCTTTTTTTCAACCAGGCTTCTTGCCTCACACTCTTCTCCCCAAATGGGAGGGAAGAAGAGTCTTTTGAGAAAGTATTTTAAAGGGATAAAGTGGGGGAAAAAGAGAACAATATGTGGAGGAGTTGTGCTCCCTAAGTAGGAGGGACATTATTACAGCAGAAAACAGTCTGTTCTTTTAGAAGTCGTTTTGCTGTAGCTACAGCATATGGTACTTGGTGGTACTATGACTGTTCATAGCTTGGAATTTCTTATAGGAAATAGCTGCAGCTCAAGTGGAAACTTTTCTAGGGACAGAGCCCTAGAAGAAAACAATCAAAAGCATTTGTGAAAACAGAGGAAGGAAAAGGAATATAGAAAGAAGAGGGAGAAACACAAAGAAAGCAATGTGATTGAATCAATGGAAGACTGTTTTGTGTAGCAACAGGAAGCACTCTTGAAAGCCGTATTCCTTAATGTCCTACTATACTAGCTTTGAGGAAGGTAATCAAAGGCAGACTTAGAAGAGCAAAGCAGATTGAGTGCCCAACTGAGTAATCCTATGGAAACCTTCATTTTGTGTTTTTTTGTTTTAATTTTTATATTGAGTTTCAGAAGATCTACATATATATTTAACACGGTACAACTGAAAATAGATCAAATTTACAGTCATTTAATTTAGGATTTGCCACTCATTAATATTAGTTCTATGACCTTGGTCAAGTGGTGTTTCTTCCTTAGCCTTTACTTTTATATTTGTAAAGGATGGCTAGTAACATTTTTCATGACATGTTTTTAATATGTATCATATGTGGTCATGTGGGAAACATATGCTTAAAACCATTTATCATTGTTGTTATTATTCCAGGGCATAAGCTATTAGCTTATTTTTTTCTAGTACTAGAGATTAAACTCAAGTTCTCAAACTTGCCTACAGGCAAGCAAGTACTCTACCATTTGTACCATGTTTCTAATCATGTTGATTTTTATACTGGCTCTTGCTAACTTTTCTCAGGCTAGCCTTGAACTGAGATTCTCCTACCTCTACTTTCTAAGTAGCTGGAATTACAGGCATGATCACCATGTCTGGCAGCCATTAGGTTAGTAACAGAAAAAAAAATAGCCCCCTCAGAGCAGACCATATGAAGTACAAATCAATACTACTAAGGGAGATTACCTGTGTAGTTTTTATGGTGTTCATTTTAACATTTGCAACTTTTACTTTTTAATATTTAGTCATTTCTTTTACTTGGGGTATTATAGTAGTTTTTTGGAGGAAGACTCAAATATGCATTTCTCTTCAGTAGGTGGAAAAATTGGTGAAGGGTAAAACTTCTCAAAATAGCAATTGTAAATATTTTTAGAACTACTAAGAATATACATTAAAAATAACTAACCAGTAAAATACATTTTATCTGTATCAGCTGTGCTTATAATCAATGAATACAAATTGCTCAACACTCTGAATTTCAAAGTTGAGGAAGAAAAGCCTGGTTAGTTACAGTAATGATTGATTAAACTCAGGAAAATATGATATACAATTTAACATTTTCTTGTTTGCACCTTTGTATTGAGATCACATCTCAGATGCAGAAAGTTAGTTAGGTGGTTCAGAGATAAAATTTAATATTGAATAACAATACCTAGAATTTACAGAACACCTGATATTCAAGTACTTCTCAGACATAATCTCATTAATTTTCAAGTCTGTCCTGTGAAGCAGATGTTGTTTTTGATATACTAATAGGAAAAACAAATCACCAAAAGGTCAAACGACAGGGTAAAACAAGTTACAGATACACTAAGGATTAGAATCCAGGTCTACTGGCTCCTATTTGATTTATTTTACTGCTTTGTTTTTGAAATGTCAGAGGTGATAACTTAGGTCAAAGATGTTCTTTAAACTATATGAAGTTAAGGAGAGTTTTTGGCTGTCTTAGTTTAGGATTTTGTTTGATTGTTTGTAGATTCACTGCAGTCTGCCATAATGAAAAGTTGAGAACTGTATTCAGAAGCTTTTATGACTTTTTATACCTAACATCACCAGAAAGTCTTACTATAACTGCTTATTGGGTGTGTTTCCCAAGTTTTTTATGTATTACTTATCTCCAAAATAATAGCTAAATCATATGTATAAAGGAAGAAAACATTAGATAGCTGGATATTTAGCCTTTTATCTCTGGATTTTTTCATTTGGGCACAATTCAATAAACAGTATCTAAAATATTGACTTCTTTGATTTATTGTACCATAGGTCTTTGTAGTTAATTTCCCACATGAAATAGGTTAGCAGTTATGTGTGAATACAGTTTTAATCAAGTTGTTTCCACACTAACAAGCTATAATTTCTAGTTCGTGTTTGTTGGAGGTCTCAATAATTAGTGGGCTAAGATTCTAAGAGGTCTGGCATCAAAATCAGTCTTGGAGTTATAGATGCTATTTTCACCTCTCAAAAGTGTCCACCTATACAGCAAGCAGGAAATCTGTTGAGATTGTATCAGAAAGCTGTAATATTAATGGGCTAATAATTTTTTTCCTTAGCTCCAAACATTAGAAAATGACACACCATTCTTTAAATATACTTCTATACTGGTTGATATTTGAGCAGATAGTTTGGCCTTTTCTATAGACTATTAGACACTAATGATAAGAGGATTTTAATTTTTTATGTTCTTGATAAAAAAGATTAAGGAAAGAAAATTTCATTTTTTTCATAAAAATTAGTTAGTGGAGTTAATTATTTCTCTCCACTCATTAGCTTGAATCACCGGGGAAAGCAGAATGGTTAATTTGGAGGGACACAATGTTTTCAGGCACCATGTTACAATTGCCAGCTTTCATTAAAGAAATGGTAGGAATTAATAAAATATCGTAAGATTAGGATATGGAATCTATCATCTATCAGAAGTGGTGCTTCCTATTTCTAAGGATTTGTGGTGTTTCTCAAAATGTTTATGTTGTATGGGAAATAACATGATTTTTCTTTATCATCTCAGTCATATTTCTCTTAGACGGTCTTTCCATTTTCATAATATCAAACTTATTCACAAACTGTGATACTCTAATATTATCATACCCTTTCAAAGTAAAGAAATGATATATATGATGCATTCTTGACTTCATTCTACTCCTTCCCCCCTCCCCATTTTTCTACCCTTCTCTCCTTGCCTCCTCCCTCTTGCAAATACCCATTTTCTGGTACTTATTTTGTTGGGCTTTGACTTAGTCTTTCTATAGAATTATACCATTTGTGCTCTCCATGGAGTCTATTTTACTTCAGTTAACTCTTGACAACTGCTTGCATACTACCCAGTGAATTCACTTGTAGATTTATACGCTTGAGGAAAATAAGTGAAGGGATGGGTGGAAGGGGGTGAAGATGTGGAAGGGCTGACATAGATTAAGATGCATTGTTTATATAAACTCATTTGTTAATTGGAAAATTAACCTGAAAATTAAGAAAAGTGAGAGGAGTGGGTTGGGAGGGGTGGGTGGGAATGTTGAAAGAGTGGCATTGATCAAGATGCACTGCATTCATAAACTGCTTTGTTGAATGAACAACTCTTGTACAACTACATAAAAATAAAAATATTCACAAAAATAAAGAAGTGAATCTTTTTTTAAATAAGATTTTTTATTGTGAAAATACCATACAGAGGGGTTACAATCACATGAGCAAGGAAATAAGTACATTTCTTATCAAACATTGTTGCCTCCTCCTTTGTTTTTCCTCTACCATCCCTACCCTCCCATTTCTGACTACACTCCCCTTCCCCCCCACCAAACTTGTAAAGTTCGTTTTTCAACATAAAGTTCATTTTTCTTATACATCTCATTATTGCAATGGGTCCACCTGTATCCCTATTTAAAAAATTTGTCTTTTTCCCTTCCCCTCCCCAAATTTTACCAACATCAAATAGAGTGAAAACAGGGGTTATACCGTGGGGGAGGGACACACAAAGCAACAAAAAAATCATATGGTACCATATAAATATGTTAGAAACAATAGCAAGAAAGAAAAAACCACTTGTGTCCTTATCTTGGGGTTCATTTCACCTAACATCATCTTATATGACCTTTTCTGCTTGTCTCAGACATTGTTGGTGGGAGTGTAAACTTGTTCAACCACTTTGGAAAGTAGTATGGAGGTTCCTCAAAAGAATCCACATAGAGCTCCCCTATGACCCAGCAATCCCACGTTTGGGCATTTACCCAAATGATCACAAACAAGACCATACTAAATCTACCAGCACAACGATGTTTATTGCAGCATTATTTACCATAGCTAAGATATGGAACCAACCCAGATGTCCCTCAGTAGATGAATGGATCAAGAAAATATGGTATATATACACAATGGAATTCTATGCCTCCATCAGAAAGAATGACATTGCCCCATTTGTTAGAAAATGGAAAGACTTGGAAAAAGTTCTATTAAGTGAAGTAAGCCAGGCCCAAAGAAACATAGGTCCCATGGTTTCCTTTATTTGCAATAGCTAGTATATGTCTGAGACTAGAAGTGAATCTTTATAATTCATTCTAATTAGTATTTCACTAATTCAATTTAATCTCTTTTTATACATTTTTATTGTAAAAATACTGTACAGAGGGGTTACAGTTACCTGAGTAAGGTAATGAGTACATTTCCTATTGAGCATTGATGCCTCCTCCTTTGTTTTTCCCCTCGCATCCCTTCTGCCCCCTCCTCCACCAAAATTGTAAAGTATTTTCAACATAGTATCTTGTTCACCTCATTGTTACAATGGGTCAACCTGTCCCTATATAAACATTTTATTTTTTCCCTTCCCTTCCACAAATTAGAAGAATGTATATACAAGATGCAGGGCACCAACATCAAATACAGTGAAAACGGGTTATACCTTGGGAGAGGAATATACCAAAGAAACAAAAAAAAAATCACATAGTACATTATAAATCATTAAAAACAATAGCAAGGAAGAAAAAACCATTTCTGTCCCTTTCTTGAGGTTCATTTCACTTAATATTTTATATGGTGATATGTACATAGCTTTTGACCTTTTCTGCTTTTCCTAAACTTATACTAGTTATTGAAAATAAGGGAAACCATGGGACCTATGTTTCTTTGGGCCTGGCTTATTTCACTTAATGTAATTTTTCCAAATCTTTCCATTTCCTATCAAATGGGGCGATGCATTCTTTCTGATGTAGGCATAGAATTCCATTATACACACACACACACACACACACACACACACACACACACACACACACATGCGCACACACACACACACATACATACATACATACATACATACATACATACATACATACATACATACATACATACATACCACATTTTCTTGATCCACTCATCTACTGAGGGGCATCTGGGTTGGTTCCATATCTTAGCTATGGTAAATAATGCTGCAATAAACATAGTTGTGCTGGTAGCGTTGGTATGGTCTTGTTTGTGATCATTTGAATAAATGCTCAGAAGTGGGATTGTTGGACCATAGGGGAGCTCCATGTGGAGTCATTTGAGGAACCGCCATACTGCTTTCCAAAGTGGCTGAACAAGTTTACATTCCCAGCAACAATGAAGTAGGGTTCCCTTTTGGCCACATCCCCTCCAGCATCTGTTGCTATTATATTTCTTTAATTTTCACTTGTAGTGTATTATATATGATTACCCAAGGTTTTAACGGTTTTCATTTAAAAGCACAAAGTAATTCCTCTTACTCAGTTCAACAACCACCGATTGAGCTAACTTTGCTAGATGTTGGAATACAAAGATGAGAAGACATATTCAATGCCCTAAAGATGTTCATTAGCTGATTGTGGAAATAGACATAGAAAAACTTTGGTAAGTATAGAGGTATGTAAAGGTTGTTACAAGAGTGATTCCAAGTGGGAATCTGCTGTTCATCTCAATCCAATTTTTTGAACATATACACATAATACCAATAATAACTTCTAAAGTCCTGGGACATTTAACAATGTTTTTATTGCCCTTTCCACCAAATGGGCTTCCCCAATGCTTGTTCTTGATGGATTTTGTCAGACAACTGTAGTTTTCTATCCTTCTACCCTGCTTGAAAGAGTAATTTTAAGCCTTAAGACCTAATATGTTTCTATCAACTTTAAAAAGTAAATTTATGTCTTTCACTGTTTTATACCCCTTGGAAAATGCACATATTATATCTTTCATAAGTGAGGAAACTGAACTTCAAGGAGGAGAATTTCCCAAGCCACAGAGATGATGCATGGCAGAAGAGGGCTTTAGAACATGGAGAGTTCTTGACCTCTTTTGATAATATCCTATGTTGTCATGGTTTTGATTTATCTGTTAGCATTCATTTACTTCACTTACAAATTGGGCACCCCTCCTGTTAGAAAATGTCATCTTACCTTAGGAAATAGAATCTGATTAATCACTTTTCTAGTGCTAAACATATACTTGTGTATGTTTGTGCATACCCATAAAATACATATACAACTATTAACATGCAAACATTAGTCAATGTGCCACCTGAAATGACCTCACATATCATAAGTAGTATGCATACCAAAGCTTGGAAATGCCACCCTAATCTATGCTACTTACATAATTAACATATCACAATTTCATGCAAATTTGGTAACAGGTATAACTGATTAAAATATGTGTGTTTCTTCCTTTTTATCTTCTCTAGGGCAGATTAAATTACAGAACAATGATGAAAGAGTAGCTACGGCTCTGATATCAGAGACTAAGAGGTGACTACTGGAAAAATAGCAAGTGAAAAATCATGTCTTATTAGGAAGAGAGTTTTGAGGTCTGGAGACATAGGTCAGTGGTAGAGTGTTTGACTAGCATGTACAAAGCCCTGGGTTTTTCCTCAGTGCAAAAAAAAAAAAAGAATAAGAAAAAGAAGGAAAAGAAGGAGAAAGAGAAAGGGAAGGAGAACATAAAGTTTATATTTTATAAAGAGAGAGCTAAGAGGAGAAAACGAGCCAAAACACTAAGAAAATAGGCTCTTATTGAGGAAATTGATATTTTGATCTGGTGATTGTAACATGTAAGTAGGCTGAGTTAGTATTATTCTTGTGATCATTTGTAAAGCAATGTGAGTCTATTTTATTCTAGTGAAATCAGAGGCATTTTTTAAATCCCATTGCCACTTCACTGGAGATACTTTTTGGACTTCAGGTGCTGGCAGTGTAGACCAAAAGTAAGTGGTCTGCTGGCTGACTGTTCCAAAGGCCAACAGAACAGTTTGTGTGCGTGAGCAGGCTTGCGTTGTTATCATCTCTGTCTCTCTGGAATAAAGTGATGATTATAGATATTAATGAGGAGAGCTGGCTTGAGCTCTGATGGACTCAATTCAGCTTAAACATGAGTTGTTTCTGTTGTGATTATTTTTTCAATTTGTACCATTAACAGAAAACATTTAAAAAGAAACCATAACATTAAGAATTAAATAAGAAGCCTTGTGGTGAAACTCAATAAGGTAGTATTGTGCTAATTGGTTTAACTAGCAATCAAAACAGCCAGATGGCCTCCTCTGGGAAGGAGCATACTACATTTTAGAGAAATATATGCTTGTCCTTCTTCATGAATATTCGTAATCTTGTTCCTGCCAAAATCATCATTTTCCATTTTGTCTCTTCAATAATAGTGCAGATTTCATTTGCATGTTTTAAAGTATATGACATAGGTATTATAATGTCCATCTGTGAAATTGTTGTTTTCATTAGAATGGTAGTTTTCCTTAACCTGAATTTTGGTGTAATTATAAAATGGTGAAGAAACATGCACTGGGATATATTCAGGACAGGATTTAGAAACAAAGTCCAGAAATTGACAACGAGATAGCAAGTTTGTTTTTTAGATCTGGCATCATTTCCAGAAAAACAAATCTCTGGAGTAAGCACTGATGAATTAAATGTCAGATGTGGAGCTAGCCAACAGGATAGGACTTGGGGGGCTTGGGTAGGCTTGAGAATTGAGGGAAAATGTGGAGTCATTTGTATGTGACTTACATGTGACTTTGCATGTGAGTTTTACCCCAACTGTCAGATTGAGTTGTAAGTTTCAATATGTGGTTCTGTTCTTATGCTAAAAAATGAGATTGTTCATCCATCTTCGAGAATCTTCTGTGTTTTCTCCCATTTGGTTTGCATTAAAAGCTAATTTTGGCAGTATGCCATTATGCATTCTACATGTTCTATTTTTGCAAGCCTTTTCTATTACAAATACTAGGTTCTGCTCAAAACAGACCAGATGAAACTTACTACTATTTACATGACTAGATCATAAACACCAGACTCCAGGGAACATTTATCCATATTGATTATCAATCTAAAACATTCATTACATACAAATGTTTTCCAATGAACTGAACAGACTATATATAGGACAAGAAGCTCCAGTTCCCAGTTGTTAGCACTTCCAATTTAGCTGCACAGATGAAGGGTTGATCTATGAACAAGCAGCTATTAGATCCTCTAAAATAGCATATACCTCTAAAAGAATTAGAAACAAATACATAATAACTTAACAAAACGATCTCTCACTTCTAAGTGGTACCTTGAGGTTTATAAACTTATTCTGAAGTGGCTAGTGTGGTTCCGAAGAATCTTTCAAAACTCCCTTGGATATTGTCTTCATACCCTGTGATTCATTCTTTGGAATTTCCTCAGAGGGCACAAACATTTCAGCTGTGAAGATGAAATTGATTTTAGATAACAGGTAAGAGACATTTGGATCCAGGACTGGTAAGTAAGAAAGCCAAACAAAGAGTCATTCCACTTTGGGGTTAAAATAAGGTGTACCTACACATCAAGAAAGCTGAATTTCTTGGATGGAGTGCAAATTGATTTTGAAAATTGTTTCCTTATATGTGCTCCCAAGTTTGTATTTTCTGGTGGTGATATCGATGGAGAAGGTAGACAGCCTTATCTTTATCAACAGGCAGTTTCCAGTCTGGACACTATATGTTTTTTCAAGAAGTTGAGAATATCCTCATAGAAACAATGGCATAAGTACAGATTTTATTTCCAGATAAGATCACAAAAGCGTATTTAACTCTGTAACATAATTAAAGAGGGAACTAAGATTCTTTCAACTATTGCTAATCAGGATTTAAAGCCTTATTTTGTGTGGGAAAATGCAATTGTCATTCAAGTTCTTCTACAATTTTGGTAGTAAAATTTAAGATTCCCTTACTACCATGACAAGGCTAAGAGGATCAAATTTTCTGGTGTAAGAATAGAGATTGCTATTATGGGCATTCCATTAATTTGTTCATTTTATGTCTGTAAAAGATGCTATGTCGAAAAATGAACTTTACAATTTAGGAGGGGTGGGGGGAGGGGGAGGTGGGAAATGTAGTTGTGGAGATGGGAGGGAAGGGATGGTAGGGGAAAAACAAAGGAGGAGGCAACAATGCTTGATAAGAAATGTACTTATTACCTTGCTCATATAATTGTAACCCCTCTGTATGGTATTTTCACAATAAAAATTTTATTTAAAAAAGTTGAAATAAAAACTGTACTAATATTGAACTTTCAGTAAAAATTCAAAATGAAAAAAAAAATGTAAAAGTTACTTCCCATGAATTTTGAACTGGTTCTTTCCTTTTCAACTTCTCTTGGTCCTTGATTTATTATCTCCTCTCTTTATTGTGTTTTCTTTTTCCTCTCTACTGGCTCTTTCCCCTCAACCTACAGGCTTGCTCAAGTTTTTCCCATTGAAGCAAACAAGCTTCCATCAGCCTTGCTGTGCCCTACTATATTTAATTCTTTCGTCCCCCTCTTCTTGCTGTGCAATCTTCTCAAGAGAATATCCCATCATGTGTCCAATTTCTATACAATCTACTATACTTGAACTGCATCTGCAGGACCCATACTGGTTAACTGTTTGTTAGAAAAAAATCTGAAAATCTGCTTTCATGTGATAGAGCCAGAGCCTGATTACAGTGTAAGTAATGAGTGAACAGTGAGGCTTTGAAAGCCCAGACCCTCTCAAGTTCCTGTTTTCACATGCAAAAAGAGGAAAAAGAGAAAAATAAGGGACAATCTATGGCATGTTGTGTTGTGGGATAGGGGAAGGGAAACTAAAGTAACAGTCTTGATTAGATAGAAAAGATCTATACATGATTCCATCCATATTGAAAGAAGCAGATATAGAGGTAGTGGTGGACTGAAGGGGAACACACTTGTTTGTGCACACTCATATGGATGTGCATGTACAATCCACAGGATGTCAGAAAACTGGAGACCAACAGGAGCTAACAGTATAATTTTAATCTAAAGGTTTGCATAGTGAAGAACCAGAAAGTAATCAGTGCTTCCATTTGAGTTATAAAATGAGAAAAGGCTGATGCAGGAGTAATTCTCTCTTACTTAGAGGAGGCTGAGCCTTTGTTTTATTTAGGACTTCAACTGATTGCATGATGCCCACCCACATCAAAAAGGGTAATATGTTTACTCTAACAATGAAATGCTAGTCTTGGCTGGGTGTGGTGATACATACCTTTAATCTCAGCACATTGGGAGGCTAAAACAAGAACATTTTGGGTTCCAGTCCAGTGTGAGTTTTATAGCAAGAGTCTGCCTCAAACCAAGTTAATCTTATCCAAAAATGGCTTCATAGTCATACCCAGTAAAATGTTTAACAAAATATCTAGGCACACCATAACCTACCCAACTGGACATGTAAAATTAGCTTACATTAAAAGTAAAAGTAGAGGTTAAAGTGGAAATTTCAATGTCATCAGACACCTTCAAGGTCTTATTAAGCAAGCAAATTGTAAATTAAACTGAGGGTTTAAAAATTTCATAAGCCACACACTGGTGATTCAGCCCTATAGTGCAAGCTATTAAGGAAGATGAGATCTGAAGGCAAGGCAGGCCAGAAAAGTTCACTAGATTCCATCTCCAAAAGAATCATCTGAAAATAGGGCTGGACGGGTGGCTCAACTGGTTAGAGTAGTGTCCTAAAAATGTGAGGCACTGAGTTCAAAGGAAAACACCTCCTCCAAAACAAGCAAAAATTATATTATATAAAATCTCTGAGCCCTTCCATTTATAGTTCTGAAACTGTTTTGCAACCCTACCTTCATGACCATACCTCAGCATACATTCTTGATCATTAATATCCCCACTCTTAAGGCACAATGTAGTTGCTCATGTCTATTATTGACTAATTTTCTTTCTTGCCATTGTTTAATATTAGAAACAGCTGATCAGATTTTAATTCAAAAATCTTCAAAGCCAAGCTTTTAATTTAATAGAGCATTAGACTGCATCCTAGTTATGTGGATGATTACAAATAGAGTTATTTTGTTTTAAATACAAATTCATCAGAATACTATGTGACCCTAGTGATAGACTTGATATTTATTGCTATAATTAATGCATAGAACCTCTAGATTTTTAAACATTTTCCCCAACCTGTGTTAACCTTTAACTTAGCTTTAAAATGCTACTCTGTCATGAACACTTTTTTTTCCAAATGACTATTCATAGGAGTCTTTAATATTTCAAGGATGGATTTGCCTATTACTTTCTATATGGATCAGGTTTCTAGTAGCAAGCAACTGTAGATATGCTGAAGTTATCTTGAATTTGTCATCAGACTACACATATTATTCTCTAGTATAGGATTATTGAGAGATGTGTTTGCATTTGAAAACCACATTTCATAAGGTACATGGATTGTTAATAATGTGGAGGCACGCAGCAAATAACCATTGTTTTTGAACTCAAGTTGTCAAGGGAGGACCACTTGCCATGGGAAGAAAATCCAATAAGTAATTCCTTAATATTTGTATTGTTTCTAAATTGTGTCTGGAAAGTGTGGCTAAGCTACAGCGGCATTGCTGTGGCCAGGACAGAGCAGGAGGATGTTGATTATATGGACCCTTAAATTCAGCCCAAAGAGGAAACGAATCTTCACCTAACTTTCTAAAAAGTCTAAAATTCATAGACAACATTTGTGAATTCTTTGTTTACATGTTGTTAACAAAACTGTGCTTTTCAATCTAACTTAAACATTAGAATTGTCTTCCTGGCCTACATACAGTGTAACTTGACCTCTGACCCTCCACCCAGAGTAGGACTTTTCATGGTTACTTGACCATTCACTTAAAGGCTCCCCCTACCAAGATTGTACTGGCTGGCCCAGTATGAATCATCTGATTATCTTCTTCATTTACTCATTAAGTAAGCTTTGTTTTCCATTTCCATTCATACTAATATTTTGCATATCAATTGGAAAGATATGCAGCATGTTTCCAGAAAGTAAGCAATGCAGCCATGAAGATAGAATCACTATAATATTAGGTCTAGGGTATACACTTCATCATCAAAGCCTATAGAATAACCTGCATTCCATTTATTATCATTTAGATTTGTAAGTAAAGATCTCTAAGTCCTTCTGTGTACCAACTCTTCCATGCTCTTCATAAAAAAGTATTCTCTGCAAACATCAAAGGCAGCAGTGATGAATGACATGTTCCTAATGTATAAAATCCCACTCCCACATCTATTTGAAGGCAGCCTGCTTTTCTTTCGTGGACCCACACGATATCAATCTAGACAATTCAGGCTTGAAAACAACCACATAACAATCCAAAGCAATTCATGTAAAAGCAGAGGCTTTTTGCCTAAATTACTAAGGTAATGGTAGATGTGTAAAGAGGATGCTAAGGACATTTCCTTTGGGAGACAATTTGATTATCCAATTTGATTGGCTTTATTAGAAATATGGTACGCTTAATTCTCAAAAATGAGTAGGCAGCTTTTTCTTTTATATATAAAAGGCTAGTTTTGAGTTTCCAACTACTTGGAAAGGTAGCTAAAGTCCAAAGTTCAGAGAAAGAGAAGAACAAAGATAATTCTTACTGCTTCTAAGAAACAGTGTAAAATGAAGTACTTCTTATGATGTCATAATAATATAGTTGCACATCTGAACTTCATTATATAAAACAATTTGAGCACCAAAAGTACACTATGTTGAGCCAAATGTTCCCCAAATTTATGCCCCTTGGCCCTTATTTTAAGGGCCAATGATTGAGCCAAGTATAATGCCCTAAATGAGAAAATAATAATAAATTCATTAGATTATTTAAAAAAAACATATTGTTTATATTCCTCCAGGGCAGTTGTCTAAGTAAATCTTTCTACTCTAATGAACATTGTGAATATCTAAAAGTGTGACCTTGGTGTTCTGGTATAAAACATAGAACTTATGAAATAAAGACATAATTGAATTAACTAACATCCTGAGTACATCTCTGTCTACAATTTGGCCAGAGTCAAAACTCAATTTATCCACAAAGAAGCTGGAAATCTGCAACTGTCCTCTTCTTATTCCTACCTACTGATTACACTGAGTTCACATAATATCCAACTAGCTTGTGAAAATAAAATTTTGTTTTATTGAAATTTGTGCTAAGTCTTTTATTCTCATGTTACCTGGCAGATTCCAGAAACAAAAGCCTAGGTCTATATATTGAGTTACTGAAAGAAAATAAATGCATTGAAGCCTGAAGGAAAATGAAATCTAATTACAATGTCCACTTATTTGTTTTGCTTGTTTCCAGTAGTTTAAGAACCTAGGTGTATATGTGTGTGTGTGTGTGTGTGTGTGTGTGTGTGTGTGCACGCGCGTGCACACACACACATAGGTAAGTGATTTTTAGGGGGTAGATGATGGTTAAGTATATTGACTATTACAATAAAATAATTAGACAAAACTTTCTAGTGGATACCAATGAGTACTAAAGTATTGTAATGCAGTTTAAACATTTTCTTCTTCTGAAAATAGAACAAATAGCACAGGATCAAATATTTTTATTATGGAAAGAGGCTGTCATAGGCAAAAAGTAGGGATGTGTCTTTGTGTACAGTCATCATTGTAATGAATTTGTGTAGCTTCATTATAAACCAACCAGTGGACTGAGAAATGACCCTTCCTTCCTCGTTCCCTCCCTCCCTTCCTTCCTTCCTCTCTCCCTCTCCCTCTGCCTCCCTTCCTCTTTCTTTTTCTCTTTCTCTTTTTCTTTCTCTCTTTTCTTTCTCTCTTTCTCTCTTTCTTTCTTTCTTTCTTTCCCTTCCTTCCTTCCTTCCTTCCTTCCTTCCTTCCTTCCTTCCTTCCTTCCTTCCTTCCTTCCTTCCTTCCTTCCTTCCTTCCTTCCTTCCTTTCTGTACTGGGGCTTGAAATCAGGACCTGTGTGCTGTCCCTGACATTTTCCACTCAAAACTGGTATGCTATCACTTAAGCCACACCTCCAATTCTGAGTTTTTGTAGTTAATTGGAAATAAGAGTTTCACAGACTTTCCTGCCCAGGCTGGCTTTGAACTTCATTCCCCAGATCTCAGCCTCCTCAGTAGCTAGATTTACAGGTAAAAACCACTAGCATTCAGTACATTTTTTCTATAGTTTTGCTTAAAGAAATAAAGAATAATACTTCTTGTTGATGGCTAAATAGAATTACTCAGTCTTTTTCCCCTATCATCTTCCTATGTACATTTTCTTTTTGACTTAAAGACAACTTCCTGTAATATTGTTACAAAGCTTGGGAAAAGAATAAAATTGTGAGGGTAAAAGATACACATGTACTCAAATTCTCTATGAAAGTAGTATGTAGATGCAGACTTCTATTTATGTTGAAATTTTATGAAAGGAATCAGGAAAGGCTTCTAAAGTTGAATTTGCCTATTGTACAAGGGAAAACTAAAAAAAATGTTTTGGGGACAGATGTTAACAGCTAGATGTGTTAATTACTGATATTCTCTAGAAGTGAAAGAAAGTTGAGGAATACTTTCAAAAAGATATTTTTAGGCATATTTGAAAAGGGGGAAACTTGGTCTAATAGCTATAAAATGGTTATGCAAGGGATCACTGTAAGAATTTTCCAAGTAACAATGACATCTCAAAGTAAGAAAGGAGATAGGTAGTGTGAGTTTATTCAGAGTGACATCTTGAGCTTTCAACAAAACAAGTTATTCCTTGGATGCTAGTGCTAAGACTTTTCCATTGAGAAAAGGGAGTTGAATACTTTCAGTTACATCCCTGGAATGCATGTGTCACATCCTGCCCAACATTGTGGGAAAGGCAGAAATGAGAAATGGAGTTAAAGTAATGTGACAGTGAGTTTTTCAGATAAGGATAATAATGTTCCATTCTTGATGGCAAGCAATTTGGGATTCAGTAAAGAAGTCTGAAGATAGAATGTATGAGGTGATGATGGTAACAAGAATGGAGTGTTAACAGAACCATTTTAGTCATTTCAGAGAGAGAAGATGGGTGGAGTATGAAAGATAAAAATAATGAAAATTATTAAAAAAGACAATAAAAGGGAATAATGGAGGCTGAAAATATTAAAACATATTGTGCCTAATATATAAATATCAATAAATATATTTCATACATGATTTTAGTTGTTTAATTGAGGAAGAAATGGAGGTTAAAGAAAGTATCAGGGTAGAGATTTAAAAGTTATGTGAATCATATCCAGATGCAATTCCAGATATTTCATAAGTCTGTTTTGGTGCTACTGGGGTATATGCTCATAGCCTTGCTTGCTAGGGAAGGATGTAAATATTTGAGATACACTACTGGCCTTAGGTTTTAGAGATTTTTTTTACACAGTTTATATTGATATTTTGAAATTATGACATTTAGTAGATTGGTCATTGTATCTTATCATTTAGTACATTAATATAGAAATGTGTCACAGGATGTTTGTAAAATATACTAATGTATGTTCAGCGTAATTTGTTTTTTTTGATATCTTACATTTCTAAATTTATGTGCTTGAAGAGATTTTAAGAGAAGCATGACAGCATATGTAACCTCACTAACCCTCTCACTAATTAAATGGTAGTATGTATATATGTATGTGTGCATGTATGTATGTATGTATGTATGTATGTATGTATGTATGTATATGTTTTGTGTAAAGCAACAAGTATTTACAGCCTCTGGAAATGGTGTAAGGATAAACAGACAAAAAGAAAAATTCACCCAAGAAAAATCTATGGAAATTTGATGATAAAGACTATGAGATATGAGTCATGAACGATCTCTCTGGTATGTTGATAGTTGTCTTTTGTTTTTAGTGTGAAGATAAAATCTCTTATCTCTTAAATATCTGTTATTTAACTGGTGGAGAATTGTTCAACTAGATAAAGTCTATTTATAAAATATCACAGTAATCATACTTGGTGGTAAGAAATTGAGCTATTTCTCCCTGAGAAGAAACACAAGAATGTCCACATTTACTACTTACAGAAACATTTTACTAGAGGTTCTAGCCAGAGCAATTAGGCAAGAAAAAGGAATTTTAAAAGCCATTCAGGTTGTCTGTTTGCAGACAACAAAATTTTCCATAGAAAAATTTTAGCGAATTCTATAATCATAAATATGCCAATAAAATATATTAGAACTAATAAATTAATCGGTCACATTTCATGATACCACATTATTAAGCAAAAACCAATTGCATTTCTATCTTTTTGCAGTGAGTAATACAGAATGAAATTAAGAAAGTAATTATTTGGCAGTGGGATGAAAGATAATAAGATAATTTAGGATAAAACCAACAAAAGTAATGTAAAAACCTATACCCTAAAATCTACACAGTGTTATTGGAAAAAATTGAACATCATTGTACAAAATATAATAAAATGGGATTGCATAAGGTCTAAATGTGGAAATGTTCCACAGTTTCAACACAATTTCTTTCAGAAGCCCAGGAAAACTTGTTGTATAAACGAAGAAGCTGATTCAAAAATCTGACTCTAATAGCTAAAACTATTATGATAAAGAAGAACAATGCATGAGGATTCAGATTTCCAAATTTCAAAACTTGCTACAAAAAGTGTTATTCATCACATCAGTGTGATACTGACAAAAAACTAGAAATATAGATCAATGGAATAGAATAAGAAACCAGAAACCCACACACTTATGGTCAATTTATTTTGGCAAGGGTTCCAAGACCATTCAATGAGGAAAAATAGTCTTTACAATTAATATTGTTTGGACACTCAAATTACAGCATGTATATATATATATATATATATATACATATATATATATGATCAATATATGTATAGAATGAATCAAATGCTACTTTATACTATATTCAGTAATGAACTGAGAAACCTACTCATAACAGCCAAAACTATAAAAATCTAGGAGACTTATACATGGGTGGATGTTCATGATCATGGATTTGGCAAAATATATAGTTTCTTCTTGAGCTAGTAAAGTATTTTAAAATAGGTGCTGTTTTTAGATACAAATGTCTGCAAATATACTAGAAAGCATACAACTGTATGTTTTGAAAAGATAAAATATGTCACAGAACTATAAGTCTCACCAGATTTCAAAGGGACTCACAAAGATTTAAGAGTACCTAGTTCAAAACTATTTCAGCAAGGAAAATAAGTCTCCTCAAGGCTGTACTGTCACATGTGTCTATTTATTTATGTTTGAATTTAAATTGATAAATTAAAAGAAAATTGCATCAGAAATTAAATCCCTAAGCTGGGTGTGGTGGTGCATGCAAAGGTGGAGGAGAGGAATTGAATAAATTCAGTTCTTCAATCATACTGAGACTAAGTGTTCAGTAACCATATGTGGCTACTTGATTGGACAGCAGAGACATGGGACATTTCTACTATGGCAGAAAGTTCTATTAGTACTTTTTACTGTTGCTCTACTGTCTATCAAGAGACTAATGGATTTCTTATGAAGGTGCACAAGTATCAATTATAGAGCACCACTGTGCTCCTGGAACTTTGCATATATTATCTCCCTTAATCCTCTAACATCCCATGGTAGGATTTTTCCCCCATGTAAATATGAATTGCTTTTATTTGCTGGGCCACCCTCAATTGGAGGCAAACCTCTCAGGATTTCGAGAGGCAAGATCACTAATCAAAGTTCATGAGAAAGGAACTGAA